>NC_088931.1:35995000-36122500 GCF_038396675.1 Hydra vulgaris | reverse complement strand
CTCACTTGGATAAGCACAAGCTGACAAATGATTGCTGCAAAATGAGGGATTTGAATACAAATCAATCACTGTCAGTATTCTTAAATCCATTACCAAACTGTTATCATCACACAGACAAATGGAAAACAAACTAAAAGTGTGTTTTCTATTAGTCTGTGTGGTGATGATAGTTTGGTAAATAAAATAATGATTGATTTATGTTTAAATCCCTCATTTTAGTCTAGATAGACTTTTTATATTATTATATATATTTTATATTATATTTATTCAATTATATTTTAATCCCTCATTCAGTCTAACCAAACAATTACCAGTTGATTCAGATCTGTAAACTAATATGAATAAACCTTTTGATACTTAGTAAAAAAGATCAAACACCAAGCTTAATGTAAAATTATATAAAATAAAATTTGATTCAACTATATAAGTTAGAAAAAAAAAAAAAATTATTATTGTTATTTTTATTGTAATTATTATCATTATAATCATTCCTTCAAAGACGCGAATCATTCCTCAAAAAAAAAATCAACATACTTATTTTTATTATTATTATTGTTGTTATTATTGTTATTACTTTTGTTATTACTATTGTTGTTGTTGTTGATATAAAGAACTTCTTTTTTTTTTAATTTTTTAAATAAATGCAGAAGTGTTTTTAGTAAAAATATTTGTGTTTTTTAAAATGTAAATATGCTACTTTTGCTACCCAGGTTGATATACTTTAAAACTTTTGAAAAGATTTGAACCCAAATATTCTTACAACTTGATGCGATGGTGAAAAATGGGTTGCATATTTAAAATCAAAATGAGAAATGCTATACAAAAAAAGTATTGTTTGCTTGGCAACAAAAAAAAAGTTTTGTTGTTAGCCTGTGTAATAGAAAAAAAATTGTTAAACAATTTGATAATTTGAATAATTTATAATAATTTGAATATATTATCTATAGTTGTTATTGAATACATGCAGCTCTATATTTAAAAGCTTGTTTTTATTGTGTGATTTTACTAATCTTTTTTGGGTAAAAAGTAGTCTTTAGGGTAAAAATGCAGACTTTTCTTATATTGCGAATAAATTTGGTATTTGTTGACTTTTGTTATTTGTAGAAATTTCTTAACATTTTAATAATTTCTTTGTTAATTTGTTGTTGTTTTTTAAGTATTATTTTTTTTTAGTTTTATCATGTTATTTCTATTTTAGTTTGAAACTTTCTTTGCTGTAAATACATTGCAATTTGTTTGCATATCACTTAAATGGGATGAAGTTGTAAGTTGGACTTGGTTGGTAAGTGCCACTTAGTTTATTGGTTATAACAAAATTGCAATAGCCTACAATTTTACCATCTCTTCTTCTTTTTTGATTGTAAGAGTAACATAATCTTTTGTTTGTAAGAATAATCTTGTTGATTGTAAGAATAACATAATCTTTTGTTTGTAAGAAAAATCTTGTTGATTGTAAGAATAACGTAATCTTTTTTTTGTAAGAATAATCTTGTTGATTGTAAGAATAACATAATCTTTTGTTTGTAAGAATAATCTTGTTGATTGTAAGAATAACATAATCTTTTTTTTGTAAGAATAATCTTGTTGATTGTAAGAGTAACATAATCTTTTGCTGCAAACTATTAGTTTTTGAACAATTTTCAAATTGTTAATTTCATACTTTTAATGAACATTAAATCATTATTAAACAAAAATAGTTGCTTTTTTATTTAATGAGTTTCTGTTTATCTGCTATTTTTTCATACCTGTTGCAAATGATTTTTATGATATTGTTTTTACTGTGTTTGAGTTTTGTTTTGTTAATGTTATAATTGGTAAATAGAAAAAAATTCTCACCTAATCATACAGTACAGTATTAAACATACAGTGCAGTATTAATCATACAACACAGTATTAATCATGCAGCGCAGTGTTAATCATACAGCGCAGTCTTAATCATACAGCGCAGTCTTAATCATACAGCACAGTATTAATCATACAGAACAGTATTAATCATACAACAATAACTGAAAAAATACATTTGAACTATAATAATAAGGGCAAATAGCAGAAAGATTTCTTTTAAGCATTTGAGTTTTGCCTTTTTCAAAACAGTTTTTCATTTTAAAAAATAAAATTATAATTTATGATGCTACCAATTATTATAATAAATATGGAGATTATCTGTCTAAATTTTATAATAAATATGAAGATTATGTCTAAATTTTATAATAAACATGGAGATTATCTCAATAGTCTAAACAAAGGCAGACTTGAAATTCCTTCTCATATTCTTGTCAAATGGTCAATATTTAGCTTTTTATTTTTTAAGGCACTAATAAACTTTTTGCAGGACATTTTATGTAACTCAGTATCAGTTTATGCAGCCAAGTATAAACAAAATATAACAAAAAAATAATACAGAGTATATTCTAATATTTTGCTGAAGATGTATGGACTAATTACAAAACTAATTAATTAAAAGTTAATTAGATACTCTGCTACTAGTAGCAGAGTATCTAATGTATAAATACTAAAGAATTTTAGGATTTGTAATTCTACTAAGATATATATAAAAAAAAAAAATTATATATATATATAAAGAATTAATTTAGTTTTTGTCAATCATTTCGCTTTTTCTCTAGTTATGTTCTGCGAGCAAAAAAAGTCATATTTAAAAAAAGAAATAAAGTGTAACATTTTTTGTATGTCATCAATATTATCGATATTGTTATATGTTATGCATGTTATCAATATTCTTATATTGATGTTCCTCTGGAAATTTGAAATACATAAAAATATTTTATTTTTTTATAAAATTGTCTTAATATAATAGTATTATTAATATATAATATTAGTGATGCCTATTAGAAAACACCCACTTTTACCAATACCCTTACCAATATAATTATTATAAATAACAATTTTATTGTTATAATGTAATTACTATATTATAAAAATTTATCATTTAAGTTACAAAAGTTTAATTAGACTTAAGTTTTTGTTTCAATTTGCATGATTTCGAGGTTTGTTTTTATAGAAAGCACAACTTTCTATAAAAACAATTTACAGATACACATGTGCTGTTTTTTATTTTAGGCTAGTATACTTTTAGACATAATATAAGCTAATTTTATACTAGAATTTATGCTTATAAATATAAAAATGAAAAAAATATATATAAAAAAAGTTTTTTCTGAAGAATCCATCATGTACATAACCTAAGTAGGGAGTTGAAAAAAAGAGAATATGAGTTTATCTGTATTAAAAGTTTTTAGCCTTTGTTAAAATGTTAAAACTTAAGCAAATTTTTATCTGTTATAAATATTTTTAGTCTTTGAAATGTTAAAACTGAAGCAAATTTTTGTCTAATTTTGAATCAAAAATATAAAATTTTGAAAAAAATAATCAAAACTGTTAATAGACAAAATAAAGATAGGAATAAAGAGTTATACATCAAGTAACACAAAAAGATTAACAAAAGTATAGTTAGATGTACCTAATTTGTAGTAGTGTTGTGGTATTGCTTAGTAAATGACAGGTCTCAAAAAAGATATCATTAGTGTTGTGGTATTGCTAGGTGTAACTGACAGCTTTCAAATAAAATATCAGTAGTGTTGTGGTATTGCTAGGTAACTGACAGCTTTCAAATAATATATCAGTAGTTTTGTGGTATTGCTAGGTAACTGACAGCTTTCAAATAAAATATCAGTACTAAATCATCTACATCAAGTTTATTATACTATTAAAAATGTGTGCATAATTGATCAAATCATAATCATGTTGAAATATTTAAGATGTTACAACACAGGATAGTATATGTTAAATGTTATTATAATATGTGTTTATTTATTGTTGAATTTTTAGGTTGTACTAGTTCCTGTGTGGATTATACTTTGTCTATTGTTTATCTGTGTACTTTATTATATTATATGGGCTTTGCTGTTTATGAGATCGCCAGAAATTGCACCTCAGCAACGTAAAACACATGTTTTTAATGCAATAGTCACATGGTTTATGGTTGTACCGCTCATAATATTCATGGTTAATGTTTTTATTTATTTTTAAAATTTGATGTTTAAATAGTTAAATTTTTGTATAGTTTTGCCCAAAAATGCTAATTAAGACAAGAATAATATATATCCATCAAAATTTTTAGAAAAAATAACACTGCATACATATATAATTTTATATGAAACCATGTACAATTTACAAAAAAGGAAGTGAATTTGCTCCATAACAACAGCTCTTAACCTTTTTTTAAAACTTCTGTTTGACTGATAATAAGAAAATTCCATATTATTTTATAGAAATAAGAAGTTCTATGTTTTTAATGTTAAGTATGTTATATGTTAACCAATATCTGTTTTTTTAGTTTTTTAATATTTTATGTATAAAACAAGTGCATTATAGAATGATGTACATAGTACAAGAAAAGCAGTGAATTTGCTGTATGGTATACAGTAGCTTTCAAACTGTTTATAATTTTTTACATGATGGTTTAATAATTAAAAAGTTCATACTGTTTTAAAGAAATAGAAAGTGCTCTTTTGTCTAAACCAAGGTTGTTGTTTTTTATTTTTTTTTTTTAACCATTAAATGATTAAATTATTTTAGGTTGCTTACTTATAGCTTTACACAAAAAAAAAAATACAAAATAATGAATAAAAATAAATCAAAAAATTTATACTAATGGCTGTAGAAGTAAATTTTTGGAAACCATATTTACAATTCAATGTAAAGCTAGAATCTACTAAAGTTACCTCTCTCTTTTTCATGACAGTCTTTTTTCTTACCCGATTCCATTCTCATTATGAATCTCAATTAAAGATTCTATTTTCTACTTCTGTTAAGCTTTTATCCATTTTTGTATATAATATTGTTGTAATATTGGAGGTGGCTATTCTAATTAGGTCCTCTTCTACTTTTACACAAGGTCTAAAAATGTATCGCAAATGTTGTTGAACCTGCTCTTAAACTGCTAAGTTTCAGCCTGTGTCCTAATGTTGTAACTTTTTTTTTCTACAAATACTATCACATTAACTGCTCAAGCGAGTCGTTTGTTCCATCAACTAAAACTTAATCTTGCATGGCAAATTATTCTGAAAATTCGCATCCTTTTACTTTCATATAAAATGCATTTGGTTTGATGGCCAACAACATGAAACTTAGCAGTCTTTTTGATGGCCAACAACATGAAACTTAGCAGTCTTTTTGATGGCCAACAACATGAAACTTAGCAGTCTTTTTGATGGCCAACAACATGAAACTTAGCAGTCTTTTTGATGGTCAACAACATGAAACTTAGCAGTCTTTTTGAGGGCCATAACATGAAACTTAGCAGTCTTTTTGGTCCACAGTGCAAAATATAAAAGCAATACAAAACAAAAATTATAAATAATTCTAAAAATTAATTAAAAAATGGTTTGATGATATATCTTATCTTCTTATATGATATAATACCATTCTGATTATATGATATCCCTTTTTAGATGTTATATGATTCATATAATGCATAAATCACACCCAAGTTTATACTTTAGCTTTTAATTTTGAATGCATTTATATGGCATGATTTTAATTCATTTAATTTTTTTATTTATTTTAAATTTATTATGGTTTATTCTTGTGTTACACAAGTAAATTTTAATCAATTTAAGTTATCTTTACATTTTTAAAAGATAACTTAAAGTTTTATTTTAGTTATCTTTTTCAAATTATTTAAATTTATAATTATGCAAAGTGTACTTAAAATGATTAATTATGCAAAGTGTACTTAAAATGATTAATTAGAATTAATATAAAAAATCAGAGATGTTTTTTAAATTTATAATTATGCAAAGTGTACTTAAAATGATTAATTAGAATTAATATAAAAAATCAGAGATGTTTTTTAAATTTATAATTATGCAAAGTGTTTTTAAAATGATAAATTAGAATTAAAATAAAAAGGTTTTTGATTTTTAATCAGAGATGTTTTCTTTATAGTGTATGAATATAAGTTAAGCAACATTCTTGCCTTCTTTTTACCATTCAAACTCAAAAACTTTGATATCTTGTCAGTTAGGCTGATATAAGCAAACTTTTATTACCATGGTATTTTTATCATAACTATGTTATGATTGGTCGGTTTGTTTTTAATTGCACTAATCTTAACTATTATTTTAATTGTTTTTCTGAAAAAAAATATTGTTTGCAGTTTAAAAAATGTTTCAAGTTTATTGTTAAGAAATATTTTTTGTTTTAAATTTTATCCAAAAATAATGTTCAATTGTTTTAGGTGATGTTAAGTCGAAAATTGGATGGAGTTAACAATTTTTGTTTTTCTGTAATTTTTATACCATTGCATATTGCACTTATCAATTTATTGGTTTCGTCTTTTTATCAAAAAAGTGGTAATTTATGTAAGTATTTAGTTTAGTTTTTTATTTTTTGAAGAAATATTCATTAAAGAAATGAAGTGGCCTCATCTAGCTTTGCTATATCAATATTTGTGTTAAAAAGCTCTGCTATATCAATATTTGTGTTAAAAAATAGACGATTTTGTCATTGTATTAGATTAAGGGAATGTTTATTTCAAGTTGTTATTTTTCTAAATTCATATATCTTAAAAGTAACCTTTTAGGTAGAGAAGCTTACCTGACAAAATCTGATAGCAAATGCTAAAAATTTTTTGTCCCTTAAGACCCTCGAACATTTAATAAATCCCAAATATTTAAGAAAGTTTATCAAAAATATGTTAATCTGTGTCTTAAATGTTAATCTCTCTCAAATGTTAATCTGGTTCTCAAATGTTAATTTGTCTCAAATTTTAAGCTGGGTCTCAAATGTTAATCTGCATCTCAAATGTTAACCTGCATCTCAAATGTTAATCTACATCTTAAAAGTTTATCTGCATCTTAAATGAAGCAAAGTTGTGTAATAGTTTCAAAAGTCATAACAAAAAAAAAGATTAATAAAAAATCTTGTAAAAATTTCCTTTTTTAAAATTTAGTTAAACATTGTCATTTTTTATGCAGTAAAATCTAAAATAATAATTTTTTTATAAAATGATTATTATCAAAATGTTACTTTAAGAATCAATCTAACTCATGTGCACATTAGGGTGTTGATTTTTTAGTAAACTTTGGTATCTCCAGTTTTCTGTATAAAAAAATAGATGAACTCTGGTTTGAAAGTAACTAAAAAGTCATTTGTTTATTTACTTTTTGAAAAAAATTACCCACCATGACCCTTAATTACACACTGGGTCCCATAAATCAGTGAGTTTTTTGTTCTTCAAAAGGATATCAACCTGGGTCGCAAAAGAACCTGGATTTTTTAGTGATTTCAATTTTCATAATTTTTTTTTTAAATCTTTGTTTAAAGAATGTCATAAAAGTTGACCTTTTTAATTTTTAGTTAAAAATTATTGTTTTTTTGTATATAAAAATTATTTCTGAAATCTTTATAAAATTTTGGTTCTTTTGAGACCTTTCTTGGTATACTTTTGGGAAAAAAAAAACTTCACTGATATATGGGACCCAGCGTGTAATCAAGGGTCATAGTGGGTGACCTTTTCCAAAAATTTAACTAAACCAATGACTTTTCAGTTACTTTCAATGTACATACCGGATTACATCAATTTGTTTTTTGTTCTTGTTTTTTTGTTTTTTTATCTATTTTTTCATCTATGTTTTATACAGGAAACTGGAGATACCAAAAAGTCAACACCCTAATGTACATATCGGATTACATAATTTGTTTTTTGTTCTTGTTTTTTTGTTTTTTATCTAAAACACATTCTGTACATAAATAATTTTTAGGTTGGAATATATGTATATGTGTATGCATTGTGTATATGCTATCTATTTATACACATTGACTATAGAGCTTTGATATTCAGTATTTATAGAACTTCAGTCTTCGTATAACCCAAATTTTTAGTTTTTTTAGTAAAAGCTATGAAGCATCATGTATTTTGACTCTGATATCTTTTACATTTTATTTTCATTTTTCTTTCAGTATTTACACTGTGTGCTAGTCTCAAAATTATTTTTATTTTGCTAATCAAAAATATTTGTCATTTTTTATTGCTTCTTGGCTATTCTTTGTGATAAAATTGTCTCAAAACAATGTTTTTCTAACCAATAATAAACCCACAATATTTTTTATTATTTGGACTGTCAAAGAATTATTAATTTCGTACTAGGACTGTTGAGAAAACATCATTTATCATATTTTGTTTTCTTCTAATTTGCAAATATATAAACTTTTTCTTACATTAAAAATACTTTTTCAGGACCATTGTTCTGTTCAATAATTACAGCCATCCATGTTAAAATGTTAAAGAATTTTGCATGCAGACAACATGTCTGCATTGCCTTGGGTTTCCAAATATCCCTTCTCAACCTAAGTTAGTTATACATATAAACATTTAAAATTTTGATATTGAATGAAACTGAATTAAAATTTTTGATTGCAACAAGGAATGAACTTCTAGTTTACATTTAATCCAGCATTTGTTATCACTTAACAACAAATCATTTGAGAATTGCTTGCAGTAGTATCATAGCAAACAATTCTTACATGAGTTGTAAGATCAAGCTCTGTCAGAATGCTTATGATAGCAATGAACTGATTACGTCCTGTTCCAGATGTTACTCCTGAAGCACTGGATAGATTTGGCATATGGTGTAGATATTTTCTGAGAATGCTTCTTTCTCCTCAATTAAAGCTTATCAATGTCAGTCATTTTTCTTTCTCCTAGCTGATCTTTAAGAAAAAGTAAATTCTCAGGTTTGTCGGTTAAAATCCTTTTCTTAACTGTTTTAATAGTTTTGATAAGACTTTTTTTGTATCACTTAACCAAAACAACCCTATAAATCAAATATTCCTTTGAAATTTCTCAATTATCAGTTATTACACTAATAGCATTTTTACTTTGAAATTATTCAATAACCTCTTACATTCCTAACAAACTCAACACGAGATTGAGGCTGAATCTACCCTCTTTTTGAATATTATTTTGGCTCTTCATAATGTTCAAATATAAATCAATATACTTAAATAGATTCCTTAGCAGAGTAACAGGTTTAAAACCTGATCTTAGCCATGGAAATCTTAATCCACCAAGAATACATTCCTTGTTGAATAGGTGTCCAAAAAAAAAAAAAAAGCTCTATACTGATTCCCATTCTATGTGACCTAAATAAGTCCTAAAAAAATTTGACGGTTTTATTTTGACAGGAAGTGCTAGATGTAAAATCTAAGTTTTACGATTTTAATGTTAAGCTGGCTTCACATTAATAGAAAACACAATTTTTTACATTTTAGAAAATTAAAACAAAACAAATAGATGCGTATAAATCATTTCCAATTGTTTTCCTTACTATTTAACTTGATAGTTTATATTTATAAATATGAAAATACAAAAATAAATAAATAAAAACAAATATTTATTAGCAAGTTTAAGATTTTATTGTGGTGAAACATTTCTCAAAAAATACAACTTTTTAAACAGTTCCCAAGCTCCTTTTTGGTCATACTCTTAGTTAAGTTTTTCTAGACTTTTTAACTACAAAAAGTACATTTTGAAGGTGATCTTTATCTCTAGTAGCTGAAATAAAATCTTTAATTAGCTTAATGTTTCTTTCTGCACCATCATTTACAACAGATATGTTTTCGATCCATACAATAAAATCTAGCAACTGAGGATGGTTAAAAACATCTATAGTATTAAGAATATTGTTGAGCCATTCTTTTATACTTGCTCTTGATGTTTGAAGAAAAGCTATCTTTGCTCGGAAATCAGCTCAGTTAGCTCTGTGGTCTCTCCAATTTGTACATTTGATGGTTTGCAACACTGAAATTCATTTGGCTCTTCAAACTCAATCAGAGCTAACAGCATTTTTAGCTTTGTTTCAGAAGGAACTTTTTTATCCCCAAAGAACAAAACACAGAGTTGCAGAGTTAAGTACCACGTATGGCATCTCATGCTGAGAAGCAAAGCATTTCCAATCTTCTTTCTGACTTTTCTCAATGCATAGGCTTTCTGGATAGCTTTCAAATTATTTTAGGGAGCCAGAAATCTTAAAAAACTTTCCAAAAACCATGGAACATAGCAAATTGTAATGAACAAACTTGCATCCTTCAACTGCAGCACTTTTTTTTCTGTCAAGATATTACTGATATTTTTGGCCATATAAAGATTCAGGATGTAGATAACATCTGCTAAAAACCTTGCCTCATGGCAGGCACCAGATTGATGGAACTTAAAATCTTGTACTTCTGCTCCAAGGAAGGAGGCAAGCTTACAAACAATACCATGATCATTCCTTGAGAACACCATATCAGTAGTTGCATTAGTCAAAAGTGTCTTAGCTTCCTCTGCAACAGTGTGAAGAACAGAGCTAATCTTCAGATCATCTCTTTGCTATTCCAATTTACATAAACTTTTCACTTCATTAACTTTCTTGCAGATTTCAGGCCACTCGTTCTTTAGCTTGGCATAAAGAGCTCTTCTTGGACCTTTAGTTTTCTCACCAGTAAGAGCAGCCATATAGTGAGATACATGTACTTCATACATGTGTCTTCTACATATTATCCACAACATTGGTAATTTCAAAATATCTGTAAGAATTTGGACTGCTCCATCGACTCCGCCTGTATTGCTTGCAGTTGTATCACAGTATATACCAATGATCTGCTCTTTACATTCATAATATTTTAAAAAATGTTTTTTAACTTAAGTGATTTTTTCACTTGTTCTGCTTAGTCAACTCCCTTTAAAGAGGGGAACAACACCTAAAAGATGGTCTTCCATGGGATCGTCATCCAGGTAGCTCACTGAGACTGCAAGTCGCTCAAGTTTTTGAATAATGTTAAGCCCAGTGGTAATTTGTTCCAACAGTTTGGTATCAAAATGAAGAATAAGTTGTTGGCCTTTAAGATGATTCATTATTGAAATTCACTCCAAGTCTCCTTCAAGTTCTACATATTTGAACTTTTTTCTATGAAGTGTGGTTTGTGAAAGCGGTATATCATTAATTTCTATACCTCCAGCTCTAAATACTTCACTTAAAATTGCCAGATGAGGTTGTACACCAACATTGAACCTTGTTGCTAGAATAGCAGTACATTCAATGAGCTTTTCAACATTCACTGCTAGATTTATGTTATCTCCAGAATTGTACCTAGGTATCATGATATAATATTTTTTCACCTATTTAATTATATACTTTTCAATAAAACGACTTTAGTTTGTGAAAATTACAACTATGTTATTAAAGTAATACTATACCTGCGTTTCCAACCATTACCCAGAAAATCTTCTTCCTCGCTGATTTCAGAGTCGTCATTTGACTTTTCTTCCTCACTGCTGATTTGAATCTCTTCTGTTGTTGAGTCATGTGACAAAAAACATTGATATCTTTTAAGTTTTTCTATCTCTCTAATTCTTTATCTGAACTTATCTAGCTTGTTCTTTCTCCTCTTTGCATCCAGTACTCTCCTACTCTAGTCTCCATTGACTTTTGTTCCCATATATCCTTTCCTATCCAACTTCATAAAAATCGTCTTCATAAAAACTAAAAAATATTTAAATCTGTTAAGACATTTATAAATAAATTAATAATTGTTCTAGTTTTTCTTGATAATGACCAAACCATGGAAAGAGTTAAACGTAAATATTTAAAAGGAAATAATATGCTATTACTTAAGTTACTTTAAATCGGAAAGAAAATCTCACTACTCAAAAAAGTGTTATTTAATGAACTTACTTTATATCTTCCAGCTTGGCATTATCTGTTCTCAATCTATCAGCAAGAATATCTTTTTCAAAATTCTTAGTCGATATGTCAAAAAGCTGATAAGATTCTGTGAGAAAATCTTTCTCTAATTTTGATTGCTTATCAAGACTGCTGCCCCAGTTTAGAGAAGACAATTTAATCAACAGTTTAGAGAAGACAATTTAATCAACAGTTTAGAGAAGACAATTTAATCAACAGTTTAGAGAAGACAATTTAATCAACAGTTTAGAGAAGACAATTTAATCAACAGTTTAGAGAAGAGAGTTTAATCAACAGTTTAGAGAAGACAATTTCTTGTGTTTTAAATTAAGTTTAATGATTTTGGTCTTTATATTGTACCCAGAAATCACAAATTTCTTGCCAAACCCAGCATTATCCCAATTTTTTGTAATCCTAGTTTTCAAGCAAGAATTATCAGGATCTGTAACAAGATCCTTAGATTTCGGTTTCAATTTGCAACCAACATTAGTAGAAGTGGGTTTGTATTTAACTTGTGACTCGCGAAGGATAAATTGATAGTATTTTAGAATAACACCATTAAATTGAAGCTAAATCCCTCAGTAGGTACTTCAATAGGTAAATATACCTCAACCTTTCTGTATTTTTTCGTTATTCTTTCCCATTATCATCCCTTTTTTTTTAGCTGTTCTACCCATTTTTTATATGAATTTCGAAATAATCGGTTTTAACTAGATTTATACTATATTTTACAGTTGCATCAAAAATCTATGAAGTTGTTATCCCCTCTCGTATCATATTTTATCTAAGTTTATCGCTACGGCTTTTATAACCGTTTACACGAGAATTCCTTCATGCACAAATAATTCCATTTAGAAATTCTTTCCTTCAAAAAAAATTTCTAAATGGAATTATTTGTGAACCAATCCATGGGGAATTATACCAACTAATAATATTGTCTAGAGGGAATAATATCAATTGCTAACAATGTTCATAGTGAATGATGCCAATCTTTAATAATTTTCTATGGGAATTATTTGTGTACCAATTATTACATCATATTAAAACATATTGAAATACTAGATAGCGCTGTTTTTATGTAAATACACAAATGTGTACAAAACCGTAAAACTCAGAATTTACATCTATCACTTCTAATTTAGGACCTGGGAGGAATGGGAGTCAGTTGAGAGCACATTGAAATTTTAAAAAAAGTGTTTTTTTGGGACACCCTATTGCTGATTGCAGAAATTGCAATAGTACACTATAACAAGTAATTTTTTTTGTTGTTACTCAAAAATTTACTCATTTATTTTTTTCCGCCAAGATAATAAAAGTTCTAGCTCATATTGATTAAATTTGAAATATTAAAAACATATATTATTTAATGCAAACTATTATTAAGTTTTAATAAAATTTACAAATCAAATGTGAAATATATAAAGTTATCTAAAGCTGTTACATAAAGGGCAAGCA
Source organism: Hydra vulgaris (assembly GCF_038396675.1). Classification (NCBI taxonomy): domain Eukaryota; kingdom Metazoa; phylum Cnidaria; class Hydrozoa; order Anthoathecata; family Hydridae; genus Hydra; species Hydra vulgaris. The sequence goes on along the minus strand of NC_088931.1, from coordinate 36,109,298 downwards.
TTGCTTTTTCTCTGAATTGAACCCTTTCTTTTTCTTCAAGTAGAGAAAGTGCCTGGTAGAAAGCTGAAATGATAAGCCTCGATTAAAAGTTGAAATGAGGATATCTTTGCTGGCTTATCAACTAAGAAGTATTTCTTTACACGATTAGTTTCTTTTTTTTTTAAAGTTTGTATTTAAATTTTAATCTTTTTATTTTCTAATGAGATTCCCGCTGTATACCAGGTTTTTATTTTTAGTTATAAAATTATACTAAATAAAAGGTGAAAAAATTAAATTGATTCGGGAAAGTATTGATATATAAAAAGAATAAACAACTCATAATAGCAGTTCAAGGAAAAACATTTAGAACAATTCAAGAAAAAAATATTTAGAACGATTCATGAATAAAACATGCATAAGAAACTTGAGTACAAATGTGGTTAAAGGAAGATTAATATTCACGCTTCTTAAACGATGTAGTACTTAGGTATTGCTGCAAGAATATTGGTGAGTCTTTCACTTCTCCTTCTTATAATGGTGAGAATGCAGATGAGCAAAAGTATTATTAATTTAGCATCATATAATTGTCTTTTAATTAAAGGTAGGGTCCTGCCTCTCAACAGGTTTTTTGAGATAAGATATGTTAATGTATACTTTAAATCGAATATATTTAATAACATGTTCTTACATATTCTTTAGGAGTTTGCGTTTTTTAAATTGAAGGTTTCACGCAAAAATCTGGACTTTTTAGCGATTGATTGATTTACCTTGATTTTTATGCCTAAATTTAAAAAAGTATTTGGCGCAAGGTGTAAAAATAATTTTTTCAAATAATTAAAAATATACTTTTAAATAACTCTTAAATACCCATCTTTTAAGCCTGCATACGTCAATATAACAAAATTGATAAAAAAAATGAGCAACTCTATTATTCTACGCTAATTATTGGATAAAATAAAAATCTAATAAAATTTAAACGCAGTTTAATTGAAGACTTTGTTAAGTTTTTTCTTTGTTTAAATTTTTTACTAGTTTTATTTTAGCATTAGTTAATATTAAAATGATAAAAATGATTTTGATAGATAAGATATTTATGTAGAAAATTTAATTTGTAGGGTGGTTTGGAATGCGTCAAGATTTCTGTGAGGTCTTACTCAGCAGACTGCCTTTATTACGAGAATACGGAAACGTTTCGTACAAATTTAGCGATGCTATTGTAGATACAAATCACTCAGATAATTTTAATATTGAAGAAATTGAGAGCTATTCTAAAAAAAGAGTTACCCCAAAAATAGTTGGATCATTAACAGCGATAGATACCCCTGACTAATTGGTTAAATGTTGATAGTTTAGTAAAATAGGTTAGTGAAAGAATCTAATTATCTACAACCGAAATCTACCTCAAATTGCGAAGACAACACTCATCAAAGATTGAGCATAAACAGCAACTTCTTTAAAAATATCTTTGAAAAGACAACACTCATCAAAGATTGAGCATAAACAGCAACTTCTTTGAAAATATCTTTGAAAAGAATTAAAATAAAAGCAATATTATTTTCGTCCAATGATATTGATTTTATACTTTTATGGTTAGTTTAGGACTTCTTAATTACGTTGTTGTTAAGACTCGAGTACTATCAAAAGAAGCAGACAAAAGAATGTTAATCATATTCCTTTTTCTGGCGAGCTTCCATCTTTTTTTTCTGATAACCAAACAATCTAAAAAATTTTATTTATTTTAAATCTTTAATCTGTTTTGTAAATAAATTTTTGTAAGTTAATGAAATTTTTATATTTGCGCTTATTAAATGTAATAAAATAGTATTAAATTTTAAGCTAACATTAATTTCAAAATTCTCTTAAATTTTTAAGTTTTTTTTTTAAGTTAAAATCTATTTGTGACTGTTTTTTAAAGGAATTTAGTAGCGTTCAAATACTGATCGTATAAATCGAATTTTAATAAATTTCAAATATTGTATCGCATAAATCAAATATAGTATCGTTAAAATATTGTATCGTATAAATCGAGGTTAAATATAACATTAAAATGTATCTTGTAAATATAAGATGAACGGTGTATTAAAAACCATAACGTTCAATCATAAATAGACGTTTCGGTACTTTAACATCTTAATTTAAAATATTTAAAATGAAGTTATTTCTTCATTTATAACAGAGATCTAAAAAATGAATAGCGCGTTTTTTTTTTTTTGATTTTTTCGCACGAGTTTAGCAAGAAAAAAATTTTACGTGTCATCATACTTCACAATCTTTTCATAAAGCCCCCATCTACTCTTAAATAAAAAATTTTATTTAAGAGTAGAAGATGGGGGCTTTATGAAAAGATTGTGACGTATGGGGATCAAAAAACATTTGAAGATAGGGATCTAAGAACATTTGTCCTAAAATAAATACTATATTTTACAAGAACAAGCAAACAAGGGATTGAAAAAGATGGGGATCAATATATCTGTAATAATAATAATCACAAATCTGTAATATTAAATCTGTAATAAAAATCCATAATAAAAAGTTTTATAGATCTGTTATAAATTAAAGAATATAAATACATTAATACAAAAATTATTATAAATCTCATAAATTAATGTTTATTAAAATGTCATCCATAGCGAGAATAAAAATAGAAAAACAAATAAGAGGATCAAAATTAGGCAGAACTAAGGTAAAGTGCACAATAATTAATACAAAATTGTTCATTTAGCAAATCATTTTTCTTAGTACTTATTAGAAAGTTCCAATGTAAAAAGGTTTAAAAAACATTAAAGGCGTTAAGTTTGAAGACATCAAGTATTTTCATTTGATCAAAGAAAGTTTTGAATGTGAAGAGCGATCCACATAATAAATTACGCAAATCGCAGATTTCTGACGGTGATATAGACGTTGTTGCCGGGCCGACAACACGGAGGAGGTGGTGCGCCCCCCTTTCTCCCACACACACACTTTTTTTTTCTAAAGGACCTTTATTTTTAAAAGTCTTCTTTATCAAGAAAATTCTAGATAATGTTAGAAGATAGGTTAGTGTCATTTTCATAAATAGTACTCATCAGATTAGAGGCTTTGTTTAGGTTGTTAGCATAGATTAGAAATAGCAGCGGTCGAAGAATAGAACCCAGGTTATATTTAAGGATCCATTTCGAATGCCATTATTAATATGCACTACTTGCTTACGGCTTGTTAAACAGCTTTTAAGCTACGCTAAAACGTTTTTATTTAAACCGTAATACTTCATTTTTTGTATTAAAATATTATGGTAAACCGTATCAAATGCTTCTATAGATCTATAAAAATGCCTAACGTATATTGAGATTTTTTAAAGAAATGTAGATGTTGAGTACAAATTTAAAAAAATGGCCTGCCCAGTCGAATTACCTTTTTTGAAACCAAATTGATTGTTGTATAGTAGGTTATTGTAATTAGGATAATTTTTTTTTTTAAATAATTTTATTTAGGTGCACCCAAGAAGTCCTTACGGTCTTATCACAGAGTACCGCGGAAGAGCATTTAATAGGAAGTTCACGCCGCCTTCCTAATCGATGTCGCAAAACTTGCCCACATCAAAAATATTATCCTCTTAAAAAAAAAAAATTATCAAACCATTATCAAAAATTTACTACGGGGGAAAATGCAGTTTTTTTTAGTTTCCCGAAAGATTTCATAGTTGGACTTCCGCCCTTTTAACATTCACAAATTCAATTATTAACTCTGTTAAACATAATTCTTTCTAAGACTTTAGAAAATATAGATGGGATTGAGATAGGCGATAGCTATTGATATTGGATCTGTCGCCTTTTTTATGGATAGGTAAAGTTCCTTGATGAAGATTTTAAAAAGAATATTTTTAATTTTTTCATAGCAATCTGTAACTATATTTCCGTTTATTTTTATCAGGTCCAGTTGCTTTATTTTTTTTTTAAGAATTTAAAAGCTTTTTCAAATTCTTTAAAGGATAATTCGGACAATAATTCATCAGAGCAATTGCCTTTATCAAAATATCAATTTAACAATCAAAATATTAAAAGGTCAGCGATACTCGGATGAAATCGGATGGAATAAAAAACTTGCATAGGCTCTGCATTCCTACTCTTTGCATTCTTATAACATTCTTCGACCGCACTGTCTCTTCAGTTTCATATTCAATACCGAATTAGATTTCTAAAATGTAAACTTGGTTTATTTTATATGATGTGATTTCATTTTTACAAGAGAAATCAAAATCTGATAGTAATTACAAGCTCTGCTAATAGATGCTATGGTAACAGCATCTATTAGCATTTAATAATAATTGAAAAACTATGGTACAATATATTGTATTTGTAGATTATTGTCATGGCCGATCTTAAGTATAGGCACATTAGGCAGCTGCATAGGACCTCCAATTGGTGAAGATCTTCTTTTGGTAAACACTTTAAAATGTTTCGAGTCTGATGCATTTGAATGCACCAGACTCGAACTTTTTTTGTTGAAGGCAAAAAAAAATTTTTTTGAATTCGAATCAATGATTCATATAAAATATAAATCACTTATATGAAGAGGACGATAAATTAAAGTAAAATAGGAAGATGGTTAAAAAATTATAAATATAAATGTTTTTTAATTGCTTGACTGGTTGAAAGAACGGAGAATTTTTTTTCTTTATTTCATTAAAAAAGCGGAACAATTTCATTAATATATGCGCTAAGATATTATGCTTTAGCACCCCAAGCTTTGAATAAAGATGCATTGTTAATGCACATTTTGTTATTAGATTTGTTTATCGTATGTTAAACCTGAGTAAATTTTGCTGAAAGATCTAGTTATTTTACCAATGTTATAATTATTTATACAAAAAGCTGACAACTAGCAAAAAGATTTCTTTACAAAAAGAAAGTTGTCCTTCATTGCAAACCCAAATGGTATTTATAGTTTTTTCTTTTTTTTTTTTAGTTTTTTAGGTGCTCTAAGAAGTCCTTACGGTCTAATCACAAAGCACCTTGGAATAGCATTTAAACAGTAAATTCACGACTCCTTTCTCACCAATGATACATATATGGCCGGAGCCGGCTTCAACAACGGACTTCCAGTTCTGAAGCCAGAACTCCTACATCACGGCTTCAAAGTTATGTAAATTCTTTGAATATTTATAGATAATTTTTACTTAAACGAATTAAAAGGTCATATAAAAAGGGAAGAAAGTTATTCTGCTTTTTTAATTAATATAAAGAAGAGATAAAATAAGAAATAATTCAGTTAATCAGGAATTAAACTTGGTTGGTTTCATTTTGTGATGTGTTGAAACGTTTCTATAAGTTTGCTAAGTTTGGTGTATCGAATAAAAAACAAAGTTGAGGAGGCATTTCTTGCAACACAAAAAGATGCTTTATTAAATTTTATTATTCGTGAGCTTCCACCACATTCGGCAGCATCAACTTCGGATACTCATAATAAAGAAGGTTGCAATTTTTTCCATTCGCCAAATTGTGATCAAAGTAGTCATGTGGGTTTAGAATAAATGGTCAATGATTCGGCAAATTTAAGGAAGAAGTTATGGACACAGAAGATGCAGGTTCAAGCAATTCAAATGAGAGAAAAAAATTTCAAATTTTATCAATAAATTTTGCTCAATTACCCCCTGAAATAACTTTGAACTGTCGTAACTTTTGGAAAAGAAATTTTATATTATATATAAAAAAATTTTCTAAAAAATTCATCTTATTGAAAAATGAGAAATTTTTTAGATTAATATATTTACCGTATTTTAAAGCTAAACTCCAATTATATTTCACTATATATTTTTTATAAATACAAAAAACGGAAACATAATAATTACTGAAAAATATTTTAAATAATAAAATCTCCAGCCCCATTAAATTCTTCCGAACCTCTCTAATTGGAAAATTTTTTATAAAATTTAACATCTGATCTTAAACTTCATCAACAAAATTTTTTTTCAAAAGTTACGAATTAATTAAGTTTAATTGTTTAGAACTAAAGTCTAGTTGTTGAATGTTGAACACAGAACGAAAGACCAGGCGAGAGTTACGATACCACGAGAGATTTATTTAAAGTAACGATACCAGATGAGAAATTAAAACATGGGTGCGATATCACACAATTATTTAAATTAAAATAACTGTAATGACTGTTAAGAAATCAATTCTCTTTGAACAATCATTTATAATACTCGTTTAGAATAATAATTAACGATTGCATCACAAGCATTTCCCTTTGGAGAATTATATGAAAAACTCTCTTTAATGATTGCAAAACTATTGCCTTGGAGATTATTATCATTGTTCTAGGGGGGTAGTCCGACCAAAAACAAATAAATAATAATAAGGCCTGCGTTTTTTCAAAATAAAACAACTGTTTCATTTGATCAATTAGGATAATATTAAAAACGTTATAAGGTAGTTAATAATAATAAATATATTGAATGGTTATTAAATACTTTTTTCTTTTGAGAAAAATAATAAAATGTTGAATTACAATTTTTTGTATTTTTTTAATTTTATTAATAATATTTTGACATTTCTTAGGTAGGGGGAGGGGAAGTAGTTACCCCGAATACCATCCACCCCCCACCCCATACCTTTTTGTCCGCCCCTTACACACTGTTTAACATAATTTAATTATTTGTAAAAGTTTAATATAGAAATAAATGTTAAAAAAAATCTTTTCTTTCCTTTTAATCACGATAGAAAAAATTGTAATAACGATAGCGATAGAAGTGATACCACAAAATTAATAAATTAAAACAAAGATACCAAATGAGAAACTAAATGATAAACAATGACGTCATACAACCCTCTTAGACAATTTCTTTCATGATAAATGAGTCAGTTATATTCATCTCACAAACTATACGAATCTACTATTTCAAATTACTTATCGTTTATAAAGATAACATGCAAGTTCTTATGATGACCCAAGTTGCAATACCAAATGATACTATCGATACCAAACAATGCCAACATAACCAATATCTTTTTATATTTGTATGTGTGATCTCGATATCAATACTGTAAGGTATTGCACCGAGACCAAACGATCCCATCATAAATGATACTTTCGATACCAATATCAGGTGATCTCAATATCGATACTGTAAGGTATCGCAGCGATACCAGACGATAAATCAAGACCAATTATCAAGTGTCTATTAAATTTATGTTGCTCTTTGCGTAAATACAAACTCCACCTCCATGTTTCAGCTTTTCTAAAAATGTTATAATTGATCATGTTAACATCTGATCCAACGGTAAACCATGTTTCTGCGACACAGATTACATCCGGTTCATAAATATGTGCCAGAAATCTTAACTCGCCAACTTTATTATTAAGAGATGTTGCGTTTGTATACCATATTATCAACTCTAGATTAACCTTTAATAAACTAGATTTTACTTTTTTTTCTTGATTAATTGAACTATTTTCTGGAGAAATTCCACCATTATTGTACACATTTTTGTATTCCATAAAATTTAATGACTCGTAATTAATTAGTTTTGATTTCCGGTAATTTATAAGTGATTGTTATTTAACAATTTTGTCATTACGTATACCATAAAAATAGACCAATGATTGTAAATTTTCTAAACTTTGTTTTTTGCACTGATTTCTTAATAATTAAGTTAATAATTATTTCTAAATAATTATTAGGAAATTATAATAATTTCTTAATAATTATTTCTTAATAATTAAGCGTTAAGTCTTTCATCCTCGGTTAAATCATATTTCAGCCTCGTTTAAATCAGTCTTTCAGCCTCGGTTAAATAAGTCTTTCAGCCTCGGTTAAATCAGTCTTTCAGCCTCGTTTAAATCAGGGTTGATAAAAACATTGCTAAACTTGCTCGAATTTTTTAAGTTTTTTGCAGCTTTTTAAAATGGAATTTTGTTCGTTTTTATTGTTAAGGATAACAACAAACGGTGGTTCTTTATCATTTTCGTTTTGAGCTTTATAACTTGCTTAGCTTTAATCGTTGCGTTTGTTTTAAATACATCAACAACCGTTTTCTGTCTTCCTCTTTAGCACTTGCTGCATCTAAATCTTTTGATGCATTAATTTCAAAAATTATTACATTATTTTCTCGTTTCGTTCTTTCTTTTGTTTCGGCAGCAACAACATTCATAATATGTAGTATATGTAGTCTGACTTTTTTACTGATGCATTTCCACAAACAACGCTTGCCCAAGACATTGAGGTTGATTTACTAGTAGGTTCAACATTTTCTAAAACTCTAATCCTTTCTAACAACTTTAAGTTGCTAATCTTTAGCTCTTCAATCGGCTTGTTTAATATACCGATTATTTTCTCTTGCTATGCTTTAAAATTATTGAATTCCGTTGTCTGAACATTTACGATGATTAAATATAAACAATAGCTTTAAGTTAACGAAACCTTTTTCTAGTTTTAATTTTAATTAACTTGTTTACAATTATTAAATAAAAGTTTTATTAAAATTATTAAATAAAAGTTTGTTATGCGTCTTCTCGCTGTAAAGGCAGACATTGCATAATAAACTCTATGAAATATATTCCCTTGACTCTTATTTTAAATTCAGATTGGTGCATTACTAATACACTATTAGTAATACACTCATCGATTTGTTTTTTCAAGCATAGATCTGTTATGCGAACATCAGGTGAGGATTTCAGGACATAATAAATTTTTGAAAGCCTACGGTCATAAAAGCAAAAATAACTTCAATATAAAGATTACTTTATCAATCTTCACCAAATTATTTACCACTTTAATATCGGGCTGCTTTTTGCAAATACATCTTACCCACAAGAACCAGGTAATCACTTAATGCACAATTTTTTTTCAATGACTTTTCTAACATACCACAGTTTGTTACTTTTTCATTTTCACCACTGCGAAACCATTTGGGTAAAGAAATATGATAGCATTTATTAGACAATGAAAAATTAAGTTAAAAAAAATTAATTATATTAACAGCTACTCAAAAACAGTTGGTATGCCTGATATTTCCTGGCCTACTGTAATTAAATGACCTAATTTGTTGCATTTTAATTGCTGCATGTTTGAAACATACAACATAATAAAGTATCTACACTGCAAAACATTATTTTGCAAAATAAATATTCTAAGAAAAATCAACATTTTATCCTAGTAATTGCAATAATAATAAAAACAAAATTACGAGCCTTTGATGTTATTTTCAATAAAGAGTTGTTGGAGTTTTAGCAATATGTAGGGTCTTTTAGTAGCTGCTTGATGGGGTTTAATGCCCCTGATTAATGTTGATATAGCTATCTGAAAGCCTATTTTAGTATTCTGTGTAAATGAAATAAACTGAAGCAGGCAATAAGTTGGCGAAAAATCCAGCAAAACATAAAGTAATTACTCAAAGAAAATTTATCTATTATTTAACAATTTTAATAAAATAAGAAGAAAACATTTATAGCGCTAACATGACTCCTAACCACAACTAAAATCAAGTTTTTATACATGAACCGCATAACAACTGGCCTCTTAATCCTTTTACGGAAAATGCAACAAACCAGGCCGAGTAATTTAAGTAGGCCATGAGTTGACGATAGTTTTGGGTTTCGCCAAACCACCTTTTTTTCTCATCTTTGAAACAATATAGTTCTAGAGGAACAAAGCAAGTTTTGAAAGCGATTCGTCAGTATTAATTTCACTCGTATAATCTCACTATTGTTTATAAACAGATTGCCCTGTTGCACCATTTAAGCCAGCTTTGAATTTTAGAATTAGTCTAGTGCAATCTTTAAGCATAGGCAAATTTAACACACACTATAAGCTGAACATAATCTTGATGCAGTATGAAGAAGTAGATCTTGTAATGGAACCTCCGCAGAGTAGTCACTGACCTGAATGTTTTCAGGGTAGCATTTATTTTTAGCCTCTTTTATAACATCTCTATATAACATGATAGGTATAAAGAGTTAAATTGAAGAGCATTATTTTTTAAGTGCTGATAAGTTTCTTTGGATAAATTAGCATCTAAGACTAACGCTAAGGACTGTTCTGACGTAAGTGATCCTGTCGATAATTCTTTGTTGCATATTTTTTTAACAACTTTTGCTTCTATAAATCTTTTATCTTTTTTTAAACTATTACTCGCTGCATATGAAAGTTCCTTCGAATTGTATTTATCCAAAAGCTCGGAAACTATGCAATCTTTCGTTTGCACAGACGCATCTTCAAACAGAACTGAAGGGCGTCCACCTTAAATTACAACAATAATTTAATTATCATAATAACAATAGTTAAAATTGTATAAATTATAATAATTAAATAAATTATAATATATTTGATTAATAGTTAAAGTAAACATACCAAAGGTTTTCGTTTCAAGTTTTTGTTTTTTACAGTCAAATATAATTTCGTCTAACTAAATTTTGTTTCTTTTTTGCACTCGTTCTATTTGATTTTTTCTTCTTTTTTTTTTTGGCTCAATAAATGAATTTTAAAATAATTGACAAACTATTATTAGATTCTTTTAACTGTTATTAGATTCTTGGTATATACTATTATTAGATTCTTGAAAAATTATTATTAGATTTTAGGTATACCTTATCGCACTCTTCTGCCGACAGCGAGTCATTAAATAGTTTTCGGAAACAAAACTTAAAATTTTCGCATGTATATCTTCACTTTGCAGCAATTTATTTTCGATTATATAAATCATAAGACATCTTCTATCTATTTTTAAATGACCGTCTGTCAATTTAATATTTTTTAGTTATTTTGTTATAAAGTAAATTAAAATATTTTGTAATAAGCTAGTTAAAGCTTTTTATGGTTTTTTACGAGTCGTAACTAATTTTTTTACGAGTCGTAACTAAGTTTTTTACGAGTCGTGACTAAGTTTTTTACGAGTCGTAACTAAGCAACTGCCTTTCCTTTATTTCTGATTGGTTGTTTGTCGCGTTTTTTATCGAATAAGTAGAGTTATTGTTTTCGGAAATTTTAAAATTAATGATAAATAAATAATATTGGTAATGTCTCAAACTCGTACAAGGTATAAGTTCATATTTCGTATTTTTGTTTAGTTCTTATTACTTTAAATTGATAATATAAAAAATGACAAATATTGGTTTCAATGTGATCTAAATGTTTATTGAGCGAATACTATGCAATAACTAGAAATCAAAAAAATAATTTTTTTTATTTTAAAACTAAAGTCTACAAAAAGTATTATTATGAAGTCAAACTGCAGTTTTTTTGTTTTAACTCCTCTTAAATTTATTATTATCGATAAAAACGCAATAACGAGAAACGTGGACTTAGTTATTTGAATTTAGAAGTGTATTCGTTAAAAAGTTTAGATGTTTTAATGAAAAGGCGATATTGAAATAACAAATATGATATTTTATCGCAAAAATATTTCCTCCGAAAATATAATTTCTGGCTTGATAATATGTTGAACGATTCTTGCCATTTTTTAAATTTTCAAAATTTTTTTATGATTTTGCAACATTTTGACTAACTGTGCAGTGTTGCCAATTGAAAAAGATCTTGGCACATCATTGGTACATGAACGGCATCATTGGCGCGGTGGTGCTGATCATAATCCAATGATAACCATGCATGGGCATGCATGAAGAATATGCTGGGTAGATAAGTTTCAAATGAGTTGTTTTTTTCAAAGTTATTATAAGCAGAGTTAGTGTGTCCAAGACTGCATTCTTGGTATGGTAGCGGGTCGTTAAAGCAAAAAGTTTAAAAGCAAAAAGACGTTAAAAATTATAAATTTCTCTTTTGTTCTTTTTTTTTAATAACACAGCCTCGTTTTTATCTTTGTTTTCAAAAACGTTGCATTTAAATACTTTTTTATAAATCATTTAAATAAATATTTTATCAACAATTTTATATTATTAGTTTTACTACTTTAAGTATATTAAAATATATTTAAAAAATCGTTTTTATTAAAAAATTTTCTAATAGTTTCCATTTGCTAATGAAAACCAGTAACTTTTTCGCATCAACGTTTCTCGCTAAAACGACCCTGAATTAGTGGATGGCGAAAAACATGCTTTTCAATTTAACGTTTCATTCCTTTCAAAAAGCACATGTTTTTCGCAAAAAAACGTGTTTTTTGCATGTTTTTCAATCATTGATTCAGCAACTCGTAGGCTAGGTGCAATAATAAGTCATATATGCAGCCTGCCTTAGTTTATATTTTCGTTTGAGATAAAGAAGTTGTAATATGTAACTACTCTATCTCATAAGAATATGTATACAACTAAATAGTAATAAATTATCATAATATTTTATGACAACATGCTGCTCCTTTTTATAATTTTATTTTAGGTGCCCTAAGAAGTCCTTACGGTCTTATCACACAGACTGCGGAATTTAACAAGAAGTTCACGCCTCCTTCCTAACCAATTTTAAAAAACTTGCTAAGAGCATAGTGGGCCAGGTGGTGGACAAAAGTAAAAAAAAAAAAATTCTTAAAAACGACATTGTTATAAACCATTTAAAAGCTTAAATATCCTGCTTTTTTAAAATGTATAGGTTTTTGTATAATTATCGTGCCGTTTGCATTTTAAGATGTTAATAATAAAATAAAAAAAATTTAAGAAAAAAGTTTTTTTTTTAAATTTAATAATACTTTTTGTGTTACTAATAAACATAAAATTTTTATTAATTTTAAGACCACTTTTTTACTGCATAATTAAATAAAACCAAGTATTATCTATCAAATGAGCTATTGCAAAATTATTTTGCACGTAAGCTATGTCAAATAAATTGATTTCTAATGATGGCGTATTTAAAGTACTTTTTTTAGTAAAAACTTCACTTAAATAATGAAATACTTTTGCGGTCCAAGGTGGTCCAGATATTTGAGACTTGAAATATTTGAACATAGACATATTGAACTTTCAGACATAGAACAAACTTGAAGTTTGTTCTATGTCTGAAAGTTAGCTTAAATACCGAAAAAGTAAGCTGTATCTCATGCAGTTTACATATTATAATATTAACCGGTCAAATACGCAATATTTATTACTAAGACAACTTTTTAGATTTAAAGATGGTTTTAATAAACTTATAAACTTATAATTTTCTCAGAGAAAACAATCTTTGTATTTCTGAACACAATTTTACTTAAGATATATTCAATTTTATTTTGCCAATCGTTCCTAAATTTAAAGATGTTAAGGCTAGACATGGTGTTTAACAGTTTGTTTACCTGTATCAAACAAAATGCAAACCTGTTAAATAACTTACTTAATAATATTCTCCTCGTGGTGGCGACACAATTCTCCTTGTGGCACAAATTCTCTTTGTGACAAGACCATCAGGACTGCTAAGAACACCTTAATAACTAATTAAAAAAAAAAAGTTGCATGCAAAAAAAGGAGGACATACATTTACGCGAGGTTGTTTGCAGCATTTCACGGTCTACTTTTATTTTAATTCTGAATCAATGATAGTTTGAGAAAATCTCTACTGTACAAAAGCATAGACGTGAGTTAAGGACAGGGAGAACATTATCGTCCAGACAATCTCCCTCTAGGAGAAAAAAGACAAAACAAGAAAATTCACCATACATCATTTAGAGTAGTTTGATTTTAGCTTTACTATAGAAGTAACTTATATGAGCTTTATGACGCTTCCACCTCACCCACATCATGGGAATTTCTTTTGTTGATAATACTTTCTCTATTTTATTAAATATAAAAAGTATCATCTTTATAATAAAATTTTAAAATTTCATAAAATAAAACAGTTTAGACTTGTTCGTACTCATGTTCCACTTGTTCGACCATATACTCTTTGATCACTGGTTCTTGGGAGCTTACTTGGTTCAATTCATTTTTTGATGTTGGTCTAAGTCAGTGGTTGGCAAACTTTTTAGCAAAAGAGCCAAATATGAGCATTACAACAATTAAAAAAAAATCTAATTGTTAAGTAAACTTTATTACACACTTTTATTACATAAATTTAAATACTTATAAATATTTATTAATGCGAACAATGTGTTTGCATTTCCTTGGAAAGTTTGAGTAAGTCAGGTTTGTATGTTGTTGTTTTTAATTTTAGGTTAGTATGTTATTTTTATTTTTTTAATTCCAAGTTCTCATTAATAAGACGATTTCTCAGTCTTGATGATGTTTATGCTTGCAAAAGATTGTTCGCATGTACACATGTAGAACCAAAAAGGGAAAGAACAGCAAACGCGAGCAATTTTCAGCTGATCGTAAGAGTCAGGAGTACTTTTCCAAACGTTGAAAATGATCATGTCTTCTTTCTCCAGGTCATTCAAAGGAGACCACTTGTGTTGTGAACTAAAATCTCATTCTTTCTTCTCCAATATTTCCAATTTAACACGAAGACGTTCAAATTTAGAGCGCCATATCTCCTTGCTTTTTAAATCCAGCAATTGTTTTTCAAAGCTACCAATTTCAATTTCCAAAGAAGTAAATTTATATTCGGTTATCGTAGCATTAAGAGAATTTTAGACAAATGCTAAAGTTGGTCTTCTGTTTTTAAATTCCTGAAACCTGTTGAGAAATGCTTCCCTCATAATTGAAATTATTGTTTTAAAATAATGTTTATCAATAGGGGAATTATTTTCTTGACAATGCTTCAGCAGGTTCGGAAAGTGAAACAATGTTTCCCTTTCAAAATCCTGGGCAAAAATGGATAATTAGTTTTCGAATGTTATTACTTCTTCTAACATCGAAAAATTAAGTTTCTTTTCCCTTGTAGTTTACGATTAAGCTGATTTAGATGAGACGTAACGTCTACCATGAAATAAAAGCTTTGGATCCACTGTTTTTCTGTTAGTTCTGGATAGTGACTACCCTTCTCAAGGAGAAATGCTTTAATTTCCAGAAAAAGGGACGCAAAACGTTATAAAACGTTCCCTCTTGATAATCGACGTACCTTGTTATGAAGCAGAAGATCGGCGTATTCACTTTCCATTTCAAATAAAAATTCTTTGAATTAGCGATGTTTAAGAGCTTTGGCTAAAATGGAGTTGGTAATTATAATCACTAATTCCATAACTTTACAAATTTCATCCGAAATGTTTGCGCACAAAGCTCTTCTTGGTGAATGATACAATGGTAAACAAGTATTTCGTTTTTTATTATTATTATTTTCTCGTGATTTATTTTTTCTTTTAAAACAGCAACAAACCCTTTTCTTACACCGGTCATACTTTTGGCCCCATCTGTCGAAATTGACACAATTTTATCGAGGGGAATATGATGTTTGTCCATACACTTAATTATAGCATTTGCGATGTCTTCTCCACGCGTCTGACCCTTGAGTGGCAATAATCCTAAAAATTCTTCTATAGGGCCCAAATGAGAAATAAATATTACAAAAAGTAAAACTTGCGTTGTATCATTTCTGTCACAAGACTCGTCAACTGCTATTGACAAAGCCGAAATCAATTTCAGATCTTTGATATGCTGGGTGGTTATATTCGAACACATTTTAATAGTTCTATCTTAAATGGGTTTGGCAGACAATGGTACCTCTTTAAATCTTTTCCGAATATCTGATTTGTTCTTAAAATCCCAAAATTGCTCTTCAGATGCATTTATAAAACAATTTTTTATGTATTCGCCGTCTGTGTACGGTTACCCTCTCTTAGCAATCTCATGGCTAAAAATAAAACTTGCCATATTAATATTGTTGGAATATTGCATCCAGTTATTAAACACAGAAATTGACGACTTTTGACTCTTCTGCATCACCGGTAGGATATTTAGTGCTGAATGACACATGCTTTCTTGTAAAGTGTCTCTCTAAATTTGACTTCTTATTATGCGCAAATTTCTCCTTACAAATAAGACATGTCGGAAGTCCATTAAAGTTTTGAATAAACGCAAAATTCTCGGTCCACTCAACTTTAAAGTCGCGGCTTTCATCTTCGGTTTTTCTTTGCTTTTTTATTTGGTAGCCATGTTAATTGGGGTGCCTATCAAAATAATATTATTTTGTTTACAAAATATTATTGTTTAAAACCACACAGTTATTTACGACAGAAAAACTGTAAAAATGCACATTCAAGAAGAAAATACATTGAAATCGTAACGTGGTGTATAACAATAAGTGACAATGGTTATAGAAAAAATGTTTAAAATATGTTTGCGGGTAAATACCCGAATAAGCGTATTCTATGTAAGGCTATTCATAATTTAAAAAAATATATAACAAAAGAGTGTATTCAAAGTTCACAAAAGAAAAGGACAAAAGTTGTTCTGTTTTTAACAGAAGACATGAAGTTTATTGTGTTACATCGAAGAACATTGCAGCTTCATCGATGAAGCGCAATATTTTAATGTATCCTGCAGTTGCTTATTTTTATGAAATTTCCCCCCATTTCTATTAATATTTATTATAATAAATTTAGTAATTGCAAATCCAGTAATAAAGATTTTGAATTCTAACTATTTGTGACTTTATTTATAAAATCATAAGAATACTGTTACCATGCTTACTTTTAATATTCATCACACATAAAATGAAAAATGTAGATAAACCCGCGAGATATTAGTTCAATTTTCTACAAATCAATATTATATCAAAAGGTTATTGTCAATAAAACTTTAACTATTTGCCGTAATCATTTCAGAAAAATATTGTCTAATAAGTGACAATTATTTTGACAAATACTTTTTTTAATTTTATAAAAATGTTTCCACAGCGACCTTTGATACACTATCTCTATCCCTTTTTAACTAATTTATTGACATTTTTAATTTTAAAAGTATACATAGGGCAATTGTATGTGCCTATCAAGACCTATGTATTCTTGAAAATAAAAGAGCCCTGTATATAACAGGTGTAATAAAATCGTATAAAATATCTGTAAGATGTACAGCTAGATTGAAAAATACAACAACTTTTACATAAGAAAGGACAACGGCAGACACGGTAAATACGACAAAACTGTTCACACTGCAACTGCTGGTCTGCTTGAGGTACCTTTATATCACACATGAGTACGCCGAAAACATACGAACAATTTCAGCCGGTAGCTCGTACATGGTTTGTGTTTACGTTTACGAAAACTTATAAAATTAAACTCGACGTTCGTTACGTATTTTTACAACAATATAATGTCCTCGATTTATAGAAGAATTTTAATTAATCAAAATAAAATGTAATTTTTTTCTTACCAAGTTTTTTTTGAATGAAAATATTATTACGCTTTCCGTGGATATTTGTGCCGGAGCCGCACTTAAGAAGCCAAAGAGCCGCATGCGGCTCCGGAGCCGAACTTTACCGACCACTGGTCTAAGTGATAAATTATAAATCATGTAAAACTTGATAATTATATCTATGGAAAAAATATGTAAACAAGCATGAATTTTGTTAGAGTCAATAAACCAGAACTAATTCATTTAAACAATTCAAATTAACACATTTAATTAATTCATTTAACACTAAAGTAAATTAAATAAATTAATTATATTTAATTTATTTTAGTTTTACCTCACAGGAGAATCTGAAACAAATTCTATGAAATCTATATCTTCCTCAGACTCACTTTCATTGATTTCTTCTTCTGATTGTGTTATATCCTCGTAATCACTGTCATCAATATTTTCAAAGAAATCATCAGAATTTGAAAATTCTGCAAGAGATATTGTCGAACCAAGTACTTTATTTGCACTTTTAATGCATGATTGGGTAAGCGAAGACAAACTTATTTTGTAATAGAATCCTGATTTCTAGCAAGTTGCTCAACATAGCTGTTTGACCATAGTCCAGTAGAGTTTACAAACTGGGTATTATGTTTTGCAATAGCCGACAAATCAACGTTGTTATTTATAGACAAATTTTTTGTTAACATTTCTGTATACTCCATTGCTTCCAAAAATTCTGATCCAGATAGGATTGAACCTTTTATTTGTGGATAAGCAAGTTCGCAGCTAAATGAACGTTTGTGACAGCCATGTCTTTTCTTAACTTAAAATAATTATGCATTTGCATACTTTCTAAATCTGTCAACCCTGCTTCCGATATAAATTTATCAAGGGCTAATTTTATATCTGACATACCCAAGCAGACTATACTCAATACTGCTTTCTCTGCTTCTTAAACTGTAATTTAATACAAAATCTTTTTTAAAAAAAGTCTGCTCAAGGTCTTGCCAAAATTTATCTTTTAATATTATTTCTTTTGACTCGTGTTTCAAAGAGAATTTCTGGTTTCCAGGATAAATATCAATACCAGTTATTTAAACACTTGTTTGTTAGATAATACACTTCCAAGTGTTATAACATTACCAGCAAACCGAGTCTTTGATGCCTACTTTAATGAAACATTAATTCCTTTTTGTTTTTGAATAGTATCAAACCAAGATTTTAACGATGAATAACTATTTCTTTGATTAAATTAATGGATATTTTCTATAAACAATGTTTTACATAGATCACGCATTAGAAGATTCAGTATGCGTGCCACACAGCCATAGAAAACTAAGTGTGGATTTCACAATGATACGTCTGGAAAGTAGCACTGCAGAGCAGTTGTCTGTAACTCCTCCTAGAAATCTATGCGGCCCTATCTCCTCTTAACAATTGATAATAAGTTCTGCGATTTAAGCACCTGTCTATGGCTGGGTACCACGGCAATTCTTCTAAAAATATAAGTCCTTTGATTAGTAAACTATTTTTATTTAGACATTAAAAAATATTATTTATATTTTGATGAACTTTTATTTTTATTTTAACCATTAAATAACTTTCAAAGAGGTAATTAAAATTACCTAATATCGGAAAAGCCATCCTATTGAATTGCAAGAGAAGTTGAATCAGAATTTTTTTTCAACTAACGCTTGTATCCTATAATATTCATTATCAAGTAAATATTCAGAAAGAGATTTTCGATTAGGCAAATTCATTGTAGGCAGGTACTTTGAAAAAAATTCCTTCCAAATGGGGTATTCAACCATGTTTAGAGGGTACCTGGATGCAAAAATAACTCGAGAAAAGTTATATTTGAAAGCATCCTATGAGAAAAAAATTGAATACATATAAGCCAATTTAAAAAATTCAGGCCTAAAGTGAAAATCATGTATCAAATAAAATGAAAAGTAATATTGATTTATTTTATTGATATTTTTAAACAAATTTACACCACAATATAATTTTTGTCACCAAAAAAATTAGTATGCAATAAGCTTGCTTATTTATGCAACAAGCGTAGTTTTGTTGCATAATTCTTTACTTCTTTAATTTAGAAAAAATAATTTATGCTTTTTAAAAAAAAAAGTTTATCAAAGAAAAGATTTCTCGTATAATTAGTTTTTTTATTTATTAGAGTTTTCATCATTAGAGTTTAGCTGATAAAAACAAACATACTTTTTTTTGTTCCAACGCAATAAACATTTTATCGACTCTTTGATTTTTTGGACAATAAACTGATTGAACAAGAGATGAAGATAATTCTCCTAACTCTGTTATATCAATTGTTGTTGCATCCATGCTTTCACTACTTGATCTCGTAATTTCTGTACAATAAAGAAACTTTTTCATAATAATAACTAATAACAAGTTAATAACAAAAACAATTTTGAAAACTATGCTTTTTCTTGAAGGAGTCTTACTCAATGTTTTTATTGGTTTGTTTTTTTCGGCTATTTTTTCTTTCACAAAAGCATTTCTTAACTCTTCTGCTATTTTGCTGCACTTATAAAAATGAAAAAGTAAGTTATGTGTATTCTTTGAATAACTTTTTTCACAATATTTGCAACTGTAGGAGTTGGTTTTTTTTAAAGCTATTTGACTTGCATTTCCTTTACGAAGCATCTTTTATGAGAAAAATGAATATTATTTTATTTTCAATTATATCTGAAATATAAATGATAATAAAGAACTAAGAATCCACAAAACAACATAAAATCGAAAAACTCTTCGGAAAAAGACATGTCTTTTCTATATTAAACAAAAGACATATAACAACATCTATATTGCGAAATGCTTTTATCGAATAAAACTTTTTATTTCTTTCGGTCGACGGCATGTTTTTCAAAAACATGTTGTTTTTTTCAGCGCACCTCTACCCTGAGCCCTTGATATATTTTGTACCTCTCTTCTGCCGATAGTGAGTCTTTAAATCATAGGCGTCGAACGCGCTGGGGCTCGGGGGCTCGAGCCCCATCCGGAAATTTGTCACTGGGGCTTTGCCCCACCCGGGAAAATTCACCAAGCTTTCAAAAATATTTAAAAAATAAAAAACCTTAATATACTTAAACATTAACAAATATAACAATTTAAAAACGATTGTAATATTTCTGCAAATACCTATGGTGATTTTCAAAAGTTTAAGCTTTCAAAAGTTTATATTATTTTTCGAATTTCAGAAATTCCACGCTTTTGATGAGTCTCAAGGGAGTTTGAGATCGGTAAAAACGTAACAAAAGGCAAATTAACGGAACCACGTAGACTATAGAGTTGTGTGAGTTAAACGTTCGTTTAGCAATTTTTTTCTTTGATAACTTTGGCAGTATTATTTGTATTAATTATTTAAAAGTTTTGATTTAAAAATCATTTGAATTAAAAAAACGTAAATTTTTGAAGAAATTTTTTAATTGTTCAACAGTACATTGACTTTTAATTTCAAATTTTAAGTAATAAGTTGTACGATGTTGTAGAATAAAGAAGATTAATGAATACTTTTGAAAAAATGAAAATCAAATTGAAACAGTTGCATTATTTTCTGAATCTCAAAATGCTAATAACTTGCAAGATAATACTCATGAAAGTTTATCATTTGTTCAGTCAAATGATGCAGCTGATTCAACCGCTGTTGTTGAGTCGCCGTCTTTTACAGAGGAGCCTGGACCTTGTTGTTTAAGACAGTCATCTTTTCCATCAAAAAAAGGAAGAAAATTTAAACAAAGCTGGAATGAAAAATATAAATGGGTTTTACATGACCGCGAGAAAGAAAAAGTTTTTTGTTCTACCTGCATCAAAGCTACTTAAATGAAAATGCCTTTAACCTCGTAGTTCAAGAGCTTTTATTTTAAACGGATTTTCTAATTGGAAGAAAGCCTTACAAATTTTTGGTTTTCACTCTAGCTAACTATCAATCATTAAATTTATTTACTGGATAACTAAATGTTTCTTCTTAATGTACTAGGGAACGCAAGGCCTTTCCATTTGTGGAAAGATTGAAAAAAAATGCAAACTTTCGCATGCTACGCAAACTACGAGCAGACGATTTTCTGGAACTGAATAAATGGTTAAACCGTCCTGAACAGCAAAAGTGGCTCTCGCCTGAAATTGAAAACGAAATCCTACAAGACTTAGCTCATGCAACGCTTCGTAAGCTATGCGAAAGTATAAGGGAATCACAACTCTATAGTTTGATGGCCGATGAAACAACGGATATGTCAGTGAAAGAACAAGTTTCGATCTGCACTCGACGTGTTAATGAAAAATTTAAAATTGACGAACTTTTTATGAGATTTTACCAAACCGAGAACATCAAGAGCGCAACTGAGAACATCATTTTTACTAAACCGAGAACATTTCAAT
Organism: Hydra vulgaris; assembly: GCF_038396675.1. Lineage (NCBI taxonomy): Eukaryota > Metazoa > Cnidaria > Hydrozoa > Anthoathecata > Hydridae > Hydra > Hydra vulgaris. The sequence continues at coordinate 36,087,812 of NC_088931.1, read as the reverse complement.
ACCAAGGCCAAGAATAAGAGTTTCAAGGCCAAGACCTATTTTATATTTTGGCCTTATGTTAAGGCCAGTTATTAACAAAACTGTAGGTAGCAAGTGCTGTAACAATAAAACCACATGTTTTGAAATTAGACCAAGTTTATGCGCAGAATTCGGCGAAGTCAATAGGAAGATGTACTTGTAGATATATATAAAACCTGAAAACAAAAATATCTAAAAATAAAGAATTAAAACTTTTAACTGTTTAATTTTATGCTTAATGCTAATTACTAATATTAACATTTTAATTAAAGAATATAAGTTAATAAAAGGCTTTGTCAAAGTGGTTTCCGATGTTGTTTTTGTGACCGAGCTATCAAATTAAAAATGGATTTTATAATTAAAATTATTTAAAAAAACTCTATTAAATATACATTACCAACAACTTTTTTAAACAGATTTAGATAAGTTGAATTAAAGCAGTATAAATAAATAAAAAAAATACTTTAAAATAAATTGTAATTGAAATATAATAACTATTTTAATTCGAAAAACCTTAAAAACTCTGTTTTAAATTTAAAAAAATCATATTTAAATCTTTTTTTAAATTTTGAAATGCTTTTCAAAATTTAAAAAAAGATTTAAATTTTGAAAAACTTTTCAAAATTGTTTTTTAAATGAAGTATCGCGTGACTTAAAATATACGCGTAATAAATTCCATAAACCAATCATATCATTGATTATTGCTATAATAATTATTGTTGAAATATTTTCGTATTTTGCACCACGTTTGCGTCTCCTAAAAAAAAAAGGTCCTCAATTTCTAAGGTATTTTAGGAATTTCAGATTCTGGTGGGGAAGGGTTGCATCCTCCCTGAATCCGTCACTTATTTAGTTTTGCTTTAAAAATGTCTTTTACAGCTTTCTCACAATCACCCCAGTTTTCTTCAGGGGTTTCTTTTATGCTATCAATAAGTGACTTGTTTCTCTGGAGCAATTCTCTAAGTCAATAGGTTTTATTTTGAATTCTTCGGATATTTAACTTGTTATTGTTTATTTCAGCCTCTATTTTGTCTAATCTTGCTGTTATTATTGTTTATTTTAGCGTCTATTTTGTCTGATCTAGCTGTTATTATTTTGAAGTTCGAACTTATTATTGAAGTGAAGTTTTCTCATGATCCTAAAGTAATCTCTCTGTTTCTGCTAGTATACTTTTTTTTTGTTCTTCTAGTTTGCTTGTGATAATTTTTTCTGTATTTTTAATATTTATTTCCATTTTTATTGTAAAATACTTATTCTCAAGAAAACACCTCTTACTCGTCTTGTGCCGCAAACTCTCCGTGAGTACTCATTACTCATACTAATAATAACACATGCTGCTACAGTATGCATACACACATACTTTCACATAAACTTTTTAACGAAAGATCTTATTGGAAAAAAAGGTTTTTCGTTAAAAATTTCAACAATGCATCAGTAAAACTAAATTCTATCTAAGTTTGAATGAAGTTTCCAGACTGTTTAGCAAACTTTCTTTTGGGTAGATAAGAAAAAGTTTATAGTCAGTTTGCTGAATAAGTGGAGTTAGATTTTATCATACAGCACCATGGAAGAGCCTGCATCAAACCACAAATCTCTAGGTTCTGAACCAGAACTTTTATCACAGCGTCATGGTTACATTCTAAAACTAAACCTATATGAAAAAGAAAATACCTCTTAAGGCTGTTACTTAAGAGTCTATTAATTAATAATAGCTCTTAATGTTATAACTTGCACATAGTTTTCTTAGGTGTTATTAGATATCGCCAACACTTTCTTAGGTGCAATTAAATTACATCAACACTTACAACAATCATGTGGAAAAAAATCATTAGCAATCAAGAGCCTGGGAAATAGTAAACTTTCAAAAATTTAAATTTATGGTAAGATTTCCCATAAAAATAATTGATTTAGGTCTGTCATGAAAAGAAAATATTTGGTTTCCTTTTGCATGGTTATTTTAATATCTTTTAAAAAATGTGGTTTTTTAAAAAATTTCAGTGTGATATCTTAAAAAATGCGAGTCTTAAAACGGGCTTTATTTAGCCTTGTTTAAGACTAACAAAATACCCTAACAACGGTGTAGAAAGTATTTAAAATGGGTATTATAATTTTGCGATGGAAAAATTGGAATACCCAATTATAATACTCAAAATTGAAAATACCCAAATTAACTTAAGGAAAATATAAATTCTTAGTATTATTGTCAATTTAGTGTAACTTTTGTTTTAATGACTACATGGTACCGTGCTTTACTTAAGTTACATATAATTATTATCATATACATATTTCAAATAAAGAGAAAAGTTTAAACACAGTTAAAAGTAAAAGAACCAAAATTTTTCAGCAAAAACTACTTTTTTACTATTTGTGTTATTTTGGTCAATAAATAATTATTTTAAAGCAAACTAGTCAGAGATCAAGAATAACACCATTTTATTAGACAAAATTTTTATTCGAGGAAAAAACACTTAATACAACAAACAAACAAACAAGAAAACAAAAAAAAATATTCATGAAATTAAATGAAGTGCAGACAAAAATCTTTATAGTTCTGAATCTACATTTATAAAATGACAATTGCAGATTTAATTTACCAAAATGGTGTACGGTCGTTTTCTATTTTCATACCATCCTGTAATTAAAAAGAAAAGTCTTTATAACTAAAAATAAAGAACTTTGAATAATTAACTATTTTTAAAAGAATTTAAGAAAAAATGATAAGTCTAATTTTTATTTTTAAAATTTTCTTTTAAACTATCTACTTTAGCTTGAATCAACAAAATGCCAGAAATTGCTAATGTCTATTTTTATTTACAAAAGATTTCTTTTGGCGGCCGAAATAAGTAATTTTTAAAATTACCGAGATAAGTAACTTTCGAAAATTGCAAGAACTGCAAAACATTCATATTTTGCATAAAAAATGACTGCGTGGTTGCTACCTCCAGACGGAACTTCAAACGGATCGAAAATCGCTAAATAATTTTACCTTTAACCCTCTGTTTATACATCTCGACCACTAAAAAACATTTTTCTAAAATAGAATGATTTTAGCTTATTGATATTACTTAGATTATTGATATCACATATTGATTTGTAGTTATCATAATTTAAAATAAACGTAATTAAAACTTTTAACGGATTTTCACTTTCAGAAAACTTCTTAAAATAATATTTCAAAATTTATTTAAAACTTAACTGAAATAAAACCTGGCCAGATATAATCTCTTACATTTTTATTTTAAGTTCATGGTGCGTAAATTCATAAGAACTTAAGGTTACAAAAAGGTAATTTTTTAAATTCTAATACCTTGTTTAACTTTTAAGAAAAATAAAATGGTAACAAAACATTTTTACCCCAACCTAGATGTTTTGTCATCATGAATATTATAATCATTATTATAAAAAAATTAATTCATAAATTATTTATTGCATAAACTATTGTGTATATTACACAAGTTATTCCTATATTCATTTATTATTGGATATTTTTTTATGGTAGATCTAATTTTCTACTTGCTTTTAGTTCAGAAATCTGTAAGCTAAAAGCAAGTAGAAAATTTTATTTTTATTTCAAATCAAACCAAATTGTACTTACTTAGGAAATAGTAAATATAAAAACTAAAACTTCAATTTTAAAAAAATAAATTAAAAATAATAATAAAAAAAATACCTTTTACATTGATCAATACCAATAAACAATAGAACCATCTAAAAACTATTAGGCATGGTAAATACATAAGTACTTTAGTAACTGAAAAAAGAAATGCATTGAACTTTCCAATAGGTAAACCAAATCTACCATTACTTAAAGCACCAATCAAAACAAGTAAAAAAAGAACAAAAGTATCAAAATAATTTGACGATGCCTTTTTATAAGGAAAGAAAATTCCAAATACAATGAAAACTATTAAGGATACCATTGTTACGTAACAGAGTTGAGTAAGTTTGTCATTAATGAAAATGCCAAGAGCAAAAATTGCAACTCTTGAAAAGAAATAAAATGAGGCAAACCATTGAAGATGATCTTGAAACGGCCCATGAAATGCTGAAAAAATTGGATGCAAACGACCAGATTCTTTAAATACTTTCCATTTTGTCCACCACATTGTTGTTATAAGTAGCAATGGCCATAGAAGCACAATAAAAAAACAAACTAACACAGCTATTATTCCATAATAGAGATGTCTACCAGAGAAAAATTGCTGCACACCATAAAAATACACATGATTTTTTAATCCATTGTATTCTACTGGGAGAAGAATAGAAAGTGTTATCCTTGTAATATCTGCATATGCAAGCACTGAAATCAAAAGATAAATTCTAATGCAATTGGTTTCTCTCTTTGAATTCAACTCTTCATTAGACTTGTTTTTTAAAATACAATTTTTAAAAAAATTGATCACTTTGTTATTTAAACCTTGTAAAAGCTGATACAATTTATTCCATTTAGCAATTAAAATAATGCTAAGAAACATTGTCAAGGGTATTAGATAATTAAAAAAAAGCTTATCTAAATCATTCCATTCTTTCATAAGACAAAAATTTGCGCTATGCTTACCTAAATGCACTCCATGAAAATTTAAAACATTTCTGAGGAAAGTATTTATAAATGTGTCCTCTAAATCCATACTTGCAGTTATGTGGTACTGAACAACTTGATAAAAGTAAATCCATGAGTTAAGCCATAAATCATAAATACATATATTTAAAAATGCTACTGCAAAACAAACTAAAAAAAATATTATAAAAATTCCTGGTAAAATAAAAATCAAATGCAACCAACTGCATTTATTAACACAACCTTCCCCTCCAAACTCAACGGTTTTATTTCCTGGACATTCAGAACACAAAAAACCTAACCTCCCATTTGCACATTGTCTATCAGGTCCATAAGAGCATGTCAAATTTGGACAATGAGTACAATAACCATAAGGGCAAATATGTGTTGTTTCATTGTCAGTATTTATAGCACTTTGATTATAATCTACATACAAACCAAAAAACAAGGAAACTCCTCCATCATTGTTGCATATTATACCTTTGACAAGATTTTTCTTATTGCATATACAACGATCAGTTTCCAATTTATAACCTAAAGGGCAGGTCGTTAGATTAAATTTAAAACTATACTGACTATTCTTCAAGGAAAAGATTATAAAATATGGCTCATTTCTTTTTCCAAATACTTGCATATTAATTTTATTTTCTTTAACTATGAAACTTTGTAATGACCCATTAAGATAAACATCTATTGAACCTGATACATTATGATTAAACTCATCAACTAAAAGAACAGTTGGATTAATTTTTTTTCCAGGATAAATATTTGTAAAATTTTCTTCAAACACTTTGAAACATACCGGGTCTGTTAGATAATTATTGGTACCCAAATCATTTAAAACATTAAAATGACAGCAACTGAGAGTCGAAACAAATATATCATTTATATCATAATTTGCCTTGTTGTTACTGTATTCTAACTTTGCATTTGGAAATTTTTTTGAAAAAAAACAGTTTTCATTTTCTTCAAGTTTATAGATAGAACATTTATATATAGAACAAGATACACTTTGTTCAGCATATATGGCACCACCTTGTAAAGCAGAGTTGTTTATAAAGGATATTAAGCTTGAATTAGAATTGATAATAATTCTAGAGTTACTATACAATCCCAAAGCACCACCTCTGGTACCTTTATTTTCTTTAAAATAAAGTTGTCCAGAAAAAAATGCAACTGCATTTTCAAGTATAACTGCTGTATTTGAACTATTCTCAAATAGATTTTCTCTTAAAAATTGAATTTCATTACCATATGCATAAACAGCACCTTGTCCTATTGTTTGTTCAAATTGCCGATAACTGTTGTGAGAGAATTTCGATTCATCTATAACTAATGAAACTTGATGTAAATGTACAGCAGAACCAAGTAGAGCAGAGTTATATGAAAAATTGCAATTTTTTATAGTATCAAATTTCCCTTTTTTATTAAGATCAGTTTTAAAACTCAAGGCACCACCAAATATACCACTATTATTAAAAAAAGTACAGCTCTCAAATGTTACATATTCTTTATTAAGTTGCTTTGAATTTACTTCTGAAATGCATGATCCACCACCATATTGAGTGGCATTATTATCAATAAACAATGACTCTTTAATCAATATGCTATTACCTAATCCTTGAAAAACAAATAAACCGCCACCCTGCAGAGCCTTATTATGCAAAAATTTACAGTTAGTTATTGATAAAATATTTTTGCTTGTAGCTTCAGTAAAGAAAACACCTAATCCACCACCATGGCCAAAGGGAATATCAGATTCATTGAGCAAACTTTTGATCTTAATATTTATTTTACCAGAGTTCCATTGAAAAGTACAATTTTCTATATTTATATTTGCTATTTCATTTACATTTGCTTGCGAGTAATAAATTAATAAGCCCCCTCCTGAGTAATATTCTGAAGATTCATTTATATTTAAATAAAAAGTGTTATTTTGAAAAATAACTGCCTCAAAATTGATGTTTCCTTTACCATCCAGTAAAACAACAGAATAGCCACAGCTGTTAGTAAAATTAACATTTATGAAAGTGAGATCAACAATATAAGAGAAAAAGAGTGCCGATGACAATATAAAAACATTTCTTCCAAAAGTTTGTTTACTTATTGATCCACATTGTTTTATATGAAGATTCATAAATAACAATTTAGTAACATTGTATATTAAAATTCCAGCATTCAAATTAGATGTACAAACAATTGCTATTTCTGAATTTATACCGGTTACTGTCAAATTGCTAACATTTTCTATAACGTTTACATTATTCAATATTTGATCATCTTCTATGACAATGCATATGTTAGTTAAATTTTTTAAAGATAAAGCAGCTGAAATAGTTGAGCAATAGATTTGTTGACTTTTTTCTGTGCAGTTATCAGGATATTTGTGATTTACTGATAACTTTTTTTGATTTTCTTCACACAGGCGATATTCTTTTGAAGAAAAAACGCTAAAAGTAGCACAAGATACGATCAATAGGAACGTGCGCATTCTCGTTAAATTTTGTTTTTTATGGTTCTCAGAAATTTTTTATATTTATTATATTCACTGTTCCGTCTCAGTATAGTTAAGGGGGCTCACCCCTGTCAAAATAACAAAAATAAATTTTTTTGAAATTTTTTGTTTTTTATGTTTCAGGTGTAAAAATTAATGAGGAATCTGATTCTAATTGAAAAATTTCAAAAATAAAGCACATAAATATTTCTAATTTTTGTTTATTTGAACATAGTCAAAACTATTTTTCTTAGCAACGTCCAGAATAACGATTTTATTTTCTCTTATCTATAATACCTTTTTTCTTAAAAGTTAATCTTATATGTTCAATTTGAGTTTGAAGTAATAATTTTTTAAACTGCTTCCATTTAGGTCTGAAAGAGCTCGAAAAATAAACTTTGTGAGCAGGTAAGGGGTCGTTCATAAAGTACGTACGCCAAAAATTTTGAAATTTGACCCCCCCTCCCCCCTGTTGCCATGCGTACTTTCATGTCCCCACCCCCCCTTAAAAGTACGTACGTTTCTCAAATACCCCCCCCCCCCATCCCTCCTGTTTTTTTTTTCTTAATTAAAAAGTTTAATTAAAAAAAATAAAGACGGAGGGTACCTTAGATACTTTATACTACCCAAAAGCTTTTTGCTTACGCATTTTAAAAACGTTTATTAGTATAAATGCAAATAATAATTTAAATAAATTTAAAATTTACAAATGCAAGTTTGCATTTGGGCGAAAGGTTTGTGCGGCGGCGATAATCGGCGGAGATCCAGGTTCGATGCTCGGTGAAATCTAGGAAAACTTTTTTTGTTTTTTAACGAATCAAATGTAAATAAACTATACTTAAGGTGGACGTTTTTTTCAGGCACGCCTCTTTAGTAAGTAAAAAACGAGTCTAAGGTGAGATCAGTAATATTGAAAACAACAGGTAAAACCCAGTGGGAGGGAGCAACAGCAAATTTTGTGCCCTTTTGCTATTTTAAGAAACTTTTTATTTTAGCAAAACCTAGCGGTCTTTGAGACGCCATTGACACGTTTTTTTTGGGGTGACTCCGTCCCATCAACCACGGCCCTCAGATCTTACTCAGGGCCAGTATATAAGGGCGGGCATGTGTGCATGGGCCCCCTCAGGATTTTTTGATGTTTTGATTTTTGATGATAGAACACTTTCACATAACGTGCAAACTTAAGTTTGTTAATATGCCAAATGAGGTGGCCTTGCAAAAAATTTGGATGGCGGAGGCCATCCAAATTTTTTTCTAAATCTAAAAGTTATAACCATGCAAAATTTACACACCTCTCATTTTGGGGGTCGGGAGGGTAAGCGTTTTAAGGCTTTTTGTTCACAGGCCTCCGCCATCCCGATATTTTGCAAGGCCTCCTCATTTGGCATAGGTATAAACAAACTTAAGTTATGAGTTTGCACGATGTGTGAAAGTGTCCTATCTGGAACATCAAAAAATTCTGAGGGCGCCCATACATGTGTGTGCATAGAGGAAAACTATACCCTCTACTTCATATACCATACATCTTTTTATGTTGGCAAACTAGAATCTTTAGTCAGAATGTAACTTTTCTATTGATTAGCTGGTTAATTGTGATAAATTAGAAAATCGAAGTACGTACTTTTAAATTGAACCCTCCCCCCCCCCCCTCCCATACGCTTTCGTACGCTTTTTGAAGACCCCCCCTCCTTTCGTACGCTTTTTGAAGACTCCCGCCTATGAGCGTACGTACTTTATGGACGACCCCTAAACAATACGAAGTGTCTTCCTAGAGTGCAATGCGCTCGACACAGCAATTAGCTACTCAGAGCGCAATATTTTACACGCATGCGCAATTAATTTATTATACCATCAGCGTAATTTATTTCACGTTAAAGCTGGTCGGACAAGCAGTTAAATCGAAATCGATAATTATTTGCTTATGAAACATTTAGTGCAATTTATAAAGTAAATGTTTTAGATTAGAACATTCCATTGCCATCAAAATACAACAGCAACATTTATTTGGAGAGTCAATAATTTCATCAGTTCAATGCAGTGTTTATTTGATTGAAATGTTTTAGATAAGTTCTAAGCAATCCATTATGGCTTGCCAGCATCTATCTAAAACATTCTACTTCATGTGCATAAGTAAACTAAGGTAACTTTTTTAGTTTATAGTTGTCTCTAAATTACATGTAGACATAAATATCTACATGTAGACATCATAGATATCTACATGTAGACATCATAGATATCTACATGTAGACATCATAGATATCTACATGTAGACATCGTAGATATCTACATGTAGACATCATAGATATCTACATGTAGACATCATAGATATCTACATGTAGACATCATAGATATCTACATGTAGACATCATAGATATCTACATGTAGACATCATAGATATCTACATGTAGACATCATAGATATCTACATGTAGACATCATAGATATCTACATGTAGACATCATAGATATCTACATGTAGACATCATAGATATCTACATGTAGACATCATAGATATCTACATGTAAACATCATAGATATCTACATGTAGACATAGATATCTACATGTAGACATTGTAGATATCTACATGTAGACATCATATACATGTAGATATCATAGATATTTACATGTAGACATAGATATCTACACGTAATTTTATATATAGACATAGATGTCTACATGTAATTTTATATGTGTTCTGGTTTTTATTAAGGTAAAGTAGTTAATCTAGGGAATTTACTATTTATTACTATAAAATATCTGTATTTAATATATAGAAGAGAAAATTGTGTATTAAAAATGTATTGTTGTATATAAATATATTTAATTTTTGTTTTGAAATAAACATAAATTCACTATTTTTTTAAATAATAATAACAATATGATTTTTCAAAGAAAACACAAGATAATGAGCCATGTAGTGACTGACAGAGCAAATTTAATTGTCAATGACACAATTTCAGAAAACATTACATTTAATACAGTTATTAGTAATAATAATAGCAATAATACATATTTAATATATATTTTTTAAGTTTCGTATAATAATGTAAATAAAAAGTATATTATTAACTTTAATAAAAATTTTATTGGTATAAATTGCAACAATACTAATAATTGAATATTTTGATGTAGATTGCTAATATAACAATATCAATAAATTTTGTTCTTGTAACTTTGACATCATAAACTGTCCTTTTTCCTTTATAACATATCCTCTTTACGAAGGCACTTGATCTGAACATATCATTATTTAGTTTTGAATATAGCATTATTGGAATTACAGTATCAAGGTTAAAAAAAAAATCTCCTTCCACGCATCAAATAGTTATTCAAAATTATAATTTTGAGCACACACCAACTGAATCTTCTGGTGGTGGATCCTTTTTACTTGGTGATTTTACCATGGATCTGATACAGTCTAACTCTGACTTTGCGAGTTAGACAAATTATTTGCGGTATAAATTATGACCTCACAGTCATAATTTATACCGCAGGAACTTTAAAAATTATAGTAAAGAATCATTAAAATCTTAATTATTAAAATTTGATTGAAATGACGTTACTGATAAAAACAATATTAACTCCAGCAATTGTTACAACCTTTTTCACGGAAACTTGATATATTCATTTACATTAAACTAAAAATATCGATAATAGAAAAACAATATCACATAAAACTTTGTATTTTAACTCCATACTCTAGAAACTTGGGCACATCTGTAAAGACTAACAAAACCTAAGTAGGAAAATTCCTTAAAAAAGAACAACTTAATAGTTATGTATGTACATGAATATTTATTCTTATCACATACTAACAGTTATATATAATCAATTTTTTAATCATAATTAATAAAATAATCAAACTTTAAAATTATTTCATTACAAATAATCCTACATTGAAAACCAACAATAGTAAGCACCAAAATAGAATTTACAATTAACTCTTTTTTTACCAACTAAATTTTTATTATTAACTAAATTTGTATATTACAGAATTTTTTAATTGTACATGCTTGACTTTAAAATGCATAATATTATATTTAGATCAAAGATAATGTTATATTTAGATCAAATTGACAGCCTTAAAATAAAATTGACACACACATATATTTGTATATTTTACTAACAAAAATAAGGGAATATACATCCTATTTTTTAAAATATGAACAAGATAAAAAAATTTTAAGTAAATTAATGAAAGATATTTGCTTACATTTATGTAGATTGCAAAATCTGTTTGAAATGCCAAAGTCCTGTTCATAAATATTTTAAATCAATGCTGGCATACCATAATGGTTTGTCAGTACTAATCTTAAATATTATAATCAAATTATATGGTAACCAAATGTTGTTATCAATATCTAAAATAAAATAAGTGAAATTTTTTAATTTAATGTTTACAGCTCCACAATTGTGTAGCTTAGATGGTACTACATTGAATAATTTCTTAAATAATAGAAAATTTAAACTAAACATTTACAATCGGAAGTTTTTGGAGTTCAAACTATCCTTGATTATATAAAGAGTTTATTTTCAAAATGTGATATGAACAACTTTGTTTTAATGTACCACTTTAAATATTGTTTACTTTAAAAAATAATTTTTATGTAATTTATTGTTTTTAAGCAAATTTATAATAATTGATTTTTTTTTAAGTTGTTTGTATTTAAAGTTACTTTTTTTTTTTTTTTTTTTTTTTTGTTATTTCACCTCCCCAAGGCCCAGAAGGCTTTTTGTTATTATTAGTTGTTTGTTACTTTTTGCTCATACCAAATCTTCAAAATAAACTCTTCACTTGAAAATGAGGGTTTTCATTCTAAACTATAATGAAACTTTATTGAAATTATTATATAAAAAACACAAAGAAAAAGTATTGTTATTATTAACTATTCTTTATTTAACTAATGCAAAATAAGCATAGATGTAAATCATGTAGAGGCTTATCTCCTAAGCACACATCATGAAAATATCTGACGCATTTGGTGCATTTCATCCATTTTGTTTTTAATCCCTTCCGTAAATTCTTATCTGGATGACACTTTTTGCAAAAGCAGCATTTCCTTTTTACTGTTTTTTTAATTAACCCTAACGCTGTTTGGCCACAACCCCTAGGCCTGCCTCTCTTAGCAACTTTAAGTGGTGGTTTAATAAGTTTTAACCTTTTATCTGACTTGTGTTGATATATACTTTCAGTCGTAAAATCAATATGATTATCCTCTAATCCAGTGACTTCATCTTTTACATGGTCATCAATGAATGGATCTTCATTATTTTTGACAAAGAATTCAATATCTTGATATTCATTCATAGTTGTATTTGTATTAAAAGATTCCATATTGTATACATATATGTAATTATAAAAATAACAATTTATGTAATAAAATAATTATGCTTTTACTTCTTGACGAATTTTATTCTTGATGTTCCAAATGTCCTTATTTATAATGGATTTTCCTGTACTTTTTCTCATTTCATCAGCAATTACTTTAGTAGTAACACCAAGACGACTCAGTTCTTTAACTTTAGCCTTCTCTTCATTTGATGGCTTTCTATTTTGGACATAGTGCTTGTAAAGATCTTGATCTGAAAAGTAAAATAGTTTATTTAATCAGGTTATATGATGCTAAAAATTACTTTTTTCATAATTAATTTAAATATGTAACTTTAGGGTTTTAAAAAAAAGCTATTCACTTGTACTTTTTTGTTTTTCATTGCACAACATTATTGTAGCATTTTATTTATTCATCTTATTTAAACAATTTAAATTTTAAAAAACGTTAAATTAAAGTTTTTTGTATATTAAACTATACACAGTGAAAAGCAGAACTTTAAAGACAGATTTACAAAATTAAATATACAAAAAATGATAAAATATCATTCATGTATAATAAAACAAATTTTAAAGATAAATATTTTCACCAATAACATGATTGTGTGTTTCTATCATTTGTTTAACAATTATCTTTGTTCTATGCTTTGTTAAAGCAGCATAAATTTTGGCTGGACAGTTATTTTTGGCTGATCTAAAATGACAACAACAAAAAAAGTTTATTCAAAAATGCTGAAATGCTCTTGAATCTTCTAGTTTTATACATTTTTGATTTATAAGAACAGTTAAATATTTATGAAAGTAACTAATATAAACAATTTTTTTGCATTTTAAAAACAAATATTAATGTATATTTATAAGTGTGCACAATATATATATATATATATATATATATATATATATATATATATATATATATATATATATATATATATATATATATATATATATATAATATACATATATATAATATACATATATATATATATATATATATATATATATATATATATATATATATATATATATATATATATATATATATATATGAAACATTTAAGAGTTTGTGCACACTTATAAATATACATTAATATTTGTTTTTAAAATGCAAAAAAATTGTTTATACTAGTTACTTTCATACACACAAAAGTACATAAAGAATATATTAAGGTTTTACAGGATGGTCACTTTGATCACTTTAAATTTGAAAATGAAATTCCATGATTTTTTATTACTTTTCCATGACTCTTCATGGACTTTTTTAAAAAAAAACTAGAGCATAATATTCAGGACTTGCCATGCACTTAGCATTTGCCACTTGGTCGATCCATAAACATAACTTTAAACAACTCACTTAAACCAGTACATAATCTAAGTGAATAGTTTGAGTTTCTTCTGCCTTTCTCAGATGTTTCTTGCCCAACTCATAACTTATTACTGCTCCAATTCCCATGTTACTTATACTGAAACTATACTAGACTATGCGTTGATCCTATAAAACAAGTTGTACTAGATTACATCTTACCAGTAGCAGGACACCTGACAATAAATGATTGATTGATACAAACTCAAACAAAATTTAAAAGTGTGTTTTTATTTATTAAAATGATATTTTGATAAATACTAAAATTTAAACTAATTTTCTTCTAAAAAGGGTGACCTGTGATGATATAGTATGTTGGAAATATTCAAGAGACGCCATCCGTCCGAGTTCAAAAAAAAAACAACGAGAAACCGGTGTAAAAAAAAGCGAGACAGTGAAAATAGAGGTAGAAACCGAGGTAAAAAAAAAAGGAACCGAGAACAAAAAAAGTTTCGTGACGTCACGAGTAAAAAAAGGTCCCAATGACGCCACGCCAAAAAAATGAAATGGATTCATAACGAATGGAATCGAAAAACAAACCGACTAAAATGAGTATTATTGATTATGTTACGTTGGTGTTGAATTGTATATATATTCCTTTTATCGCATTAGCATGTTTTCTTTATGTTATTATAGTGGAAGGATTACCCACGTTGTTTAATATAATACGTTTTGGAATATGGTTATATTTTTCTATTGTATTTTATGCCATTGTTTCTATTATTGAAAATTTTAAAAATGACGACGAATAAATTATTTATTGAAGCGTGACCAAATGTATATAAAGATTGAAAAAATATAAAAAAATAGTTATAAACAATGGAAACAAAAAATAAACCGTTACAACAATTTCAAACTCCAACGACAGTAGCAGTAGTTCAACCTTATAAACCTGATCCTCCAATAGATAATGGTGGCACACACGACTCGCATGGGAATCATATTCGAAATTTTGAAGTGTATTAATAAAGCAAAAATAGCGTCGATATTAACAGTTTCGAGCTTGTTTATTGTTATTGTAGTGGGAGGAGATTTATTAGGAGTTTTCATATTACTTGGAACAATGTTGGGATTCTATATTTGTAATAAAATAATAAAAAACAAAGTGTAAAATTTTTTAGATATTATATATTATAAATATTATTTTCCAATTCTATTAATTCCGTAAGAAATTCCACCAGAGATAGCTCCACCCAAAACAGCTTTACCAATGGTAGGTAGAAGAGCGCTAGTAAAGGAAGGTAAAACGACTTTAGCTAAAAGAGGTCCAAAAAATTTGCCACGCATTCGTCTTGTTCTATGCCTTTTATATTGTCTTTTTTTATGTCTTTTTTTATACATTTTTTTATCGTGGAATAAGAGATGATAATAAAGTGGGTGCTAAAACTGCAGCTAACAATGGAAGAAATTTACCACGCATGCGTTTTCTTAAATGTCTTCTTAAACGTTTTCTACCTGCGCCTTTTAACGGAGGTAAATAAACTCTTCCTCTTTTTCTATGCATTACGAAATGTTTGAGGTCGGTTAAAGTAAATTTATATTGTAAAGTCGTGTTTTTTTAACATGATCAAATTTAGCTTTTTGCATTTGTTTCTTTTAAGCTACATACCAATGGTAAACTTTAAATTTTCTTAAAGTGTCTGCTAAATCTTCTCCACGTAATTTTCTTCGTCTTCTTAAACGTAGATTTATGAGAGAATTGTTTTTTGTAAATTTTTTTTTTCCATATTGTCATAAAAAGAATCGGGCATATAATAAAGCATTCTTCAGCTTTAGTTTGAGGGTTATATTTTCCACGTCTAATTCTTTTTCGTCTTTTTAAACGTTTTTCTTTCCCTCTTTTTTTACATGAACTTTTTTTTATTTTACAAGCGGTGCAACACCATTTTTTACGCATTGCGTTGCTTTTGAAGATAATCCAAAGCGTAACCTCCTACGTTTGATTTTAATAGCCGTTTAGCAAAATTTTTCACTTTGGTAAAAAATTTTCCTTTCCCTCTATGATGACGTGCGCTACCTTTATGATGTCGACGACGGTGTCCGCTTCTTCTTGTACGCCTGCGAGCCATGAACACAACAAATAAAAAAAACAAGATTTATGGTTTTTTAAGATTTTTTTAGAAATAAATAGTCGTTTACTTATAAAATAATAAATACAAATAGGGTTTCTTTAACAAAATTAAAAATGTTTTTATAACAAATTAGGACGATTTAAATTTGGTAGGAATATAGCCGAGATCAGTGTCGTCTCCTGACCCAAGTTCTACAACTTGAGCTGGATATTGCAAATACATAACAAGTACTCCTTTAAATTGTTCTGTAAATTGTACATTGATTTGAAACGAATTATTTCCAGCAATGGTAGCAGGAGGTTTATCGTTGATAAAATTAAAATCGCTAGTGGTATCAATGACTAAAGGTTCGGAAGTGTTAGTAGTACTAAAGTATAATTTAGGATGTCTCAAAAAACTATCATCATCAGTATTATAAAAATCTGCAAAATTATTAATATTAAAAGTAGAAGGTGTATTTCCTTTAGACCATGAAGCATAACTTCTCCAAATGGTCCATTGATCGTCTTGCTTTGTTAAATCGTATTCGGTAGTATCACCTGCTGAATTAACATATGTTCTTCTGTAATTATAAAGGGTGATTTTTTTAATCATGTTGCATGACATTTCAACCGGTGTAAAACAACTTTTGCTTAAATGATCACTTTCTTTTTTTGAATTAACAAAAAATATAATGCTGTGGGGTACAAGATCTGCTGTTTTTATATTTCCCAAATTGACAGTGACTTCTGCAACATTTTCTAGATTGGTGACAACTTGTTCGTAGTGAGCAATACGTAGTAAAGTATACATTTCGTCTTTTTTACTGTTGAGATATAAAGATTTTTCCAAGGGTAAACTGGGTTTGAGTCTATACGTATTGCAATAAATCATTGGGTTTTTTATAGCCACTCCTACATTAGCAAGCGCTGTTATGTCTGCGTCTGCAATAGGTCTTACCCATTCTAATAGTTGATTCATATCATTTTCAATATAAAGTTCCAATCTAATTTGTTTATTTTTTCCAAAATATTCTTTCATTTGAAAAACTTCACATAATAAACTCAAAGGTACTCTAAATTTACAACCTTTTTCTCCAGTCATGAAAGCATTATATCTATCTCTTAGCGCTGTTTGATAACCAGCAGGTGCCACAGTGGCAGGTGCTGTTGCATTAAGAGGTCTAATGAGTCCATTAGGGTCTGCAGCTTGTATAAGCGCTTTGGTTTCAGCATAACTAATAGGGTTTGCAGTATTTTCACTGTCTTCTGTTAAACCTAAACTAGGATTAATCATTAAATCTCTAAAAGCTTTCATATAACTTTTTTTAATCAGCATTGCTCTAAAACGATCATAAGAACGATTAATGACAGCGTTGTTTACACAAATAGTATTATTTTTTTGATAATTGGGATAAAATTTGATAGTTTTAAATAAGGCATGAATAAAGTTGTTGCAAACACAGACTTTTTTTGCCAAGTCATTGTCTGTTACAGGTGTAAATCTTGTTTGCGTGTTCACATTTTTATAAAGAAATAAATCAAAATCTATATGACAATCTGGTAAATATATCCATTCATTAAGTATAGTGGTAAAAGAAATTAAATTAGCCATGTCAGAAGTAAGATCGTAAGAAAATTTTTGATTATTAACAGCAATGACTTCATCTTGAGCTTGAGCTGTTTGAAAACCAGGATATTTTTCATTTAATAGTGCTTTATATTCTGCGCTAATATTACCACTTGTTGCTTCTTGCAATAAACGATTTTCGTGGTCGGCTTGTGCCAAAACATCTTCAATAGTAACATGACCGTTTGTATTGGGTGTATAACGATTGCCGTCACCGTCTCTAATATATTTAGCTAACGAACCCATTTTTTTTAAAAAAAAGAAATTAATTTTTTTTCTATTTATTCATCTTCTGATTCTGAAGTGGTTTTTTTAAATGGTATTTTTTTATTTTTAACGTCTTTTAAAGCACGAGTGTAACCAAGTTCAATTAAACTTTTTTTATTCAATTTTTTTTTCTTTTTTTCGTTGTTATTCTGCATGAGTGGACTTGATAAAATGGCTCTTTGTTGAATAATGCAGTTTCTACATAAACCGTTTATTTTGTCGACGGCATTGACTTCTTGAAAGCATTGTGAACAAATGTGTAAAGGAGTTGATTTCATTTTAGGTTTTTTTTTAACAAGTTCTTCTTCTTCTGAACTTTCGGTTTCAGATTCTGAATATTTTCGTTTTTTAGGTTTGGATTTGATTTGATTCTTTTTTCTCCTATTCTTGGGAGGTTTTTCTTCTGGTATTTCTTCTTTTTTATTTTTTATTTTTTTAATTTCATCCAATTCGGATTTCATGTTTTGCAATTCAGATTTAGTAGAATATTGAGTAAGTTGATTTTGTAATTGTTGCATGTGATTTTTAATTTGACTGAATTGTTCTTTAAGATTTACTTTTGATTCTTGCATCATTTTTTCTTCTAAATTGACTAAATTTTTATGATATCTTCCTTTGGCACAAAAGAGACTCATTTTTTTGTAAATAGGAGTAAGTGAGAGAAAAAATAAATAACAACTTTTTTTTCTTTTTATATTTTCTTAATCATAATAAAAAATAAAAGACATTATTTTATACTAATCAAACTAGTTAATTGTAAAACGTAACCCTTTGAATCTTTAAAGTAGGATTAAAAAAACAGTAGAACTAAGATTATCAAAGGTAAGCGGTTCAGATTTTGAATTGAGAAACGACCATCTTGTTTGTTTCCAATCGTCTACATCGTTGATATCAAAGGTGGATAATTGTCCTTGAATAGAAGTATTACGATTTTTTGTAAAATCAATATTGGTGGTGACTTGAGTAGAATTGGTGTAGTCTAATAAATTAAAAACAGCAACAATTCCGGGAACATAAATTTTGTTCATATACATTCCACAATTTACAGCTTGATCGCATTTGATAAAAATGTAAGCGTCTGTAGTAGTAGGAAAATTGGAAACGGTGTTATTAAAATTACTAATTTGTACAAGAGCACATCTTAAGAAAGCGAGTCTTTTTTTTTGAATTTTAAAATCTAGTGACATGGTGTTTGGTCATATTTTGATCCACTTGCATAACAAAGGGATTGATTTGTTGAGTTAAACTGTATTGATCTTTTTGTAAAAGTAAATTATAAGGTATAGGATTGTTTCCAACAGGTTGATACATTTTTAAAATGATATTTTTTAAAGGCAAGCTGTCTGTCCAAGTTTGTATAATCGTACCGTCGCTCTTTTTTTGATAAATAAATTGACCGTTGAGCGAAGTGCAATAAAATACCAATTCTGTTAGATTATTTCCTCGTAATATAGCTTTGACACAATTCAACCATGTTTTATGAGACGGTGTAGTCGCTCTTTCAAAACTGGTTGTAGTGACAAGAGGTACTTTGATGGTATTTGAAAATAGAGGTTTGCTTTGTTCGCAATAGATTAAAACTTCAATAAAAGTTTCTGCGTTATATTTAGCGATTAAAGCGCTATCGCTTGTCCACATTTTATAAATGTCATCAGGTAAGTTGGAAGGTAATACTTGAAAGGGACTACCTTTCATTTCGGGATCGCCAATGATTCCGTTTGAGGAAACATAATTTATATCATAATCTGAATAGGAATTATGACTCATTTTAAAATCCAACATGTTTCTCTTAAGGAATACGCTCAATTTAATGGGTGACAATAATTTTCTTTGGAAGGAGGGTAAAGAAAAAAAAGTATAATAATTTGAAGTTCCGTCTATAGGTTCGGGAATACATGAAGGTACACCCTTTGCTTTATTGGTAAGATATTTACTAAACATGTTAAAATCAGGTACTGCATAAGTATGATCGGCTAAAGTCAAGTTGTTTAAATTGAGATTGAGTAAATTGTTTGTTACGTTTAAACTTTCGGTAAAAACATCCATCATTTTTAATTCTCTTCAGGCCATATGACTTGATCGACGTTAAAAAAAGGTAAAGGCAAAGAAGCTAAAGGTATATTTTTTAAAGTGTAACGATAATATTTTCTTTGCGAAGTAAATCTAAAATAAATTTGATAAAAACTTGTTAATAATTCTGTAGGTTCTACGCCTAATTCACTAGCTGTAACATAGATAAACTTTGTGCCAAAACCAGTTGGAAAAGCAGTTGAAAAAGCAGCTTTAATAATATCTCCAAATTGTGGTAGTACCATTTTTTCATTGGTATAAACTCCGGGTATAGCAGGGTTTTTAGTATCAACATGATCATTCCAAATTTTCCATAAGGCGTTGATACGAACATTTTCTTTGTAGGGTGTGGCTTCAGGAGGTAAATTTCGGAGATCTGTTTCTATATTATAAATGTTGCCTTCTACTGGTATAACGTTGGTGTTGGTTATTATTTTTAGTAAAAAAAAAGCAACTTGCCACGGTACAATGTGTTTCATTTTTGATTTTGTGCTTTCTGCAATAGGTAATAGGTTATTAATATAAATATCTAAATCAACGCTTAGAATATTATCATCTGTAGTTAACGGTCTGGTAAATACGATTCCATCAATTAGACCTCCTCCGAAAGGTAATGACGGATTTTTATAATTGGGTGTCAGCACGATATGAATAAAAGGTCGAACAAAAGTCTCTTCTATACCGTTTAGAATAATCTGTCTTTCGGGTGAAAGAGCGGCTATTTGTGAGGCTGTTAAAGTTGGATGTTTTGCATATATTACAAAATTTTTACTAGCGTGCGTGTTCAATGAAAAATGGAATATTTTTTCGTATTGAGATAACAATGGATTATAATCAAATTGTAATAATTTGGTAAAATCTTCTACAACGTATGCACTTGCACTTGTTCTGTTTGAAAAAAAAACAAAATAAGATAAACCTCTTTCTTGTACGTATGAGGTTGAACTAGATCGAATAGGTTGTAAAAAAGAAGTGTTACTTGCATATTCATTTGTTTTCTTATAATACCATAATAAATTAGAGTTGGTTCTATTAGCAAATGGGGAGTTGAATAAATTTTGTTGAACATTGTTGTTTGCATCTAAACTAAATTTTATCATGGGCATATTGACTACAGCTGTTTTGTATCGAAGTTCAGTTGAAGGATCGAATAAATATTTTGGATTAAAATATTTGGTTGATGAAATTTTACCCTCTTTATTATAATAACTTGAAAAAAAGTCTGAAAAATATAAAACTCTATATAATTTTGAATTATAAAGCTCCAAGTTTCTAACAAAAAAATCATCTTGATAGGCGGTGGGTGACATAACGCCAAAGAGTTTACCTCCACCTGTTGCATAAAAGGTCCACATATAACTCAAATGATCGCTTCACATGTTTTCCATATCTAATATGTCATAGCAAGGAAACGTGTCACCTGGTAAAGGAATATGATTGGTGTACAAGACAACATTTTTAGTAACAAGATAAAAATATTTTATGGGTCTTGTAGGATTAGCAATCGTGTCGCTTTGAATATCGGATAACATTTTTTTTATAGCTGGTTTGGATTCCATTCTTAATCCGTAAGCGTTTTCAGAAAAGGATAGGTTTTCGTCTACTCGAGTTAAATTGGTAGGTACGTCCATACTGGCTAAATGTAAAATGGTGTTATTTTTAAATGTGGGTTTGTCAATATCGTTAGGAGTTAACGGTAGACTAAAATCGTTCAAGACATTATAATGCACGCTAGCTTCATTTTTATTTTTAATTTCGCTAAAATAATACGTACTACAATCATATTTATTTACATCTAAAATATCGTCAAACGTTAAATTGTTCATTTTTTCTTTTTTTCTTTTTTTCTTGCACTCTTTTCTTTGAAGGTTTTAAAAAAGTGGTAACATATTCGTTAAAGTTTTTATAAATGTCTTTGTCTTCTTCGTTAATAGGTAACAAATCTTCTCGTTTTACTTTAAAAGTCGTATTTAAATCGCCCACTATTCCCACTTTATAAATATGAACGGGTAAATAACCTTGCGAGGCGACCTTGACGATGCTTTAAAATGGCCTTTTACCAAAAAAGTTATTTGTATCTTGAGAGATAAAGATAAATTTTTTGCTCGCACTATTACCAATGATAATTATCTTCTAAGTTTAGACGCTAGTTCTTTTGATAAACCGAAGAATATAATGTGGCTGTTGGTTTTAACAATTTTATTACACATGAAGAACTAAAACAATTTATTATTAATAATAATTTATCACGATTACTATTCAATAATATATTCTATTGTAAAAAATGTATTTTTTTCTCCTTTTTTTATATGTACTTTTTTATCTATACTTTTTATACATTATTTTTTTAGATTAACTAATAAAAAAAATGAATGCAATTGAAATATTCAGAGAAATCAGTCTGGAACTAACCATTGCCAACGTGAAATCTATCAAATTTATGCTCAGAATACCTTTTGGAATCAAAGAAACTTTAAAAAATGGTTTGGATATTGTAGAGTATTTTAAAGATAACACTATACAAAGCGAACAAGGACATATTTACGAATCACTAGAAAGTAAATTGGAATATTTACTTGTATTATGCAAAGCTATTCATCGAATGGATATTGTCACTAAATATAAAAATAGAATACCACGACTACCTACTTATGAAGAAAGCATGATTAAAAATCTACCACCTGTTTATTCACCACCGAACGCAGTATATTCAAGTGCTGTCATCGAAGCCAAACAAGAAGAACTATTCAATTTTTATAATCCTGTACCAGAACCACCTGAAGCACCTGAATTCCTCTAAAAAACTTTTTTTTTTTTTGGGAAACAAATTATAGTTTTTTACTTGTATAGTAAAACTACAATTTTTTTCCCAAACATTAATTTTTTATTGTATTTTTTAACTATTTTGTAACTTTTTTTAAGACAACTAATTAAAAAAATGGGCAGCAACTGGGGCAATATTGGCACCATACTTGATAGAGAATTTACTTCACTTCACTACTTTCTGTATAAACGTGAAAAACAAATGAAACGAGAAAAAAAGGACATAAAAATGGACAGAAAAACAAGAAATCGTTGCCGTTATTTGGCAAACATTCGTTCTCACATTAAAAACTTTGAACAAGAAACACTGATTTGGTTTGACCCACAAGAACGACATTTTTCTTATTATCTTTTTAATTACGATGACATTACATTGGATAACTTTAACAAATTTACCCATGAAAATCAATCTCAACTCACCTTGAAAGATTTATGTAAAAGAACTTTGGCACATCAACGAATTCGTTTTGAATTTAAACAGTTGCAAAATAAAATCATTTCACTATTCGATAAAACCAAACTTACCAGATGGAAAAATAAAGATAATATTAGACTAATCTTTTATTGCTTTCATTCACTAATTCGTTTTGAATTGGATTCCTTTTTGAATGTTAAAAAAAAAACATTTATTATTTTTTCATCTTCAAAGACGATATCTTTACAATTTATTTCATTTACTTTTTACAGAAATATCCTATTTTGCTGAACCACGTAAACAACTAGAAATACATTTAATGAAAAAACTATATCGTTTAATCATGGAATATATAAATTGGTCAAAACAACTATATTTTTATATTATTGAACCTTGTTTTATTCATTTTCAAATTGTAAAACAATTTTTTTAATTTTTTTAGACAACTAATAAAAAATGCAACTAAAAAGAAGCAAAAACTTTTACGAATACAAGTTTATCCACATTGTCAGATGGTTTTGTATTGAATCAAAAAAGAACATGGATCAAGACATAAAATCCTTAAAACAATTATGTAAAAGAAAATTAGCAATTAGAAGAACCAAAATAGAATTGGAGTTATTAAAAGATCAACTTGGATTTTTATATCCCCAGTACCGTTCTGAGGATTTTTTTGGCATTAATTATGAATTGACTTTTTTAAGCGATCATAATTTATTTTTTTGAATACAAAGAAGAATTATATTTTATTTACACCAATTATTTAGATTACACTATTTTACTCCTTGTATTAAAGATGATGAAGTTCAATTTTTTTATAATTGTATTATGAAATATGCTCAATGGGCAGTAGATCAATATTATTATATTATTGAAAATAATTTTATACATTATAAAAATAATATTTTATATTTATAGCTGGAAAAATAAAAAATGAAAAACTATGGATATGCCAAAAATAAGAAAATACCCCAAAAAATCCGCCAACAAATGAAAGGTATATATATTTTTTATATTATAATAAAAAAAAAAAGAATTTTGTATCCCTACTTTTTTAAAATGAATGAAGAATCAATAAAACATTCGAGAACGCTAAATCAAAGATATTTTTGTGAAAAAAAATGCGGCAATTGCCAAGCTTGTGAATTGCAAAAATAACTTTTTTTTGTATTTTTTTATTTAGAAATATATATTTTTTTACTACATTTTTGACTTTTTTTTTTTCCTTATTTTTTTTATCTTTATTCCTCTTTTTTATACAACTTTATATTAACATTCTTTTTTTTTAGATAAAAAAAATGAATAATAATGAGAACTGGGAAGAAGAGCTCAACGCTCCTGCTTTTGAATTAAAGACGATCGATTTAAAATTAAAAAGACCTCTTAAAGGCTTGATCTTTGAGAACTGTTTAAAACGAGAACTGAAAAATATAATAAAAGAAAAAAAAAGAAAAAAAAAGAAGAGTGGATATGTGACAGCCCCCCATTTGAACTTTGTTGTAAATATTATTATGAATAAATTTATTTTGTTTTTTTTAGCTAACTAATACAATGATGGAAAATTCAAATCGTGTGGTAAAAAAAATTGTTTTGTCAGTTGAAGAACTACTATTCGTTGTGGAAATGGCTAAATTATATAACAAACCACTCATTGAAGAACTCGATATTTACAATTCTTTCATCACGTTTGGAAAAAAACGTAACCCAAACATAACGTTTGAGAATTGGATGAAAAAACACTACCCTATTTTCAGGAAACAAAATAAATTTAAATTGTAACAGTTTTTTTGATATGAAAAATTTTTTTTACATTTATCCTTTTTTTCTGCGCATGCGCGTGACGTCGTTCTTTGACCTTTTTCTCGTCTTTTTACTCGGGGTCTTATTCGGGAACTTTGACGTCATTGGGACCTTTTCTCGTGGCGTCATTGGGACTTTTTTTTACTCGTGACGTCATTGGGACCTTTTTTACTCGGTTCATGACGTCATTGACTCGGAAAATTTTTTTTGTTCTCAGTTCCTTTTTTTTTTACCTTGGTTTCTACCTCTATTTTCACTGTCTCGCTTTTTTTTACACCGGTTTCTCGTTTTTTTTTTTTTGAACTCGGACGGATGGCGTCTCTTAAATATTTCCAACATACTATATCATCAGACCTGACCTGACTGATTGCAATACAATAATAATCTATAACTTACATTGCAAAATTACCTTTTTCAAAATAGACTTAGACTAGACATACTGGATCTTTTCCTTGCAAATATCCTAAAAATATCACAAGTAGAAAAAAATAAAGATAATTTATAAAAAGTTCCATGACTTTCAATGGAAATTTAGGAGTTCCATGACCAAATAACATTCAATGATATTTCCAGGACTTCTATGACCAGTTGTTTTTACAAGAACATTGTAAAGTTCATTGATGAAATATATTTACAATATACGTATGTTATAGTTAAGAATGCAAGCACGTAAATGAAATGTACCCTGAATTTCTTTTCCCTATTCCTTTGCTTGAATCCTCCATGTGTGCAAATTAAATTATAGTACACGTATTTAAACACTTCAGGATAAGGTTTTTTGTCGAGTTTAATCTTAGCATTAGCTGTTACCGATAGCTTGCAATCATGTTTAACCGTGGGTTGGAATGTTTCATTACAGTGTATTTCAACTGCTCGAAAAAATTCATCCCAGGATAAGAAAGTATCATTAACCTTTAGCGACATTATTTAGAACGAAAAGAATACGAAAAAATTATCGCAAAATAAAAGCAAATCACGTCAAAATTGAACAAAACATCAACATTGCGCCTTAAGTAGCAACGGCCTAAACAATATATAATAAAGTCAAAAGTACGCCTCGTTTTCAAATTTTAAACGGTTGCCGTAATTATAGTCAACGAAGCAACGGAATGCCATATGAAATCGTAGTGGTAAAAGAACGTTTTTTGTAAATGTTACAATATTGCTGTAATATTTATGTTATTATCGTACCATTATTATGAGTATGAATTTTAGAATTTTGTTTCATAAGCTGTGTTATTATCTATTCTTATTTGTATGTATTATAAATTACAATTTGATTATTATTATGGGGAACCATGGAACCAATTTAACGTCCAGTTTATATGTTTATAAACGGAATTATAAAAGAAGTTTATAAACTCCTATAAAAAATTAAAATTGTATTATTTATTGTTTATTATCTTTAGTAATTTGCATTTTTTGATTATGCCGCTTTTCAAAACTGCATTGAGTTTAGAAGAAGCACACAGTTTTATTAAAGACCATGAACATGTGTACAGTTCGGTTTAGTACATCTTTCTCTACGAAAGGCTTCGGAAATACTGCTATATTACATATGTTTATACATATATATATATATATATATATATATATATATATATATATATATATATATATGTATATATATATATATATATATATATATATATATATATATATATATATACATATATATATATTAGTAGAAAATCACTTAACTAAATTTTTTTCCATTTGACACTGTGTTTCATCAACATTTAAGAACATTGAGCACTCTATTGCGTAGAATACTTTTTAAAGTTGTTTAAATATATATATATATATATATATATATATATATATATATATATATATATATATATATATATATATATATATATATATGTATGTATATATATATATACATATATATATATATATATATATATATATATATATATATATATATATATATGTATGTATATATATGTATGTATATATATGCATATATATATATATATATATATATATATATATATATATATATATATATATATATATATATATATAACGGTCACATAATTGCCAAGTTATTTGTAACTTATTATTTTTTATTCTGTTTTTCACATTTACATTACACCTTTACTTATGTGTAAATCTTTTTTTGAATTAAATGATAATACATTTATACCTGCAAATGTCTATTTTGAAGGATGGCATTTCACAGAGCATTGACCCTGAACTAGTAACTGCTATTGACTTGTATGTCAAAGAAGGTGTATTAAGCACAAAAGAAATGAAGCGTCTATTGAATATTCAAGTGAAAAACAATTTCAATAAAACTGGTTCCGTTCACCCAGAAATCTCAAATAAAAGATTTTTCCCTCGTAACTCAACCATTCACAATCACATTGCAATTTCTAGAAGAAAGTTATGTCAATCTCTTATTGATCAAGAAAGTCTCCAGTTAAAGATTAATGAATGGAGAGAAACAGATCCTGCTATACATATATACTTTAGACCTAAAGGTTTATAGTTAACGTTTCATGAAAAGTTTTTCAACAAATCACTTTCTCTGTTACTTTAACCAAAATTTTTGAATTTCAGGGCATTCCACGGAAGACATTAATATAGACAGTGGCTATGATGACAACACTGTTAGACTAACTGGAACAAAAGAAACTTCATTAGTGTTTGTTTATTAAAATGCATGGCAGAAAAGGTTGTTAGCCAAGTATGGGAATGAACTTGTGTTGTTGGATGCAACATGTTGTACCACTTGTTATGCATTCCCACTTTTCTTTTTTGTGGTAAAAACAAATATTGATTATCAAGTGGTTGGCTTATTTTTATGTGAGAATGAAACTGAGGAATCAATAAGTGAGGCTCTATAATTTTTATAGTCTTGGAATAATGATCTTAATCCTAAATATGGAATGTCTGACTACTGTGTTGAAGAAATTAACAGTTTGGAAAAGGTTTTCGAAGGTTGAAATTTACATATATATTTTTCAAAATAATAAGAAAAAAATATAAATAAAAATTCATTCTTATTTAATATATTGTGTTTGTGTTAAAAGGAACAAGAAGTAAGCAAGAAATTATTTATTTTTTACCCATATCCATTTCAGGCTCTGTAGTATTTATATGCGATTTTCATGGTGAGCAGGCATGGGATCAATGGCTAAAAACTAAATGTAATGACTTAATGGAAAATAGGCTAAAGATTATGAGCTTACTCAGAATAATAGCACATGCAGACACATGAGATATGTGAGTCTGCAATACAAAATTTAAAAATTTCTTCATATTGGACAAACCATGAAGCTCTAAGAAATTATATATCAAGATATTGGTTAGCAATAAAACATGTAAGTTTGATTTCTTGGTAGTTTGAATAATTTTTACTTTTGACTTCTTTTACTGTAACGTCAAGGTTGACTCGAAGTCTATCCTTGGCCCTCTAATATTTCTTATAGTTTTCAATAACGATCTCTCAGATATTTTCACAGATAAGGTGACATTATTTTCTGGTGATACCACTATTAGTTCTTGTCTTCATTTGAAGTCAAAACTCTGATTGCTTGGATGGGGCATTTGAGCTTTTGATTTCACTCCTGGTATGAAATGTCATTGGTTGGCGATCTTTAACCCAGATAAAACTTAATTATTTTCAGCTAATCGTTTTTGCAATTATCTATATTATTTTTTATCTATGAATGGTAACGATCAGTCATCTAGATTGTGTTTTCTAGGATTATCTCTTACTTCTGATCTTTCTAAGGAATCACATATCAAATCCATTAGAAAATTAGCTAAGGTGGCATCTCTTTATCACGCTTCAGATATCTTCCTCTGGATTATATTCTTTATCTCTATAAATTTCTAATCTGTCTTTGCATGTAATACAAATATTACAATAGTAGTTGCTCTAAAGCAAGTAGAGAATAAGTTTAATAGATGGCATCAGAGCTATCATCTCTGGTGCCATCTACTAAAATTTATTCTTGTGTTCCTCGTCATTCAATTAAGTCTTGTCCTTATACTGTGTCTGTTCCTAAGTGCTCTCAATCTTTTGAATGTTAATTGTTATTATGCTCTTTAGCCTTCATCTTCAGTCTTGTTTAAAACAAAAAAAATCATTATTTATTACCATTATAGTTAGAAACTTTGATTAAAAACCTTTTAAATATTTATTAACCTAATTAAATATTTATCACTATTATAGTTAGAAACTTTGGTTAAAAACCTTTAAAGATTTAGAGATGTTTATTGTTTTTATTGTTTGTTTTTTATAATTTTTTCGTTAATTTATTTAGTTCTGCCATTCGACTAATTTGTTAAAGTTTCTTTACTGTGGAAACATGATTTTAATTTAGTATATTTTGATGATTTCAAACTTACTTTATTAATCATAAGCCAACTATTTAGGAAAAGAACTTAAATTCGACACAAGGTAATACTTTTGTTTTTTTGAAACATTAAAAAACTAGTTAATGCTATTTGTCACATAATACGAATAGCTGATTCATATTAGGCTGGGTGTATAAAGCGAGCAATCGATCTTTTTACCAAGTAGTTGGTCAGCTTTACTAATAAAAATTTCAGCAGTTTTCTTCATATTTTTATTCACATAAAGCTAAGCAATTTACTTTAATAGCTGTACTTTTGACTTCCATTATGATATGTATTTTTAATAGCTGTACTTATGTCTTCTATTATACAGTTTGTACTTTTGATGACTGTACTTATGGCTTCTATTATATGATAGAAGCAATAGATTTAACTCACACTATACGTTTGATTGTACTGTTGATATATTAAGAGAATTTTTTCTTTAATCTTCAACAATTTTGCTTTAATTTTTATTCACGTAAAGCTGAGCAATTACTGAGTAAAAACAATTGCTCATTTTTATTCACCCAGCCTATTGAAAATAATAATTTTTGTTATACTCATAGTAAGTGATTTGGTTTTTATGGCCTAATTTGCAGAGTAAGGTTACTAGTTTTTTTTTTAACAAAGATTAAAAAAAAATTCTCTCTTATATCAACAGTACAAATCAAACGTATAGTGTGAGTTAAATCT
This sequence comes from Hydra vulgaris, assembly GCF_038396675.1. Taxonomy (NCBI): domain Eukaryota; kingdom Metazoa; phylum Cnidaria; class Hydrozoa; order Anthoathecata; family Hydridae; genus Hydra; species Hydra vulgaris. The sequence continues at coordinate 36,057,947 of NC_088931.1, read as the reverse complement.
CTGACATGTTCTATTTTGCTAATGAAAGACATAGCTTTTCGCTATTTTATATATTGAATATAAAGCAGATATCTAAAGTACAAATCATGTAATAGATGTCAAAAGTACATCTATTAAAGTACAGCTATCAAAAGAGCAAACTATGAGATAAAAGCTAAAAATACACCATCAAAAGTACAAATCATGTAATGGAAGTCAAAAGTACAGCTATTAAAAATATAAATAATATAATAGAAGTCAAAAGTACAGCCATCAAAAGTACAAATATTGTAATAGAAGTCAAAAGTACAACTATTAAAAATACAAATAGTATGATAGAAGTCAAAAGTACAACTATTAAAAATACAAACAGTATAATAGAAGTCAAAAGTACAGCTGTTAAAGTAGAGATATCAAAAGAGCAAATCATACAATAGAAGCCAAAAATACAACGCGAATTGTATATCTGATATCTGTTATATCGCTATTGAAAGAAATAACTTGTCGCTATTTTTTATATTTCGGTATCTAACATATCAAAAGAACCAATCGTGCAATAGAAGTCAAAAGTGGAAGTCATATGGAAAGACAAGTCATATGGAAAAGAGTGCATCTTTTCTATACGACTTGTCGCTGTTTTATATATAGCGATATCTAACAGATATCAACAATAAAAATCATGTGATAGAAATCGAGATTACAACACGAGTTATATCCTTGTCATCTATTTTATATCTCTAATCATTTATTCTATCTCCGGAAAAAAATCTGTTTTAGAAGTCAAAAGTACACAAACTATAATTACGGCAACCGTTTATAATTTGAAATTGAGGCGTATTTTTGACTTCTATTATATATTGCTTACCTTGTGAGCATGCTATCCACGCTGCCACACAACAACATAAATACACTATAAATTGTGTCTCACTTTTTATTAAAAGTTAATTTTTGTTTTGTAGAATATTTAGTGATTATTGTGCTTAATTGTGCTTAATTATAAAAAAATTTAATAAAATTTTAGTTGTTGATTAGTATAAAAATAATTATTGATGTAAAAAGAAGAGCTTGATTATCAAGTTGATAATGGAAAAAAAGTTATGTGGCAGATAAAAAAACAATAAAATAACATACTTAAAATTTATTTGGAATTTAATCACCTTCGTTCAGCAAATTTTACTGGATCAGCACTAAATATGAAAATTGAAGTCACACATTATTTTATACAAGATCTACTAAGTCACTAATGAGGTATACAGAATTATATGGAGAAGGCGAATCGAAAAGTTTTATTGCAGCGGAAAACATATATAATGGTGTAAAAGTTGTAAAAAGAGAATGTATAGGGCATGTGTAAAAGAGAGAAACCCATTTACAAAAACTAAAATAGGAAACTAAAAAAAACAAACTAAAACGTAATAGGTAGAAAAGGAAAACTAACAAATGCAGTTATTGACAAGCGTCAGAAATACTATGAATTGGCTAATAAAATAAACAATCTTCATGTAAATTGTCAGACTGGAAAAAATAGTTGGTGCGGATATCAAAAAACAAATAATGAAGTTGACAAGTTTAGACATGGTCCAGTCTTGCCAAAAAATATTTTATTGCAAGCTAGTTAAGCTAAAAGTTATAAATAAATTAACATTTGATTTAGTTCTTGACAAGTGCTTACATGGTAAAACACAAAATCAAAATGAGTCAATTAATGATATGGTTTGGGAACGTTTGCCTAAATCAACATTTGTAGGTTTACAACAACTTACTTCAGCCGTCTATGATGCTATATCTAACTTTAATATTGAAGCTAAAGCTGTTAATAAATTTTATGAAAGACTAAGTATGGTTCCAGAATTTTATGCCAATCTTGGATGTCGTATAATCAATAACAAAAGGATAAAAAATTCAATAACACATAGTGAAGTAAAAAATGTTTTTCGTCATTGTCAAATTAGAGGACAAAAAAAATAACAAAAAAGATGTTTAAAAAAAGCAAAGTGAAGGAAAAACTGTAAAAAAGAGAACTAATTTAAAGTTAATTTTAAAGATGTTGTTTTCATTATATTTAATTTTTTTATTTTGGATATGGTATTCTTTTATTTTTAGTTATACAATATTTTTTTAACAAAAAATGTTTTTCGTGTGGTATAGTTAATTTTTATAAAGTTACAGATAATGTAGATGTACAATTTTCCATTATCAAAGCTTTTAAATTGATTTTATTAAGCTTAGAATTGAAAAGCTCTTAGAAATAACATCTTTACTCTTTTTACAAAATGTTTTACATTTTGCTTATTTTCTTAGATTGCATTTTTTACAAGTTTAATAGAATTTGGAAATGTGATAGTTCTGGTTCTATTATAGCTTTTGACCTAATATTTTTACACAACACCTATAATAGATTGTTTCATGCAATAAATAAAATTGTTTGTGATAAGCTTGTCTAAAGTTCAATTTTATATTAAAAATATAGAAAAATTTTGTTGATTTTTCAGAAACCCAAAGAGACATCCTTTCCATAATAATATTTCAATTTTTTTTGGTTTATTGCATGCACCTAGTATTAATAAATAATGCCAGAAAGTTTCATTAAAAAAAAAATTTACCAATCCTAGGGAATTAGCTTTCCAAATTTAAAGAATTTATGATTTTTGCCATTTTGAATTAGTAACATGGCAACAAATGAAATTTTTTTAAAGTGAAAAAATATTTTTTTAAACACTTTTATTATATCCTTTCCAATTAATACCCAAAAAATTATATATACTTGGTAGTTGTCAAAAAATTGTTTAGGGGGGTAAGACCCTTAAGGCGAATAACAAATTATTTGAATTCTTTTATTTGGAATTTGCATGGAATTTTTTTATTTGGAATTAACACTTTATCAGCGTATTATGTCCAAACAAGAGCTTTAGATTTTTTAATTTTAATTTAGAGGTTTTATTAATTCTTAAAAATCTTTTCTTTTTTTTATATAGTTTTCAAAACCTTTTACTACCCCTAATAGTGAATCTAAAGAACACCATTTTGGAGTCTTTAGATCACTTTCGCTCATCGGCGTTAACATGAATTTAGTTAAAATCTTTTGAAAAGTGCTTTAACCAGAGTCGGACTGACACTAAGGAGCCCGGAGGAGGACATATATGGGGCCCTTATAGGTAGCAAAAATACGTTTAAAACCTTTATCACATAGTTTTTATCTTAAAAGGGTATAGGAAAATATAAATTGATGCATATTTACAATAATTAGTTATTATTAATTTGTATTTTTGTGTGTTTTATTTGTGAATCTTGATTTATAGAGAGGCCCAGGACCTTTAGACATAGCAGGGGTTTTTCGCTACAAACATTTATATTTTATGTTACCGCAAAATTTATTATTTTAAAATTTTTCGTCTTTTCATAATTCACAGACCTGATATTTAATATATATATATATATATATATATATATATATATATATATATATATATATATATATATATATATATATATATATATATATATATGTATATATATATATATATATATATATATATATATATATATATATATATATATATATATATATATATATATATATATATATATATATAAGTACCGAAACGGCATTCCGGACCGTTCCGGCTCTATGATATCACTGGTACAACAACAATAACATAAGTTAAAAGCAACAATAAAGTTTGTATGAAAGTTTGTAAAGATATGTTTTAAAGGTATTTTGTAAAGTATTTTAATGGTATTTTGTAAAAAATACTTTTTGTAAAGGTTTGTTTCAATTAAATTGCATTAGTATAATAATTTATATACTATATGTATATAATTTTAAATATTTATAACAATTTTATATACTATTCCAAAGTCACCTGTGGCTCCTCAAGATATGAGACCTATTAACATAATCTCCATACATGTAAAGCTACTTAAATGGTGTGTTCACACTCAACTATCTAACTACTTTGTAATAATAATGAATCTAACTGTTTTTTAATAAATAAATAAATAAAATTTATTTATTTATTAAAAAACAGTTAGATTCAGGAAAGGTTGCTCAACAAAATTAGCTATTCAAACTAATGTCTCTAAATGAAGATCTTCAACAATAATCAGGGCGGATGCAGCATTCTTCGATGTTTTGAGATACTCCAAATATTTTAATGTATTAATGCATCCTTATTTAATATATATACATATATTAAATAAGGATGCTTTGCAAAAAGTTGCTATGATTGGAGCCTGGAAACAAAAAAGCCCTTAAATTTTAGTTACACCTGCCCCAAACATGACAGTAACAAGTTGATAAATATTATTTTTACTATTCTCAACCAAGTTTATATTTATCGATAAATTTATAGTTTTGTAAACGAATCTCATGGCGTTCAACGATTACGGCTTTTTAAAATTTTTAACCTCCTAAAATTGAGGGGGCTTCAAATATTATATGGTCATAGTTTTTAAACGCTAAAAGATTATTGAATAAATTTTAAAACTAATGAATAAAAATTTAGTTAAGAATACTATAAAGAACATTTTACTTTTAACTTTAAAAATTTAAACTTTTAACTTTTATCTAAAATTTAAATCTAAAAATATTAACAACGCTTCTTCAATATTTCTTAAGCAAAAATTTTTCACCAAGTTCTCTCTCTGCAACTGCATCATTATGCCCATTTTTATCTCCCATACAACTAGCCTCTTTTTTTCTCCATACCACCTCAACATATTAATATAGGTAAGCTTTTAATAAGAACAAGTAAAAAATCCGTTAATTAATTAGCATCAGTTTTTTTTTTGAAAATTAGTACCGTTTTAGCTTCCTTTGGCCTTGATGGCCTCAGCTAGACAATAGACAAATTCAATGGCATCGACTTGACCGAATTTTGTGTCTCTTTTGTTGTTTTATTTCCCATGCGCTCATTATAGCTTCTTTTAAGTCGTCTTTGCGTATAAATGCTCAGTCGCGAATTTTTCTGTTCGAAATATACCACAAATTTTCTATAGGATTAAAGGAATCTATAGGATATTTGGACTGTTATCATACTGGTTATTGAAATCGTTTCCCATTCTCAATTTTTTTGGGAGATGGTTGCAAATTGGTTTTGAGAATTTCACAATACATTGAAGCATCCCTTTTGCCATCAATAAATGTCGATTTCTCAACTCCTTTCCAACTTACACTAACTTACACCCCAAACCATCACATATCCTCCATGCTTTACACTACCTCGCAAACAACTCAATCTATAAGCTTCTCTTTTTTTTTGCTACACTTTCTGGACTCCATGCGATCAGACAAGGTTGTATTTTGACTTATCTGATCATAAAATTTTTCTTTATATGATATCGGTATTTTTTCGAACTTTTTTGCAAACTCCAATCGACATTACATTTGTTTTGCAGTTAACAATAAATTTTTTCCAACTACTCTACCTCTATAACCTTGTTCTCCAATACAATTTCTGATTGTTTGAGGAATCACTGTGATGTTGTGATCTTCTTGAACTTTTGAAGCTAATTTAGCTGCCCAAACAAATCTATTTTTCTTCACATTAATGATGGTTATGCAATCAATTGCACTGAGGTTCTTGTGTTTTCGTTTTTCCTGCCACTTTAGCAACGGTTCTAATCAGATCATGCTTCTTAACAATTAAGAGCACTGTTAAAAGTAATTTCTGTTTCATTTCCGATCTGATGGTAGGATTTTCCTTGATTTTTTAAATCAACTACAAGGCTTTATTAATGGAAGGACAAATTGATTTCTTGACGTCATTTTGAAATACTACATTTTGATTTCATTTCTAGGACAAAGGTGTATTAAAGCTATTTTTAATTTTACTTACTAGTTTGATCGCTTAATTCGCTCGATTTACGCTAAAATACTGACATATTTTGTTATTATATGACAATAATAAAATATGTCTGTCATTTTATCAATTGTGTAAAATTCAATAGGCTTGAAAAGCAATTAATTTACCAATACATAAATAGATACTTGATAAAATCAGAGACATAGCTAGGATACTGGCGACCCTTTAGGTCCAAACAGCATTTCCACAAACATTCTTATAGATTTTAACTATGAATTTCAAATATTCTTTCTAAACAACTTAATACCTCATTCATAAATGAAACATTTTCTGATACTTTGAAATTATCTTGAGTTAATCTAATACTTGAAAATGGCTCTAAACTATTATTCACTAATTATAGACCTATTTTTCCTTTAGCTAACATTAGAAAACTTCTTGAAAAACTTGTATATTCTAGAGTGTACTCATTTCTAAATTCATTTAATTGTTTACATGATTTACAATTTGGTTTTCGATCAAAACATTCTATTTGCCATGCATTAATCAGGCCCGTAGGAACAAAAGCTATATTGGGGGGGGGGGGTAGTGCTGGATTAAGGGGCTCCGAAATAGTTTTAAGGATCTTTTTTTTTTTATAGTTATTTTTTTTAGCCAATTTCTCTTAATACTGGTCATTTCTTTTGTGATGTTTTTATCGATTTACAAAAAGCTTTCGATACCGTTGACCATAGTATTTTGATTTCTAAATTAGAACATTTTGGAATTAGCGGTATTGTAATTGACTGGTTTCAATCTTATTTTTTAGATTGAAAACAATTTGTAAGTATTAATCGTTTTAATTCTAGTAATAAATCAGTTTTGTGTAGTGTTCCTCGTAGTTCTGTTCTTGGTCCTTTTTTGTTTTTAATCTACGTTAACGACCTAACCAACTATGTTAACTTCAGTTTAATTATTTGCTGGTAATACAAATCTCTTGTACATCAACAAACCGTATCATTTTTTTATGTAAAAATGTAAATTCGGATTTCAAAGGTATAGCTCACAGGTTAAATGCTAACCTAACGTCTTAACACCGAAAAAACTGAACAAATTATTTTTTCATCTCCGAGAAAGAACTGTTTCTTTTAATGTTGAAATCAAAATCAAAATTAATAATAAACGGCTATATCCTTTGAGAGCTAATAAATATCTTAGTGTGTTAATTGACTGCAATCTTTCATGGAACTTTCACATTGATGAACTAAGAAGAAATCTGGAGCTAACGTTATGCTTTCAATAATTCGTCATTTTGTCGATAAAGTTACACTTAAGAATATTTACTACGCATTATTCTCTTCTCATCTTAGATATTGTTTTCAAATTTGGGATCGAGTTGGAAACTATTGCATTACATGTTGCTATTGTCTCAGCGTCGATCCATTAGATTAAAAACTTCCAACCAAATAAATCAAATACATCGGAGTCCGTCAAAATACTTTTCATTCCAACATTTCCAGCTCTAGTAAAGTATGCCAACCATATTTTTGTTTTTGACTCCTTAAATAAAAACTTACCATCTTCCATTACATACATGTTCACAGAAAGTTGACTAGTACATTCCTACTCTACTAGAAATATATACAATGGAAAACTAAATGTAAATACTTTTAAAACCCAGAAGTATGGTAAACATTGTTTTTCAGTGCATCTGTAAATGGAACAGGAGCCTTGTATGCATTTTGAATGAGTTTAAAAAACTACATCCTAAAATACCTTTACTCCATTTAAAAAAAAAACAATTTTTAAAAATTCTGAAAAACTTTTTATTCTAACTTTTAGATATTATTATCCTTATTATTAATATATTTTTTAACTTTCTTTTCGTTATTACTTCAGTTATCATCAGTACTTTTTGTTTGTTTACTTTTTCATTTTATCATTATAAGCTGCAAATTATGATTTCCACATTTTTATTTTTAGTGTATGTTCTATGTGCTTTAATCAATGTGTTTACGCTCCATGTGTTTCAATGTATGTCTTTGCTTATTATTACTATTTATTTTATATTTAAAAATTGGTATCACTTCTTTGATCAGATTTCTGATTGACGCCATCTTTATTATTATAAATAGTTTTATGCTTGTAACTATCATTATAATATTTATTATTATTTTTTCTTTGTAATTATTGCAAACTTACTTATTATTACTATTACTATAATTTGTATTAATTTTGTTATCTTATATTATTATTATTATATATTATTGTTATTTTTACTACTATTATTGTTATTACTATTTTTATTATTATTAAAACTTTTGTAAAAATGATTTACGGAGTATAAATAGCTTGTTGTTGCTGTTGTTGTTGTTAAAGAGTTGAATTCTTCTTCAATATTCTTAAGATTTTTAAATCTTTCAGTTAATTGCATGGTTGTACTATCAAGTAGGGGAGAGCAGCCTAAAACAGGTCCCTTTTCAAAAAATGATAGAATCAACTTGCTATAACCAACCGAAAACTACAAATAACGTATTTTTCACAAAATTCAATGCTCTACAATTTAATACCAAAAAATTGAAGATGTGACTATTTAGAAATAACCGTTGAACAAAGCGATGCTAGGGGCCTGTTTCACCCTGGAGGTAGCCTAAAATCGACCCCTTTAATTTCTGAATAAAACCTGATTGTTAAACAAAAATTAACTACAACTGTTTTATAGATGATACGCAATCTTCTGTTCATTATTCACATTTAAAATTGACACTCTGAGTAAACTCAACTGAGGCAGAATGTACAATGTGCCTAAACTCAAATGTCAACTCTCGAACTAATCTTGTGCAATTAAAAAAGATAATACGTTTAATTTTAAAAAATATCTGTTAATCAAGTTCTGACTTAGTGTCAGAACTTGATTAACAACTGGCGTCACAACTTTTGAGGCCTGAAGCTCAATGAGCAGATCCTCCTTTTGATCAATGTTTTGAACCTGCTGCGACGAGATCGATGTTTGCCCAGGAATATCTTCTAACGTTGTATTTTTATTGAGCAGCAGCTGAGAAATATCAGTTGAAAGTGCTGCTGCGGCAAAACTAATGTTTGCCCAGCAACATCTTTTATAGTTGTTTTTTTATTGAGCAACTGCAAAAGAAAAAAAAAAAAAAAGTTGAAAGTGTTGAAAATCATTGTCTATAAAGATATTTCAATTTAGCTGGAAAATGCCAGTCTTAATAAAACCATTAACAGTAGTGATAGACAATGCTGTCCACGAGTAACTATTTTTAAACAGTTTTGCTATTTGATAGGTCGTTACAACTTTTCCAGGATGATTTCTCAGTGTAGCAAAGTAGTAGGCAACTTTGTGCAAACTTGAGGTATTAGCTTCCATTTGCTTGATATGAGTCACCATTTTTTTTTTCATTTTAATAGAAAACACACATTTTGCTTATCCAAGTGATTTTAACAAGGTTTGTACAAAGTTCAAATTGTGTCTACACCTTCTTTTCAATGTACTCCGTGATACAATGAACTGCTTGGGTGCTTTTTTTAATCTCATTTCTTTTTTTCTTACAGCCTTATTAGCTGATGACATAGACCTCTCGAATTTTGTTTTTCTGAGATAATTCCCCATATCTAAAACAAGAGATATTGATAGAAAAAACGTTTATAAATTCAGTCTAATTCAATCAAACTATACACAAAACGTCTTAGGATGTACATTTACGCAAACACTTTTTTGTAAATATATATAACTCTATATATATTGTAATTTGTGTCAAGATTGTAATCAAGTACCAGGTAGGTTTCCTAAGTACTAGGTAGGGTTTCCTGCAACTGGTAATATGTAACCTAGTACAACCTGCTTCATGTCCTGCTGCCTTGTAGGATATGCTTTTTCAGGCAAAGGCTAGGAGAAGCCAACTCTGGCTTAAAGCTCCCCCTATCTTGGGGCTCTTGGTTGAGTAAAGACTAGAAATACACTTCTTGCATCCGGCTACTGTCTTGTTAAAAGCCACCTAGGCAAAGACTTAATGGGCAAACAGATTGTTTGGACTATTAAGTTCTTTAACAAAGTTAAAAATGACTAAAGCAACAAAAACTATAAAAAACCATTGTCATCACCAAGTTCTCTAAATCTATTATTCACTAATATTCGTGGTTTTTAAAGTAACTTTTCTTCTGTTGAGCCTTATCTCTTGCAAAGTTCACCAGACCTATTTTCTCTTTGTGAGTAGGCCTGTAAATCGAGCCGAACAAGCCAAGCTTGCCAGGGCTCGGCTTGGCTCGTTTACATATTAAGAGTGTTCAGGCTCGGCTCGAGCTCGTTTCGAACATGAGATTCTTTGTTCGAGGTTGGCTCGTTAAGGATTAGTATTGTTTGGGCTCGGCTCGTTTTACATGTTGCTCGAGCTCGACTGGTTTAAAACTCGAAATAATTATTGTAATCTGTTAGTTTAAAGCTCGTTTAGTAAAAAAAAATTGTTCGTTAAAGGCTCGTCTGTAAATAATGCAAGTCCAAATCAACAAACAACATAAACAATCCTACAGTCTATTAAACATGCAAATAAACAACATAATGAAATAAGATCCCACATATCTAATAGTTCAAAATAAAAGTTAAAACTAATAGTTCAATGTTCAAACTTAATGTTCAAAGTTCAAACATAATGTAAATTCTCACAAACATAATAATTCCTATTAAACACTGCACTCTAATAGTTCAAATTACATTTTCACAAATATAAGTCTTGCTTTCATTGCATTGGATAAATAAATAAATAAATAAATATATATATATATATATATATATATATATATATATATATATATATATATATATATATATATATATTCGAGCTTTAATCGAGCCTATATGAACGAGCCTATGATGTTCAAGCTCGGCTCGTTTAATAAACGAGCCTGATTTTTTGTTCAAGCCCGGCTCGTTTACCATTCGAGCCGAATATGAACGAGCTCTTGTCGAGCCGATCACCGAGCCGTTCACGAACACGAGCCAGGGTTTACAGCCCTATTTGTGAGACTAATATGAGTTTGGCTGTCTCATCTTGTGATTTTAGTTTTGATGGTTATCTTCCTTTTTTTTTTTTTGTTTTTTTTTTTTTTTTTGTTTACTTTTATTTTGCCGTTTAACAAATTTGACAGTTTCCATAAATTTACAATTAAGTTAATGGCCGAAGCAAGAAGAAGGCATAATTTGCTTTATCGCCAAGCACCGTGTTACAATTTATAATTTTTACAAAGTTGCTTCAAGAATATATAACATAAAAGAAAAATTAAATGAATGTTTACAAAAGATATATAATAAATAAAGTAAAATATCGTTTAATACATAATATCATAAATAGATTGAGTAAAAGTAAGAGTTAATATATAAAACTTTATATATATTTTAAGTAAAATATATAAAAGATAAAGTAAAATATCATAACTAGATTAGGTAAAAGTAAAAGTGAATATATAATAACTTTATATATATAAATACGCACAAAAAATAAAATAAAAAGCGAGAAAGTGTGATTTTTGATAATGATTATTGTCAAAAAATTTTAACCTTTTTTTTTTTTTTTTTTCTTTCGAATAATTACAAAAATACGAATAATTAACTTGTTTTTCAGTTTTTAAATTATATATCTGATCTATTTTTAAAAGAAAGACTTATAATAATATAAGTCAAAATCTGCGTTTAAAAAAAAACTGTTTTGAATCAGTTTTAAACTGATGAAGAGATTTTTTTTTTCCGGAAACAATGTTTGGAAATCTTTTCCACAAAAGTGGTCCGCGATTCTGAATTGAATAAGAAACTTGTTTAGAATAAGATTTTGGTATAACAAAGTTGTTAGCGGAAAATCTTGTAGCATATTTATGGTGTATTACTTTAAAATAAGTTTCAAATATTTTGGGGACAGTCCATATTTTGTTTTATACATGAACAGTAGGACAAGATGGATATTAAGTTTGAAAATATTCAGGGCACCAATTACACGTAAAAGAGGTTCACAAGGAACCGCTCTACCAGATCCAAATATGATTCTAACAGCATGTTTTTGCTAGCTATAAAGTTTTTTTTAGCTTAGTGTAATTAGTACTTGCCCACATGATGTTGCCGTAAGTTAAGTAACTATGTGTAAAGGAAAAATATAAACTTTTTAGGGACTTAAAATTTAAAAGTGGCTTAACTCTATAGATCATGCCAATGCTTTTTGAAATTTTTTTTTCTATAGAATTTATATGCATTTTCCAAGATAGCTTTTCATCAAAGTTCACACCTAAAAAATTTACAGATATTTGCCTTTTGATGTTAGTTTTATTCATCAAAAGATTGGGAAGAATAAATGGTATTTCCTTTGTTTTGCTTGGTTTGTGGAAAAGACAAAATTTAGTTTTTTGAACATTCAAAGAGAATTTGTTGCATATAAACCATTCATTTACTTTTTTTAATTCTTCATTTACTACTGTAAAAAGTGTTTCAATTTGTAAAGACTCCAATAGTCACATGCTTGGCCATAGCATTTACATTCGTAAGAATTCTCCCATTTGTCGGGAAACTAGGTTTGAACACAAACTATTTTTTTATGTGCTTTCATTTAATACCACTTTACTCTATCACTTTTCTCTTTGTTCTATGCCTCTCTCTTTCATCTCAAAAATGCACTCTTTTTGATGTTATTTCTGATCAAATTGACCAAGTCCTCTTTCTTTATCCATCAGCTAATATCGTTGTTGGTGGTGACTTTAATGCTCATCACACTGAATGGCTTAGCTCTACTGTCACAAACTCTGCAGGCGTTAAGACCCAAAACTTTTGCCTTTCTCAATCTCTAACTCAAATAGTAAACTTTCCAACTCGCTATCCTGACAATTCAATCAGTTATCTTTTCTTCTCGACTTATGTCTTGTTTCTATCCTAGTCAGTGCTCAGTTTCTCCGTATTTACCATAAGGTGCTTCGGATCACAATTTTATATTAACAAAACTAATTTCATATCATCTAATTCGTCTTCATCATAGGAATTCCTTTATCATCGTACCTCTTACAAATACTTTAAAGCTGACTGGGATTCATTCCGTGATTTTCTTCGTGATGGCCATTGGGTAGAAATCTTTCGTCATCCTGCTGAAAATGTGTTTCAACAGGATGACTTGTTTTCAGTCTGAAGGAAATCAGCATCTATTTTCCCTATTTTCAAAAACTCTGAAGAGCGATCTAACTCGTTTAATTACCGTCCCATAAGTCTTCTTCCTATCATAAGTAAGGTTTTTACTTTACTTAACAAACATTTAATCTCTTATCTTGAGTCTAATAACTTACTTACCGATCTTCAATATGGATTTTGATCTTCTTGTTCTACAGCTGTTTTGTTAATAGTAATAACTGATAGATTTTATTGTGTATTAGATAGAGCTGGAGAAGTTAAGGCTATCGCTCTTGACATTTCTTTTAAGTTTTTGATAAAGTTTAGTATGCTTGTCTTCTCCATAAGCTTTCTTCTTACAGTCTATCAGGTAACATCTTTAAAATTATTGAATCCTTCCTTTCCAATTGCAGTATAATAGTTGTCCTCGATGAACAGCACTCTTCTTTATATCCTGTCACTTCAGGAACTCCTCAAGGTTCTATCTTTGGCCTTATACTCTTTTTAACTTGTATTAATGAACCTCCAGATATTCTCACATCTAAGGTGGGATTGTTTTCTGATAATACTACCATTTATTCTTGTCTCAATAAGATACCAGAGAGGGCATTTCAGCTCAAAAAGGATCTCACTTCTGCTACAGCATGGGACTCACAGTGGCTGGTGAACTATAATTCATATAAAACTTAATTTTTTTCAGTTAATTGTTATCTCAACAATCTAGATCTTCCTATATCTATGAATCATAATGTACTCGTTGAGTCGTCTACCCTACATTTTCTAGGATTAACTCTTACTTTCAACCTGTTTTGGAAACCGTATTTCAAATCAATTGCAAAATTAGCATCTGTTAATTTTTCAAGCATCTACTGAGGTTGCATCTCGTTATTGCGCTCGCCTCTTTTTGCTCCGGATTCTATTCTTTATCTCTATAAATCTCAAATCCGTCCTTGTATAGAATACTGTTGCCATATCTGGAGCGAATACTTTAATGATGCCCTTTTTCTTTTAGACAAGGTGCAAAAACGCATTGTGAACATAGTTGGACCTGCTCTTGCAGCCAAACTCCAACCATTATTACATCATCGTAATGTTGCTTCTCTTTCTCTTTTCTGCAAATACTATATTGGGCACTGCTATAATGAGCTAGCATCTCTTGTGCCATCTACAAAAATTCATTCTCGTGTTACTCGTCATTCAATTAAGTGTCATCCTTTTTCTGTGACTGTTCCTAAGTGCTCCAAAAACTCTTATTCGTCAAGTATTTTTCCTCGAACATCAGTTCTTTGGAATTCGCTTCCTTTATCTTGCTTTGCTGATTCATATAATTTGCAATCTTTTAAGTTATCTGTCAATCGTTATGTTGCTCTACAAACTTGATCTTTTCTCCTCCAGTAACTTCCAACTTTAATAGTTGTTGCTTGCAGCTTTGTTGGAAGTAAAGATGTTAAAAAAAAAATTATGTTCAAATGATATATCAATATATATACAGTTATATATAGAGTAAAATGGGGTAATTTTGCCACTTAAGAAATTTCTTCACCAATTGGTGTGTATCTACTTTTATAACTATAACTTTACTCAGGAATAAGATTTTTTTATAATTCAAATTTCTGTTAGAAGAAAAACAAATTTCTTAATAAATTATGTAAAAAAAATCTTCTTTTTGTGAAAACTTGATAAGTAAACTAGTTGACAAAAATAATCTATAAAAAAACAGGAAATTTAAAATTCTCATAAAAATCAAATTATTTCCATTCAAAATTTAAAAGACTAAAATGTTGTAAATTTTTTAAAGAATCTTTGTAATGTTTTTTTCTTTCTAATTTTGATCGGTTCCAAAGTTATTACAGAAATACTAAATGGGGGAATTTCGCCACCTATTTATATTAAATAGAAATTTGGTTTGATTGGATAATTAATATTAATTTCCTTCCTCTTGTTTTGGTTCTTAATTTCTCAGGTCATGTTTGTCTTATAATAAATTCAAATTAATTAAATCGATCATTTATCAGCAACAACGCCGAAACTACAAGAGAAAATCCGTAACAAATTATAGCGAAGAGCTTATGGAAAAAGCCATTGCAAAAGTTAAAGCTGGCAAACTGATTTGCAAGCAAGCTGCAGAATCCAAGTATCCAGAATGGATAGTTGGGGCTGGTACATTAAAAAATCTCCTGAAATATCCTACATTTCTAAAAAAAAAAAAAGTTAAAAAAGTGGAGGGGGGGGGGGGACATACCCCGATACTTTCGATATCGATTGCCATGCCCCCACTTATTGGATATTGTTAGATTTATTTAACTGATTGTAAATGTGTTTTTAATTTAAAATGACAAATTTATGCTGTAAATAACATAGGTGGCAAAATTCCCCCAAATTAGATTTTATTGGAATAGTTTCGCCACCCCATTTTTTCTGTTCTAATTATTAAAAAAAAAAATTAAAGAATGTAAAATTTATAAAAATATTATTAACAATAAAACAAAAATTTCACTTTCATTTATAGTTCTCAAGTTATTTAAATTGTAAGAATTAGTGGCGAAATTACCCCATCTTACTCTAGTATTGTAATTATATTTTATAACTTTTTAAAAGTATAATTTAAAACAAACAAAATATAAAATAACATTTAGACTCAGTTCAATATTATATATTTAAATGTTTAAATAATATGTATGCATTGTTCTTACCCAGTAAACACATAAACGTCTATTTAACGTCTAAACAACGTTTCGACAAAACGTTCAGTTTGGTCGAATATCCGAAGAATGAAATCCAGATTAACGTTTAGAACAAACGTCCATAAAACGTCTGTATTCTTTAATTAAGTTAACGTAATTTCAATTTATTTATGTTTTAAAACTAATATAAATTAAAATTGCGTTTTAACTTTTTAACTTTATATAAGTAATAAGAGCTATATAGGTCTTGAAATTTATAAATAAGATATAGTTATAAATAAGATATTTTTTAAATTTTTTATAACTATTACAACATGTTTATAAACTTTTATTCTATACTGCTTATACTATACATTTATTTTATAAAACTGTATATAAAGTTATAAACTTGTATAAGACGTTTTCATATAGTGGGGATTTAGAGAAAAAATGTTTGTGCGCTATACTTGTTTATATTTCGATAATTAAAAAAATGATTAAGCTTTTTGCAGTGGAAATTTTATAGTAACATTTTCAATCAAATATTTTTAAAATTTAATCTCATTATCAGAAAATAAAAGTTTACATTAAGATTAAGTCAAAGATTACTAATAAAATTAATAAACTTATGAACAAATATTTTGGATCGCTGTTTTCTCTGGTTTATGCATTATCAAAAATCTTCCTAGAATACCGTCTACCGCTTGTTTATCTTGCACCTGTTTGTGCAACATCATCTTCTACATTCGTATACCGATCGTCTGATTTCGTAACCTGATTTGTAACCGCAAAAAACAGGGTAAAATAGTTCGCATTTTAAAAGTAAATTCATAAATCGAAATTGGAATTACACAGAACAACTTTACATTTAGAGGATTTTCTGAATGGAAGTTTCCGAAATTTCCTGGACCATTCATGTTTATTTTTGACATTAAAAAATTAATAACGTCGCGACATAACATATGCAGTGGTTTATACCAGCTCTGTTCCACCGATTTCTTTAGCGAATCTAACTAAATTAGGCTAAAGCGCATCTAAAATAATAAAATAAATCTTTAGTTATTAAACTTCTTGATTATGGCGAAGATGAATCCTACTGTTACACAACCATACTGGGGTTTACAAAATGAATTTAAACTGTTTATAAAACTTACAAAAAAAGTTCTTGCAATAGGACTTTCATAACGAGAGGCTAGAAACTCATATTTTTTAACTATGTCAATGTGGCCATCAATAATTTTTAAAACATCGGAGTCCATTGATTTGTTGGCATTAAGGAAGGTCGATTGTCGCGATAAGAGCTTTTTAACTTCCATGAATTAAAATGGCGCAACCGGCACTCGTTTATTATTTATTTATTAGTCGTTTTGCTTTCAGTTGTTGTAAGGAAGTGAATCTTGAAAATGCATTTAAGTCTAATTTAATTATTTAGCCAAGAAAAAATAATTTTTTAATAAGTTTTTTATTTCGCTTTAATTGTGCCTATTTAAACCGCGTGACTTAAGCTGTTATATGAGTCTTCTGATCAATGGAAATATTACTATATTATAATATAATAAACGTTTATTAAACGTCGATCAAACGTTTAGAATAACGACTTATATTAGTCAATATTGTAAACGTTTGATCAAAGTTAAATAAAAGTATATATTAAAAGATTTAAATCGTAGCTTTTAAATGTATAAGTGTTTACGTTTAATTAAGGTCGATTAAAGGCTTACAATATTGACTAATGTAAATATTGACTAATGTAAGTCGATATTCTAAACGTTAGATCGACGTTTACTAAACGGATATATAAAATAGTTTGAAATATACATTTCAAATCAAGCGTCGATTTTTAGTCAGTAATAGGTTGCTAAACGTTTTATCCATTTTCGACTGATTTTGACCAATTCTTAACCAATCTGTGCTTACTGGGAAAGATGTAACAAAAGTTATTGGTGGGAATAAATAGTGACACAAAACAGAAATAAGATATTATCTAGCAGTTAAATCATATTTTTCAATGTTACCTGCTCATAAAACTAATTCTACCTTAATTTAGTTGAATTCAATTTTTCATCAACTGTTAGCAAATAATTAATAAAGTAAACTTAAATTCATGAAAGTTTACTAATTTAAAACCATATTTATAACATATATATATATATATATATATATATATATATATATATATATATATATATATATATATATATATATATATATATATATATATATATATATATATATATATATATATATATATATATATATATAAATTAGTAAAAAACAGTTATCTAACTTTTTCTTCAACTTTAAGTTTCACCATTGCTGGATCATCAAGAAGATATATATATATATAACCGAAGGTAAACTAAAATAAAACAGCAGCAAAACTAGAACCAATAAAAGAAAGAAATAATAATTATGAAAAAAGAAAAAAATTTTCATAATTATTTAATAATAATAACGTAAAAACAAATCGAAACCTTAAAGTCTTTGAAACCTTATAACAAAAGCTTCTTTAAACAAAAACTCAAAGTATAAATTAGATCCATCAAGAAGTTTGTTAGACTAGAAAACTCAAGATTGTGTTAATTGTGTTGGGCCATGAATAACAAGTAAAAAATTTTCTTCAATTTTATGTTCAATGCCAGCTACAGATTAAGTGTACAGATGCAATACATCAAACATTGTTAAATTAAACAAAATAATACCTTATTAGTAATTGTTGAAGAAACAGTAAATTCAATATATGATTACAAGATAATGAAGAACTGAAACTTTCTTGAAATCAAGTTTTGCAATCTAATTTTGTTATGTTAAAAGTCAAATTTGACAATCTGGTTTTGTTTTGTTAAAACCATTAAGAAAATTTATAAAAAACTTAAAGTTTTTTGCCATTGTAATTTTTTCGAAATAAAAGTAATTTTAACATTTTGAACATTTTATTTTTGAATTTGTATATATGGAGGGTTTCTTTTATAATTTTTATAACTATAATTTTCTCTTTGCTGAATTTTAAACTTGTTTTAAACAACTTCATATAGGTTTTTTGTAGGTACGCGTAAATCCGGATTTTACAAAGGCGTTTTTTCGGCCAAATTCTGTGACGCGCTTTTTCAAGTTAGTTGAAAAGTTGCATGGTATGAACTTGTTTTGCTCTGTTAGTTTTTAGAAATATGTATCAACATAGATATTTTTTGAATACTAGAATTATGGAACTTTAATTTTACATGAATTTTTTTAGTTAAAATTTTATTTATTATGAATTTATTGTTGTTAAAAATTTGCTTGTTTTTTGGACATCAAGTATATATCGAAGGAATGCTGGTTCATTTTTCTAATATATTCTCTCACCTTTAATAACCTTTTTTCTTACTACCTGCCAAATTTCATTGAAAAAAAAGCATACTCAGACACTTTAAAACTCTACTCCAATTAGGTAAAATTTTGTTGTTGTTTGGACATCAAGTATGTATCGAAGGAATGCTGGTTCATTTTTCTAATATATTCTCTCACCTTTAATAACCTTCTTTCTTACTGCCAAATTTCATTGAAAAAAAGCATACTCAGACACCTTAACATTATTCTCTAATTAGATAATTTTTTAAGCTTCAATAACGCACACTTGCAGTGAGGAGGATTTTAATGTCATTACATTTACCATTATTTAAATATATTATATTTTATTTATAAAAATTAAACTTTTTTCTGCTATCATGGCGCCAAAAACAAAGTTTGGGTTTTATAGTGAATGCAAAAAGTATTTAACTGCTAATTTTGAATTGTCACAAATAGGCATTGAGTCTTATGCAGAGTGTAATACAGTTTGTAGAAATGGACATATAATTTTATTATTTACAAAAAATAGTGATTCGTTTCTCAAAACATCTCAACGAGTCACTTGACATTTTAAGATAGAAACATGTAAAAATCAGGTTAGAAGTCTCATAAATAAATCATTGAAATGGTCTAGAAATTATAGCAGGGCTGAGGACAGTAAGCGTTTTTATGAATTTTGCAATAAACTTTTTTAAGCCATATATCAAGTTTGTCTAATATTGTATTATCATCAGGCTTCTCAAATGTTTCATATACCAATATGAATGTTTTATCTTTTTTAAATAGTTGAACATCAACATCTGCAGGTTATAGCAAATGAGACATAACTAAACATATAATTAGAGAGAAATTAGGCCCTATATAAAAAAAAAAGCTAACTCTCACAAATAATGTTGGAACAAGTTAGCACTTTTAAAAGCTGAATTAAACAGCATGCCAAACCAATTACGTGTTCTAAGACAAAATGTTAAGCAAAAAGTAAAAATAATTAAAGCTTCAAGGGCAAAAAAACCAGATCTGAAAAAACACACATAAAAGAATAAAATTACAGTGAGCAGATTCGTCACTTTAAAGCTGAAAAAAAAGCTTTGAAAAATAAATGAAAAGCATAAGTTAAGGCAACTCAAAACTAAGCATAATGCTGCTGTTTTTTACAAGTAACAGGGTAATTGCTAGTTTGGAGAATGATTTTCTCCAGATTAAGGAAGAAAGAAATGTAATTATGCCAGAAGATAAAAAAACATATTTATTACAAATAAGATTAATAATTTATAATATGCTGTTGTGTAATATAACCAACAAGTAACATTCCATATCTTATGAGCAAAATAGGGTATTATATGGGTGTTACTTTTATACATTCCTTATCGAAGTACTGTTGAGCAAAGAGTTCGTGAACATGGCAGTATTCCAGATTTGCAAGCAGCAGAGTGGCCTATGCATAATAATAATCCTACTCCTGGGTTTGATGCTACAACACAAGAAAGAGTCCACATTAATAGCATTAGCTTAATATCGTCTTGTGTTTGCTCTAGATCAGTTACCAGGAGGAACAGCATTTGATTATGAAAGTCATATATACACTTCAATTGATTATATGGCATTTGTTTATTCCGAATTTTACCAAAGTAGCTTTGATGAATGTCATAACTCGATTATTGAAAATATATCTAACACAATGTCAGACAGTCAACCATCTTACTATAAGCAAAGTTTGTGCAACCTGGGGCAAGAATTTGAATGAGCTAAACTGCCATTTGCAGAATATATTAAAAAATACAAATAAAAATTATGAATTTCAATTAAATAATAATATTTTCTTTTAAAAAATCTACATTTTTCAATATAGTAAAGAGTTTTGTAGACGCCCCTCTAGCGCCCTTTGTACACCCTTTGCATATATATATTGCCCTTTGTTAGACCTATCTTTTGATACCAAGTTGTATGTATTTCGATAAGAATTGACCAAGTTATGACGTTTTAAGTTAAAAAAACCTCAAATTTGATCACAGTTTCTTCAAGAAGTCCATATATCAAAAATTCGGTACTCAAAATGCCATAACTTTTTGTAGAATTGTTCAATTTTGATAATTTTTTCACCTTTAAAATACTGAATTAAAAACCTTTCCAATGATATATAACAATCTAGTGTTTGATTAATTTAAAAATTTCATGTCACGTACCTATTTTTTGTACACTCTCTGATCTTGATAAACGATAGTATTTGAGCAGACCATTCGAATCTTTCGATTTAAAGTTTTTACAAAGCACAAAGCAGAAGCACAATACAATTAAAGCGTTTTAAAAATCTAGCCAGAAAAGTATAAATATTAAGATGTAGAACAATAGCTGAGACTTTATCAAACTGAGAAGCTACCATTTTTACTTTTTCCCTACGTCGTAAATAAAAGTGTGCGGACCGCGTCTGATGAATTTGGCTAATAGGGACGACTGAATAAGTGCGAATTTCATTAGTGTGAACTGGCATAAGTGCGAATGGGCGTAAGTGTGAACTGGTATAAATGCGAATTTGGCATGAGTGTGCCGAACAAATTTGCAAACATTGGAATTGGCATAAGTGTGAACTGGCGTAAGTGCGAAAAAGTTACAAAAACTGGCATAAGTGTGAAATGCCAATTAGCAATTATGTTAATATTTGTAATTTTATTCGGTGTACTTATGCCAATTCGCACTTATGCCAGTTTTTGTAACTGGTTCACACTAATGACAGTTCGCACTTATGCCAATTCAAATGGTGACGACTGAATAAGCGCGAATTTCATAAGTGCGAACTGGCATAAGAGTGAATCGTGTAAGTGTGAACTGGTATAAGTGCGAATTGGCAAAAGTGCGTCAAAAGAATTTGTAAAAACTGGCATAAGTGCGAACTGGCATAAATGCGAATCAGTTACAAAAACTAGAACTGGCATAAGTGTGAATTGGCACACTTATGTTACAAACATTGTTACAAACATTGGCATAAGTTCGAAATGCCAATTTGCATTTATGTTAAAAATTACAATTTTATTCGGCGCACTTATGCTAATTGTCACTTATGCTAGTTTTTATAACTGCTTTGCACTTATGCCAATTCGCACTTATGTCAATGTTTGCAAATTCTTTTGACGCACTTATATCAGTTCGCAATTGTGCCAGTTTTTGTAACTGCTTTGCATTTATGCCAGCTCGCACTAATGCCAATGTTTGCAAATTCTTTTGGTGCACATATGCCAATTTGCACTTATGCCAGTTTTTGCAACCCTTTGCACTTATGAAAATCGCGCTTATTCAGCCTCCCGGTTTTATATAGTTCAGTTTATAATAAAGTCCTATGAAATTGCCTGTCGCGACTTTAAAAATATGTTTTAAATTTATACATTTTAACTCTCTTTGTTATATTAGTATTTGGTTGTGAAAAAAAAGGAAGATGAAAATATTAATACCATTTTATCTGCATGAACTTTAGTGAGCCTTTCTCTTTTTCTAATAGTAAAAAAATGGCAACTTTACATTCACTTATAGTTGGGACTGTTTTCCATCATTTTATTTATCAAATCGGGGTTATATAAAACTTGGAACAAATTTATTTCGCTCACCCAAATCTTAACTGTTATTATAAAACAGATCTAAGTATTGGTATAAGACTATCACTTGGAAGTATGCAACTTTAATTCTAAAACTTAAATATATTGATTTTGCATCACAATACTTTTTATGATGTAGAATTATTCCAAACCTTTCCCACTTGTCACAGACCTAAAAATAAGAATAAGGCTTTGCAATTTTTAAGACTCAGCCATCTTGGTATTTTTCTGATTTTTTGTTGAGAACATACTGAGTTGTAATGTTCAGCACTTGTAATGTAAACAAATTTAAATAAATATTTAGGGTGTAATAAATATGTTATACTCTAAATGTATATATTTTCAATTTACGTTTCTATATGATCAAGAATAAGGTTAATATTTTATTTATTCATCTTTTTTTTTTTAAATGTATACTTTGCTCAAGACTTGAAATTTAAAGATCAAAACAAAGATAATAAGTGAGCAAGGTATTTTTAGGTATAAATATTTAAAAACACCTTGTTTAGCATAAGTTATTATAAACATATTTGCAGTTAGTGAAAAAAAACTAATGAATTCTTTTACTTCGCATATGCTAGCTCTAACCAGCCAAGGAGGCGAGACCATAATTACTGAATTACAAAAATTAACAAAAAAAAATGAATACACGAATGAAAAATGTATACGTTATAAATATATAACATTTAAAAATACATTACATTTAAATTAATATATACAATTTGTATGGCATTTGTTGTTATTTGAGTTTTTTCCGCGTTTGTTTTTTCCCCAAAAACAACTGGAGCCTGAATTTGCTTACAAATTCAGGCTCCAGTTGTTTTTGGGGAAACAACTGGAGCCTGAATTTGTAAGCAGGATGGCAAATACTTACACATTTTATCTTCGTGGTAAAACAATTTTTCTATTTCTAAAGCCTACGTAAAAGCAAATGCAACAGCAAAAACTCTACAGTCATGCGAGTTCTTTATACGCAAAGTAATGACCAAAGATACTAGGCCGGGTGAATAAAAAAAAAGCAATTGCTTTTGCTCAGCGTTTTTAGAGTAATTGTTCAGCTTTCGTGAATAAAAATTTTAGCAAACTTGCTCAGACTTTTATTTACTTAAAACTAAGCATTTCATTAAAAAAAAGCCTGGATAATTGTTCAGCTTTACGCGAATAAAAGTTTGAGAAAAGTTGCTAAATGGTTTATTCACGTAAAACTTTCCAATTACTGAGTAAAAGCAATTATTATTTTTTTATTCACCCGGCCTACTATTTTCAATATTTCAAAATATCTTTATTACTATTATTATTTTTTATATAATTCTGTATCCAAATAGGATACATATGTTAAAAGGAGTGCATCTTCTGAATCTATTGCTTTTATAATATATAGCTCTTGCCGAATGAAATCTTTCATTTACAGATTAGAAGTAGGTAAATGCGGAAAAAACCAAAGAAATAAGTTCTAAAATATTTAGTTACCATAAAGCTGTTTGTAATGATTAAAAAAAAGAGTTTTGTTTAGAAAAGTACGCGTTTTTATAGGGTTGTTTGTCAGATAGGAAGATTTTCCCATTTATCTACCTTGTAACATATCGCTCTTAAAATCAAATTGGTCTATTCTTGTAAGAACATTGGGCACTCTATTTTGTAGAATTCATATATATATATATATATATATATATATATATATATATATATATATATATATATATATATATATATATATATATATATATATATATATATATATATATATATATATATATATGTATATATATATATATATATATATATATATATATATATATATAAATATATATATATATATATATATATATATATATATATATATATATATATATATATATATATATATATATATATATATATATATATATATATATATATATATATATATATATACATATGTATATATATCTAAACTTTTTTTGGCGCAGTTTTGTAAATACTTTGAATTGGCATTTCCAATAAAAAAAATAGTTATAAATTCTAACTCACTTTTAAACCCTTGGATGGCCAAAGGTTTACTTAAATCATCTAAGAGGAAACAAAAACTTTATGAAAAATATTTAAAAAATAAATCATATTAAAATGAAATAAATTACAAAAATTATAAAACTTGTTTGAAAAAACAAAGAAACACTCAAAAAAAGTTTATTATGCTAAGATGTTAGAAAAAACCCAAGGGAAAAAAAACCTGGAATGTGATTAAGCAGATAATTGGTAAAAATAAATGTGCGAACAATAATTTGCCACAAAAACTCTTAGTTAATGGGAAAATGATCAGTAATAAAGAAACCATAGTTAAAAAACTCAACGACTAATTCCTTGAAGTTGGCCCAAAGTTAGCAGATAAAATTCCAAAAAACACCACAAATTTCGAATCCTATATAAAACCATTTAATATATCTATGAAAGAAGTTGAATTAAATATAGGTGAGGTGCGTAATGCGTTCAATAGTCTGAAAAATAATAAATCTGTTGGCATTGATCAAATTAGCGTGAAGTAGTTAAAACAATCTTCGATATCATTGAACCATTTCTGTTTCATGTTTTTAACCTTTCGATATAATACGGTATTGTACCGGAGAAATAAAAATTGCTAAAATATCACCTATTTTTAAAACTGGCGATGAATTATGTCAAATTATAGACCTATTTCTGTCTTACCATGTTTCTCAAAATTATTAGAATGTATTATGTATGATAGACTTAATAACTATCTAATCAATAACAAAATACAGTATAATAAACAATTTGGATTTAAACAAAAAACATTCAATTAATTCAATAATGATTGTTATACACTAGGAGTTTTTATTGATCTGTCAAAAGCATTTGACACAGTTGACCATGACATTCTAATAAAAAAAACTAGAACACTATGGTGTATTAAACAATAACCTACTCTGGTTTAAAAATTACCAGTCAAACAGAAAACAATACATAGTGTATAAAGAAAATGAACCAGGAAACAAAATTATAACTTGTGGTGTTTCCCAGGGATCCATCTTAGGAATACTATTATTTTTGCTGTACATTAACGATTTATATTTAGCTTCCAAAACTTTAAATCTTATTTTGTTTGCTGACGACTCTAATTTTTTTTAGTCAAATGAAAATATAAAAGATCTTTTTAAAATATTTAATGAAAAACTAATAAAAATTAATAATTGGATTACTGTAATAAACTTTCATTAAATGTACAGAAAATTAAATTTGTGTTGTTTCATCAACTTAGTAAGAGTGATCACCTCTCTTTAAAATTACCCGATCTCTTTATGAATAATTCAGTTATTAAAAGAGAATCAAATGTTAACTTCCAAGGAATAATATTTGATGAAAATATATCATGGAAATCTCATATTAAATCTATTGAAAATAGAATTTCCAAAATAATTTCTGTTGTATATAGAGTTAAACCATTTCTAATATCAAGTCTTGAAAAATTATATATTTTTCATTTATCCATAGTTATCTATTCTATTGCCTATTGCATGGGGAAGTAGCAATCTATGGTACACAAAAACTTGCATGCAGAATTACTTTTGGCGTTAAGAGAACTGCTTATGGAGAGCCTCTCTTAATTGAACTTAATGCACTCAATGTTTATAAACTTAATATATACCAAGTTATGCAGTTCGTGTTTAAATCAAAACATGGTCTGTCTCCTAATATATTTCACTATTACTCTACAAAAATTTCTCATAAATACCCCACAAATTTTTCAAATGATAATTTTGTGGTTCCAAGATTCTATTTAAAACTCAATTCATTCCAAACTCAATATCGTGGACCATTTCTATCGAACAAACTTTTTCAAAAAATTATTATAAATAACATTCTTTAAAACATCTCTTTAGAACAATTCAAATAGCATATAAACGTTTCATATTAGGAAAAAACTTCGATTTAAAAGATTTTTATTATAATTAGATCATGAAATAAAATAAGCAAACTGAAAAGGTCTTCACCTATTTTTGTTTTGATTTCCTGACTTTTATCTCCTATTAAAATATGCTATTATTGCAAACTTATGCTATTTTTATTATCTTATTATATAGTTTGTAATATATTTGTGGAAATATTTTTATTTTTTTATTTTACTTATTTTTATGTTTTAAGTTTTTTAAATTGTACTGACAGCTTCAGTGTAATCGGGGCTCGGCTATAAGACAATATATGTCTTTTTCTTGCTCCGGTCATTTATTGTATTTGTAAACAATTTTTCTCATTGTAAATCTCTCTCTCTCTCTCTCTCTCTCTCTCTCTCTCTCTCTCTCTCTCTATATATATATATATATATATATATATATATATATATATATATATATATATATATATATATATATATATATATATATATATATATATATACAGTATCGGACAAAACGAGTGCAACCAAATAATGCTAGTTTAGTTTCTTTATATAAAAGTGCTGCATTTTTTCAATTTAGAGAAAAAACTATGTAACTGTTTAGAGACAAGGTTCTTCAAGTTTTATTCATCACAAAGTTCATTATTTGTACACGAAAATTAATAAATTAATCAAAAGTATTAAAAAAAGTTGAATTCCTTCTGGACAAAACAAGTGCAACTCGACTAAATGTTGACCAAGCTGTATTTCGCTATCAATATTTCGTGGCAAATCCTTTGTTGTCGATCACAGCCTTGCATCTTCGAGGCATAGTTTCGATCTGGTGATCAATGAAACTTTGTGGAATTGTTGCCCAGGCCTTTTGGATTTGTTCAAACAGTTGATCCTTATTACGAACACCTTCACGATTAATTCTGCGGTTGACGATCTCCCACAGGTTCTCGATAGGGTAGAGATCCCGAGATTAAGGCGGCCAATCCATCACCGATAGGTGGTTGTCTTGAAACCACTGCTTGACTACTTTTGCAGCGTGTTTCGGATCGTTGTCTTGCTAAAAAAAACCATTTTATTGACATATTCCATTCAGCATGAGGTAACATAACATTTTTCAGGATATTTTTATACATGAAACGGTCCATTATTCCATCGTTTCAATGTATTGGACCTAGACCGTTAGCAGAAAAACACCCCCAGACCATTACATTGCCTCCACCATGATTCACGGTCTTATGGCAGTAACGTTAATGGAGGCGTTTTCCGGCCGGTCGACGTACACGGCAAATGCTATCGCTTCCAATGATGTTGAACTTCAATTCATCACTGAACAGGACAGTTTGCTATTTCTGCACATTCCAGTCAATATGAGATGTAGTAAACAGGAGTCTTTTCTTCTGGTTTTTTAGTGAAATCAGCGGTTTCTTTGCAGGGCGTCGAGAAAACAACCTGGCTTCAACAGCACGTCGTCTGATTGTTCGGTCCGATACAGGCAGTTCTAATTGCTTTTGTATCTCGACTGATGATATCCAGGGATCCTTCTTGATGGATCTGACGATCATAGAATCCTCTCTAGAAGTTGTGGAATGCGGTCTTCCACCTTTGTTATCTGCTGCCAACTTCCCCGTAGAACGATATTTGGAACATAGTCTTGTTACGGTCCATTTTTTCACGCGATATTTATCACAAATACTTTTTTGTGACATTCCACTTACGTAATCGCCAATAATTTTCTTTTTTAGTTCCAATCCAAGACTGTCGGAAACTATTTTTGCACTTGAAGTCATAAAAGAAATTAAAAATAAATAATCACGCTTCTCAAGGCTTACCGTGTTACATTTACTTTGTGTTGATACAATAATGCTCTGTGAAACACAACGTCTTGGTTGGATGTGGACTGTATTGATGTAATGAAACACTTGTTTGTATTTCACTTCTTGTATTGATGTTCTTCGATAAAACACTTTGATAAAACTCACTTCGATAAACTGTCTTGATAATACTGACTGATTGACTTCCATATACTGACTGAATTACATGTCGATTTACATGTCTCTTATATAGTAAAATGAACCTGTGTGAACCTGTTCTGGAAGATTCTAGATGCTTCCTTTTGATGCTTCTGGAAGCGTCTGGATGCTTCTAAATGTTTCTGGACATTTCTGGATGCTACTGGATGCTTCCAGATGCTTCTTCTGGAAACTTCTGGAAGCTTCTGCATGCTTCTGGAAACTTCTGGATACTTCCTTTAATTATTAAAAAACTTCCGTGACGTTGACACGGACCAGACTTAAGAAAATGAAACAAACCAAAAAAGTTGTACTTGTTTTATCCGCTGCAAAATGGCACTTGTCAACGAAATTCTGCCTGTGTGCTGTCACCTGTCAGCTGATTGCTCATGTCATGGCATGCTATGACTCCAGACTCCTGAACTGTTTGCTGTGGTAGTATAGTTCGTTTTGTTTTTAAGACATGTAAAATTAGGAACACTTTTTAGCATTGTTCGATGTTGGTTGCAAATGGTTTGTCCAATATTATACAAAATAAAACTTTAAGTCTTTAAATACTTTCTTAACTTGTCTTTAATCAAAAACGCCCGCAATCTTTTTTACGCTATTTTGTCTTATGAAATTTCACTTTACTCAATGCAGACTACTTACTCCTATATAGGACAATCTGCTCGGGAGTAAAATGTTCTATCGGACAGTTTACTGCGACTGACAGTTTTCTCCGTGAAAGTATAAATTAATCATATAACAGAACCCCGATTTTAAAGAATCATGGTATTTAAACATCATAATATATAGCGTAAATATATAAATTATTAGACAACTCAAAAAACTCAACTCATAAAATTTAAAAAGTCGATAAAATGTTAAGTAGCAATTAGTAATCGCTAACATATGCAAACGGTTGAATAAAACGATTAAACTGTAGACAATTTAACTACAGACAACAATAACCATAGGCGAGAGTTACATCACAGACAATTATGCCACAGAAAAACAATATAAGAAATCAACCGTTACTAAATTTAATAACAGGTGTTGTTAGAAGAACATTTTACTTATTTGCGTGCTGAAATTTATAACATGTTAAAGTTCTGAATCAACCGATTATTTTATTGTGGCAAAAGTCTAATTTCAAAACTATATTTTGCAATAGCGCTAATAATAAGTTTTAATTGAAACATTTTATGCTGAATTGTATTATGTTACGCAATGGAATACGTCATTTCGAAAAGGACATAGCAATGCACGGCTGTTTCAAACCGAGCTTAACGGCTTCTTGTTTTTTTTTGAAAATATTGACTTAAGGGGTGTTACTAAAACTTCTATAACTTTTAAAATATTAAAGATTATTTTGTTTTGTAAAAAGAATAAAAACACCAATAAAATGTTTCATCTTACGACATTTAATGCATTAGTAAAAAAACTTCTTTAAGTTTAAAAAAAACGCGACAAATGATGAAGTTGGCTGAATTCAAGTAATTTGATGTTACTTTTTATCAAAAAAAAATCAGAAAAATTTATTTCTGATAGTTATTCTCAAATATACCCATTGTTTGACCATTATAAAAACAAAAAAACCTTACTTAATTGTTTAAGGATAGCTAAAACAGACTTTATTGAGGTCTGAAAGCAAACCGCACTTTTCGCAAAGTTATGAAAAATGTAGTTAAAAGGGGGATTAGCTGTTAAAAGAGTACATTTTTAAACCTAGGAGTTCTTGTTTTAGAAACTTATTTTCCTAAGCCAATAAATTCATTGCATTGCAAAATAAAGCCAGATTTCGATTTTGGAATATTTAGTCAAAACATTTAAAGCTTAAGCATTTATTTTTTTCTGTGCATACAGTTCTAATAATATGGTGTTAAGTTGTTAATAAATAAACACTCACCAAGTCTAATAAAATAATTCATGACCAAATTTGAGTTTAAGTTTTTGAATTAACCTCGCTTTTGGTAGTAGAATTATTTTATAGCACTTGAATCTATAGTCTCTTCTCTCAGTAAATAAAATGTTTGAATATACAAATAGCTGATTGAAATCTTTTGAAAATTTGTTTTTATTCCCATTAAAAACTGTTTTATAATCAGTTAATTTACTGATAGGTTCATGGAAGAATCACATCGGACATTTATGCAACAAAATTGCAAAAAGCATCGGAGTTTTATATAAAGCAAGAAGTGTTTTAAACAAACATTCATTAACTCAACTATATTACTCTTTTATACACTGTCATATTAATTATGCTAATATTGCATGGGGTAGTACCCATAAAAGTAAATTAAATCCACTTTATTGTCAGCAGAAGTATATTGCACGTCTCATAAATTTCAAAAATCGTTTTACTCACTCAAGGCCACTTTTATTTAACACGAATGTTTTTAATATATATCAAGTAAATGTTTATAATGTTCTTTGTTTTATGTTTAAATGTAAAACCAACTCATCTCCAGCTTCCTTTTTTGATTTATATTCTTTAAAAGAAAAAAATAAATATTCTTTAGGAAATGATAATTTTATTAAACAACCAAAATTTCAAACAAACTTTGGTAAATTTTGCATTTCTTTTCGTGGAGCTTTTTTATGGAACCAAATAATTTTAAAAAATTTTGATTTTTCTCATGAATGGAATTATTATATGTTCAAAAGAAAACTAAAATAAGTAATTTTCTCAATTGAAAATATTTTTATATATTTTTAATTGTACTTTTATATACCTTTAATTGTACCCAGTTTTGTCATCACTCATTTATATTTTACTTTTATACATTATTGATTTAAAGTTTATGTGAGAAACTATATTTAAACACCATTGTTTGAATTTTGTTAAAAGTTGCACTGACATTATTTGTACAGTAGTCATTTATTATTTACTTGTTTACTTTAATTTTTATTTTAATTCGTAATATTTGTAAATAATTTGTATCACGAACGGAAAAGTTTAAAATTTGTATTTATTTATTTTATTTATATTTACTAAGTTCAAAGTTCCTCAACAGCGGTTCTCGGTGACAAGACCTGTATGGTCTTCTTTGAGTTCCCGCGTTCTTTATCTTTATTCTTTATTTTTATTCATTTATTTTTAACGATTTCTTTGCATGTAATTTTTCTTATTGATATGTTTGTAAATATTGTGTTAAATATTATAATAAAGAAAAAAAAAAAAAAAAAAAAAAAAAAAAATTAATTTTTTTTTTAATGATTACTTTTTTGTTATTTTGAGATTTTTTGAGTTCCATATAAAAAAAGTTCATCTTAGGAAACTGGTTTCCTAAGATGAGATGATTTGGTGTGTTGAAAATAACGCAATATTTGGTATAAAATTTTTTTTTTAATGTACTATTCATTTATATTCTTTAAGAGGAAAGACTAAAGTATGATAATCTGCAAAAATAAAAATAAATATTAGAAAAAAGAGTTTTTTGCGCCTTTTAAAGATGGCAGACGTTTTCTAGGTGAAAAAGCAAACAATAACGAATAAAAACTTTTAATATATTAAAGAAGATAAGAAACAAAGTTTTTCATATCATAAACATTTGGATGTTGAAATATAATCTTTATTATGTTTAATATGTATCAATAAATAACCTTTCGAGTCAACAATGATAATGAAAAATTAATGAAAAGAGTTGAAGAATTAGAAAATAATAAATCAGCACCTACTTACGCAAACGTTACATGGGCAGATGAAATAAAGAAATCTCCTGTACGAATGCTCATAATAAATACTGTTGCAGGCGAAACGAAGGAAAGAGAAAAAAGAGAAAATAACATTGTAATATTTGGAGTAAAAGCTTCAGACAAAGAAGACAAAAGTAAAGTTAAAGTAGACGACAAAAAGACTATAAAAAAAATTATTAACAAATTTAAAGTTAAAGTAAGCACACAAAGTATTATAAAGTTAAGATCAAACAGTGACAAACAAGCCCCGTTTATAGTTATATTAAAAGATAAATTTGAAAGAAATTCAATATTAAGAAAAGCAAAAGAATTACGTGACTCAAAAGAGTATGAAAAAGTTTTCATCAAGTTTTTATTCAAGAAACTTACTTAACGCAACATGTTATAAAATCAACAGATATAGAAAGTTCAATTGAAACCACAAAGTTACTATTTAGAAGAGGAAATTATAAAAAATTTACAGAGTTTTTGATAACCATAATTGGAGCGAGGAATTGAAAAATTTAGACGTCAATCAGAATTATTTAAAGTTTATTAATATTTACGAAAAAGGTTGCAATAAATGCATACCTAATTTAAAATCGAACAAAATAAATTTCAGAAAGTATAAAAGATCTTTATGGATGAATGCACAACTTAAGCACTAAATAAGACTGAAGAGAAACGTTTGGTATCGTTACAAAAATTCGTTCTTAAAAAAAGGAGATTGCTTAAAGGTTGACAACTACAGACCAATCTCTTTAACCTCGATAGTATGCAAGCTAATGGAAAGTTTTGTCAGAGATACAATAATGAAACACCTTGTTGATAACAATTTAATAATCAAAAACCAAAAAGATCTTATAAAAACAAAAAGCTGCCTTACAAATCTACTAGAAACCTTAGAAATGCTTACTAATCTTAAAGAAAAGGTATCTGTGCTGATATTGCCTTTTTAGATTTCGCAAAAGCTTTCGACTCGGTTGCACATAGAAGATTAATTCTCAAATTGGAGTCAATCCGTATAAAGGGGTTATTACTTAATTGGTGTGAGTCGTTTTTGAATAGCAGAAAGCAAAGAGTAGTTCTAAGAAAATATGTATCAGAATGGGAAACTGTAAAAAGTGGAGTACCGCAAGGATCAGTTCTTGGTCTTTTACTTTTTGTAATTTTCATCAATGACTTAACACAGGGTTTGTATAACAAAGCTAAATTATATGCAGATGACTCAAAAGTGATAGCAAAAATAAATAAAAACGATAAAAATTCGCATAATAATTCCCTTCAAGACTCTCTTCGAATGGTCGACTAAATGGCTATTAAGCTTTAATAGTAACAAATGATAACAAATAGTGATAAATGAAAGATTATGCACATAAATTATGATAATCCAAAAAATAAATACACACTAAAATGCAATATTGAAGAATTAGGAACCTCTAGAAAAAATCTTAAAGAGACATCGTTAGAACTAGACTTAGGTGTATATATTTCAAATGATTTCAAATGGGAACATCATGAGTCTTATTGTTAACAAAGCTAATAGTAAGTTAGGGTTATTAAAACACGCGTTCAGCTATATTGACAAACGTACTATGAAATTATTATACATATCACTCATGCGACCTCACTTAGAGAGTATGCATTTCAAATTTCCCCTATTTCTTTCCATAATTTGTATTCATCGAAAG
Source organism: Hydra vulgaris (assembly GCF_038396675.1). Taxonomy (NCBI): domain Eukaryota; kingdom Metazoa; phylum Cnidaria; class Hydrozoa; order Anthoathecata; family Hydridae; genus Hydra; species Hydra vulgaris. The sequence continues at coordinate 36,024,212 of NC_088931.1, read as the reverse complement.
ATAAAAATAAATACATTTAACAGAATAATAATTTTATTAAGCACCCCATTTTTAAAACAAATATATATATATATATATATATATATATATATATATATATATATATATATATATATATACATATATATATATATATATATATATATATATATATATATATATATATATATATATATATATATATATATATATATATATATATATATATATACAGTATTGGACAAACCATTTGCAACCAACATCGAACAATGCTAAAAAGTGTTCCTGATTTTACATGTCTTAAAAACAAAACGAACTATACTACCACAGCAAACAGTTCAGGAGTCTGGAATCATAGCATGCCGTGACATGAGCAATCAGCTGACAGATGACATCACACAGGCAGAATTTCGTTGACAAGTGCCATTTTGCAGCGGATAAAACAAGTACAACTTTTTTGGTTTGTTTCATTTTCTTAAGTCTGGTCCGTGTCAACGTCACGGAAGTTTTTTAATAATTAAAGGAAGTATCCAGAAGTTTCCAGAAGTTTCCAGAAGCATGCAGAAGCTTCCAGAAGTTTCCAGAAGAAGCATCTGGAAGCATCCAGTAGCATCCAGAAATATCCAGAAACGTTCAAAAGCATCCAGACGCATCCAGAAGCTTCCAGAAGCATCAAAAGGAAGCATCTAGAATCTTCCAGAACAGGTTCACACAGGTTCATTTTACTATATAAGAGACATGTAAATCAACATGTAATTCAGTCAGTATATGGAAGTCAATCAGTCAGTATTATCAAGACAGTTTATCGAAGTGAGTTTTATCAAAGTGTTTTATCGAAGAACATAATACAAGAAGTGAAATACAACAAGTGTTTCATTACATCAATACAGTCCACATCCAACCAAGACGTTGTGTTTCACAGAGCATTATTGTATCAACACAAGGTAAATGTAACACGGTAAGCCTTGAGAAGCGTGATTATTTATTTTTAATTTCTTTTATGACTTCAAGTGCAAAAATAGTTTCCGACAGTCTTGGATTGGAACTAAGAAAGAAAATTATTGGCGATTACGTAAGTGGAATGTCACAAAAAAGTATTTGTGATAAATATCGCGTGAAAAAATGGACCGTATCAAGACTATGTTCCAAATATCGTTCTACGAAGAAGTTGGCAGCAGATAACAAAGGTGGAAGACCGCATTCCACAACTTCTAGAGAGGATTCTATGATCGTCAGATCCATCAAGAAGGATCCCTGGATATCATCAGTCGAGATACAAAAGCAATTAGAACTGCCTGTATCGGACCGAACAATCAGACGACGTGCTGTTGAAGCCAGGTTGTTTTCTCGACGCCCTGCAAAGAAACCGCTGATTTCACTAAAAAACCAGAAGAAAAGACTCCTGTTTACTACATCTCATATTGACTGGAATGTGCAGAAATAGCAAACTGTCCTGTTCAGTGATGAATTGAAGTTCAACATCATTGGAAGCGATAGCATTTGCCGTGTACGTCGACCGGCCGGAAAACGCCTCCATTAACGTTACTGCCATAAGACCGTGAATCATGGTGGAGGCAATGTAATGGTCTGGGGGTGTTTTTCTGCTAACGGTCTAGGTCCAATACATTGAAACGATGGAATAATGGACCGTTTCATGTATAAAAATATCCTGAAAAATGTTATGTTACCTCATGCTGAATGGAATATGTCAATAAAATGGTTTTTTTTAGCAAGACAACGATCCGAAACACGCTGCAAAAGTATTCAAGCAGTGGTTTCAAGACAACCACCTATCGGTGATGGATTGGCCGCCTTAATCTCGGGATCTCAACCCTATCGAGAGCCTGTGGGAGATCGTCAACCACAGAATTAATCGTGAAGGTGTTCGTAATAAGGATCAACTGTTTGAACAAATCCAAAAGGCCTGGGCAGCGATTCCACAAAGTTTCATTGATCACCAGATCGAATCTATGCCTCGAAGATGCAAGGCTGTGATCAACAACAAAGGATTTGCCACGAAATATTGATAGCGAAATACAGCTTGGTCAACATTTTGTCGAGTTGCACTTGTTTTGTCCAGAAGGAAATTAACTTTTTTAAATACTTTTGATTAATTTATTAATTTTCGTGTACAAATAATGAACTTTGTGATGAATAAAACTTGAAGAACCTTGTCTCTAAACAGTTACATAGTTATTTCTCTAAATTGAAAAAATGGAGCACTTTTATATAAAGAAACCAAATTAGCATTATTTGGTTGCACTCGTTTTGTCCGATACTGTATATATGTATATGTATATGTATATGTATATGTATATGTATATATATATATATATATATATATATATATATATATATATATATATATATATATATATATATATATATATATATATAATATATATATATATATATATATATATATATATATATATATATATATATATATATATATATATATATATATATATATATATATATATATATATACGCTAAAGATATTAGACCAATACTACGCTAAGGATATTAGACTTATAGAAAGAGTCCAAAAACGAACAAATAAAATTTTGTTTCCAAAAGGTATTAACTATGAACAACGGTTACAAAATATGGAACTTTCAAAGTTGTTTAATTTATATTAAACAACTTTAAAGGTTGCGAGGCGATCTTATGCAGATGTTTAGATTTCAAAACCATATAGATAAAATAAACTGGCATAACAAACCTGAAAGAATAACTAATACTACGAGGGGGCATGATCAGAAATTAAGAAGACAATACGTAAGAAACTCACTTTTTAGGCATAACTTCTTCACTAACCGTGTTGTAGAAGTTTGGAATATCCTAGATCAAGATGTTGTTAATGCAACTTCTATAAATGTTTTTAAAAACAAAATAAAATATTCTTAAAGCACCTAAATAACGTAGTTATTTAGGTGCTTTAAGAAGTCCAAACGGTCTTACCACAGAGCACCGTGGAATAGCATTTAACTAGGAAGTTCACCCCTCCTTCCTTATCAATGATAAATATATGACTAGAACTGTCTTCGAACCAGTAACACCCAATTCTAAAGCCAGAACTCTAACCACTTCACCACGACTGCTGTACTAGATTTAAATTTATTGACAGATTTTACACTTCATTTAGTAATCTTTTAGTGTTCAAAAGTGTAATGACGTAAAATTTTTACCCTCCCAAATAAGGGGGTTGTCCGATCATAATATTGTATCCTTATCAACCTTGATCAAAGGGCCAGCAATAAGATTCAATTATACTAACAATATATAGTAGCAATACTAACACTCTAATATCCGAGTCTAAATAAATTTACAAATGGCAACTGAATTAATAATTATTTAATTAACCATCACTCTTGCAAAATGGACGCAAAGCCTAGAAACAGAAAATGACTTTAAAGAAAGCTCGTCTAAAATTAAAAAAGATGATTGAAAATAGATAGATTTGTATTATTTAATTTTATTCATTTTTCGTTGAGGAAGTGCAAAACAATAAAGTTAAACACGGTTTGATAGAGTTTAATCATTAACTCTCATGGTCACCTTGTTTAAATAAGTTCTGTGAATTTTTAATTTTTGTACTTGACACAATTTTAAGTGCGACAAGCGGTTTAATTTCAATAGTTTAACAGATAAAATGTCTTTTCACATTAATTACCTTCTCACTGATGATAGCAATTTGAACGTAAGAAATAAGCCCTTATAATCAACAAGTATTTATTAGTTCCATAGTATCAAACATTAATCAGGTTATAACCATTAAGCATAATAAAGCATAAAGAGTCTTAACTGCGGTCTACGCAATCATTTTAAAACTAAAAATCTGATAAATACATAAAATCTTCTTTAATATCTCCAGAAAAAAATACTCATGAAAACAAAACACAAACAACTATTATAAACGCCGGTAATGCAATTTGATTCTAACGCCAGAAAAAATAGCAAATAAAAACTAAATAGTTCAAGAGTACGCGTTTAAGTGTTATATATTTGCTATCAGATCAGGTTTTATGTGCAAACACTCCAATTTAAAAAGACAATTTTCAGATAAAATATTTTTCAAAACATCACTAGCTGAAACATAATTATCGATTAATTTAGAATTTAACTTTACTTATATCAAATATAAATTACCATGACAGATTTACAAGGTTTACTTTTTAAAAAAGCTTTTCATTAGAGAATTTAATTATTATATCATTATAAACTCTTGTTTGATTTTATCGTCCGCAAAGTTACTTTTCGGAGTGATTCATAAATTACTTTATGATTCGAAAAATTAATTTAGCAGTACAAGTCAATATGTTCGAAATTATATGCACGTTGTGCTATCTAACAATAATGGAAAAATGTTTTAATTGCGTATTGCAAAACTTCCAACATATCCCACGCTTCTTAAGATTGGTACAAATAACAAAAATAAATTAGAAAAGACCACAATCTTTCAAATTGTTTTTGATAATAACATCGGTGACAGCATCAAAAACAAACTGAATGTTGTTTGTATCTGTTGCGCACGTGAAATGTGTATAAATCTCCTTCTCTCCTTTACGACTATTTAAATTTTCAAATTGAAGTTGAATATAAGACCCTGCTTCATCGTATGTATTTGCACCTAATCAGAACAAAAGTGTTATACTTTTTCATCAGTAAAAAAAAACTCACACGCACAAAAATAGTATATTTACCCATATATTCAGGAAAGCATGTTGTTAATGGTGATTTCTTTATTTTTTCAGCAAATAAATCCTTTTTATTCAAAAATAAGATAATGGAAGTATCCATAAACCATTTGTTGTTGCAAATTGAATCAAACAATTTCATACTTTCATGCATACGATTCTAAACAAAACGAAAATAAATTTCTTAAACCTTAGAAATGAAGAAATTCAAGAGAAATTACTGCAATAATAAAGAAATTAAAAACAATAAAGAACAATTCCAACAATATAAGAAAGGATAAGTAATAGTCATTATATTTATAATCATAAAAAAAAACATAAAATTTTGTCCTAAAACTGTTGTCTGCAGACTTCAGTATTATTAAAGAAAGTACCATGATTTTACATCATGTTACTTTCTTTACACCCATAATGAGAAATAACTAAAAATTTAAAATGTGGTAAAATAGATACACAGGTAAAATGATAATGGGATAAAATGGGTGTAAATAATATTTTTATATTCTTAATACATTTTATTAAAGTTTTATTGGAAAATCATAAGCCACATGGCATATACCTGAGTTCACTTTCGCTTTTTAATATAGCATTATACACTATACAAGTACATATGGATGGTTTAGCATCAAACCAGCCTATACAACAAATATGTTGAAATAAGATATTAGACGCAAAGTTTAAAATTTTTTTACAAAAGCTACTAAACCAAAAAAACATAAAAGCAATTGCTGTTCAGTGCACTTAAAAATTTTAAGTAGAGCATATTGGTGTTTGCAAAGCAACACTACATAAATCGTCTTTAAAAAAAAACTAATTATTTTCAACTTTGTTGTATTGGCTGGTTTGGTGCTCAACCATCCATATAACAGTTATTTATAATGCTAATTATTTACATTATGATCATAGTTCAAATTTGTTTTCCCTGAATAGCCAGGGTCAAACATCCCCATCATAACTAAATATATTTTATTTGTATCCTTTTTGCTTGTAATAATTTGTTCAAAGAACAAATTATCATAGATAATATTTTATTATAGATATAGATATCAAATATTATAGATACTTTATATAAAATACTGCTCGAATAAATTATCAAATACTTCATGAGTATTAGTGCAAGATAATTGGTACATATGATCACAGAAAACTAATGTTAAAATTTTGTGTGTTGTAATAAGTTGAATTTAAAATGTTTAGATTACTGTTTAACTTTTGTTCAATTACAGATTTTATTAGGTATCAAACCATTTTTAATGCAACACACAAAATTTTAACAGGTATCAAATCGTTTGTAATACAAACACACAATAATTAAACTAACATTTGTTGGTATCTCTCAAGTTTGCTAAATAGAAAAATACCAGCAAATTTTGTAAATAAGCTAAGGCATGCTATCGGAAAAATCTGCCCACCTTTTGCAATGTGGTAAAGCTAGTTAACGGTCGTTTTTTAAAATTATTTTTTTGTGTGTGGTAGTGTTTGTATAATAGAACATTTTGGCAGAAAAAAATAATTAAAAATTTAATTTAGTTTCAAAATGTCAACCGAGCAAACTAAACAAAGATTTTTGATTGTGAACAAACACTTAAAAAATCCAACTTTATCGAATAGAAAGTTGGCGAAATCATTAAAAATATCAAGAAGAACTGTAGATACTGTTCTTAAACGGTTTACAGAACAGAAAACTATTCAGAGAAAATAAGGAAGTGGTCGAAAAAAACGCACAGCAAATCCTAGAGCTCTCGAACGGTTGGAGACTTCAATGGAAGAACATCCTGATTGGTCTGATAGATATCGAGCGAAAAAACTGAAGGTTTCCAATTTTTTTGTACATACTTCAGTATTGTTTTGGCCTGATTTAGCCACAATACACTACTCAAAAGATGCTTAAAAGTTTTACGATGATAATGGAGTGATGTTGGTTCCAAAAAATATGAATCCTCCAAACTGCCCCGAATTACGTCCTATTGAAAAATATTGGGCCATCATAAAAAAGAAATTGAAATTAAGTGGAAAAACAGTAAAATCAGCTACAGATTTGAAGAAAAAATGGGATTACGCTGCTAAAACTTACAAAAACTACTCTGTCCAGAAACTTATGGGAGGCATCAAAAAGAAAGTCAGAATTTTCTGTAAAACTTAATTTTTTTTTGTTTTTTCCCTGTTAATATGTAATCTTTACAGTCTTAATTTTTCAGAAATATATTGATTTAAATACATTTAAGCTTTCTTACTTCCTTTTTTGATCAAGAAAGGTGGGCAGATTTTTCCGATAGCATGCCTTAATTTCAAGACTAATAAATTTCAGGCTTGGAAAAACTCCTTTTTTAGATTTTAAACTTTTGGATCAATACTCTATCTTTTTTTTTTATCTAGTTATTGTATTTTACATTCTGGTATAGTATTTTTGATATTTCATGCCATGCTTTTATAACCTAAATATTTGCATATAATTAACACTAAATTACTTGTATTATCCAGAATACCGTTGACTTAATATAACCCAACATTTACACAATGTTATAAACTTTTTGTTTGTCAGAGTTGAAAAACCATTGCTATGATAAACAAAAAGTTTTCTCTTTTCAATCGTTTAGAACAGATCTACTTGGATAATCATTCATTACTGACCTCTCATGGAAACCATATATACAGTTGAATGCAAAGTTAGCATCTGCTAAGGTTGCTTCTCTTTATGGTGCTTGCTATTATCTACTCCTGATTCCATTCTCTGCATTAACAAATCTCTTATTTGTTCTTGAATGGAACACTAATGATGTTTTTTCTCTTCTGAACAAGGTTCAAAAACGCATAAAAAACATACTTGGACCTGCTCTATCTGCCAAGTGTGTGCCCTCTCCCATCATCATAAAATCTCTTTCTCTTATCTATAAATACAATCATGGTTGTTACTCAAGCAAGCTATCATCTCTAGTTCCATCAACCAAAACTCATTGCATAATCCTCATCATTTAGCTAAGTTGCATCCTTTTACCTATCCCTTCATGCTCTAAAAAATTTTATTCCCCTTTTTCCCCCCTGCATTACAATGCTTTAAAACTCTCTCCTATCTTCATGTTTTCCTGACTTATACAACCTACAACTTTTCAAGTCTTCTATCAACCGTTTCCTTGATTTTTTAACAATTCTTTGTTTTCTCAATTTAATAGTGGTTGCTTGCAGCCTTGTTAGGAAAGAATCAGTTTAAATAAATAGTCAGCCTATGCTAGCCAAGAACATATACAAAATTAATCATACTTTGGCAATTATTATATAATATTATAATCAGGCTTGGTCAGGAAGGTGTGCGATTTTAAGCCTTTATATGGCCACGCAAATAATATTTTGTTTTGACAATTTGACCACGTTTTTTAACAAATGCACTGAGAAAAATAATTTTTAATTATGTTGAAAATAAATAACTTTGACACGTTTATCTTTACTAACGTTTTTATATTAGCAAAATGCATTTAAATAAAGCAGCTAATGATTTTAAACTTAAAGTATCATTGAAAGTCGTGTAAATTTTTATTTGCATTGTTTAATTATATAAGTTTTTTTTATAATTAAAATTAAAAAAATATAAATTATATATATATTCAAAAAAAATTAATTTTATAAGTAACAACTTAAAAATTTAAATTTGATAAGTGACAACTTTAAACAGAGATGGTCTCTTAATAAACTATATACAAGAATCATTAAAGTTAATTTACTTGAAAAGTAGAGAAGTTTTATTGAGAAGAAAAAAAAAGACAAACTTTTTTGAAAGCCATTTAAATTAAATAACTTTGATCTCATGTTTTTATATTATTGAAATGCATTTAAATTAAGTAACAAATCATTGCTATTGATTTTTTTTTAAAATATTTATGAATACATATTTTTCGCATAATATTATATTATAAAAACATTAGTAAAGATAAATGATTCAAAGTTATTTTTTCCATAACCTTATCATTAATAGTATAAACTTATCGTTATAGTTTGTTATTTATTTTAGTTAAGTTTTAATTTAATTTTTATTTATTTTGGTTTTAGTTAAGTTGATTTTATTTTATTTTTCACTATTTTTTTTACGAAGATTTATTTGCTTCTTTTAGGATAAGTTTTTTTTTCCTTCATAGTTAAGTTAAGATAATTTATATATAAAATTTTTTTTTTTCATAATTAAGTTAAGATAATTTATATATAAAATAATAAAAGTTTCTTCATAATTAAGTTAAGATGTATACAAATTTTAAAATGTATACAAATTATCATAATATTAACAGCTGTGGTCAAGTTTTCAAAATCAAATAGTATTTGTGTGGTTATATTATGACGTAAAATTGCACGCCTTCCTGGCCAAGCCTGATTGTAATTATATTTAGCATCCTAGTATAATCCAAAATCTAGCTAATAAAAAATACTGTAGTGAGTGAAACCGTTAAATTATACTGAGTAAAAACGAAAATTTAAATAAAATGAATATATTATTTTATATTCAGTATTATAGAAAAAAATCAAATGAAAGTTTAATGCAATTTAAAACAAAGTTATTTTATTTGATCTAGACTTTAATGCACTTACTGTTTCCTCATCTTCAGCTAGAAGAAGATCATAACCACTGAGTGCAACACAAAATATAATAGCTGTCACACCTTCAAAACAATGGATCCACTTTTTCCTTTCTGAACGCTGACCTCCAACATCAAACATCCTTAAAGATAATAACTAAAAATTTTTATTTGCATCTATTTCTGAGCAAAATAACTTTAACTCAGAAATAGATGCAAATAAAAATTAGAAATACATTCTAGATTTAAATAAAAACTAAAAAGAAGCATTTTATTCTTGGAAAACTGTTGTGGAAAAAAAAAATTAAACAAAAATTATATTATTTAGAATATATATACTTGAAATGAAGTTCTTTAAAAACAAAGTGTGTTTCAACAATTCCAGTTGTCTTTACTCTGGTTCTAAGAACATCTTGTTGTGTTGGAACATAGTCAGGTGCACCAATTCTATCCAAATCTGACAAGTAACTAAGCAATAGTAATTTTAATATATATTTATATAAATAATTTAACTTAATATCAATGTGAGACCTTATTAAGTCAATTTCAAACTTACAATCCTGCAGAGTCATTTAGCTGATATTCACGGGAACGTTGAAAGCATTGCTGTACCCCTTCATCTCTCCATAAACGCTTCATGATTGCAATAAGCTCTGGTGTAAAACTTCCATCTTCAACACCACTTGCCAGTGAAAATAGCTGTCTGGCATCTTCCTTTAAATGAAATAAAATTATAATAAAAATATCAATCAAGTGAACAAAACTGTTGTTGTCAAAGGTAAATCTTCAACAATTAAACAATTCTTCAAAGCAAAAATCTTTTTTATAATTTTTAAGTGGAAATATTGTTTAATTGTAACTATATGACTAACTTTTTCAAATAGTAAAACACTTATTATAGAACAACTGTTCAATTATTAATGTTTAATTACTTATAAACAAGAGGTCAATAATTAGTTATATAGTAAACAGATAAGAGATTTTGTCAAGTTTGTCAAGCAGTTTAAATAAAAGTGATCTTGATTACACAAAATGTAAAGAAACTGAAGGATAAAAAGATTAAGAGTGATTATAATGATAAAATTAAGTTTATATTAATTTCAGACCTGAGCTGACACAAAGACAAATAAACAAACAATGCTTCAAGTTTAAAAAATAAAAAACAACCAGTTTGAGATTAAAATACTTTAAGAATATTACAAAAGCATAAAAAGGATACAATTGATAATGAAAAAATTATATAAAAGTTTTAATTGTTAAGATTAAAAATATATTTATATAATTTTGAAAAATTTAATTTTTACTTTTTTTTCTGTTTGCTATTAAACATATTCCAATTATATTGAAATCTAAAGACTTTATACCTATATATGCTTTTATCTACTTTTAATTTAATTATATAATATAAATAAGATAAATTTTATTATGCAATACAAATATAAAACAAATAAACCATAAAATTGTAAAACAAATTTGAAATATTAACCTGATGAATGCTGTTTTAAAAAGTCTAAAATTTATCCAAATGTAGATTATAATATTTTATAATTACAACAAACCATTATATTGTTTAACTGATGCACAGTTATTACAATTTAAAAAATAAAATAAAAAAATAATTATTGAACAAATTATAAGAAAAAAAAAAGTTTTGTTAAATAAAGGAGTATAGTTAAATGTAACAAAAATTTTACAGCTGTTTAAAGAAAAATACACAAAATAGAAAAACTAACAGTATTTACAAATAAACTTAAATAATTCATTCACTAAACAGATGTCTTTCAATAATGATAATACTTCAATAATGGAAAAATGATTGAAACTTGTTCAAATAATACCTGTCTATCTGGATTTGAAAATTCAATATTTAGTGTTCCAAGAGCTCTAATAATTGCTAACATAGATTGAATAGTGTTACTATAAACGACTGGTTTATATTGAAAACATTCATCACTTGTATAACCAGACTCATGAATTATTCTAAAAATATATGTATAGAAATATCAATAAAAACCAAAAGATTTTAAATATAGATGAATTTGTGGTCAAAAGTAATGTCTGTATTTCTACCTGATGTTAAATATTAGGTAGAACAATTATTTCAATTTCTTTAAATGCTTAAAAATTTAAGAAATTTTATGCTCATCAAAGATATGTTTAGTAAAACATTGCCTGAAATTTCTATTTAGTAATTATTATCAAAAACAAACATTAAAATTTACATAACCTTTTCTTTATATAATTTAGAGATATAAATTTAATAAAGTGTGTGTGTGTGTGTGTGTGTGTGTGTGTGTGTGTGTGTGTGTGTGTGTGTGTGTGTGTGTATATGTACACACACACACATATATATACAAAGAGTGGACAAGCAAAAGCAGATTAACTCCTTTTTTTTTTATAAAACATCTTGAACATTGCCTTTAAACATAATTTCTTAGTCTTTCAACAACTTTAAACATAATTGTTAGAACAAAAGTAAAATTTTGAAATAAAGAGTTTAATCAGCTAAAAGCCCTGCACTTTTTTTTTTAAAAAAAGATAACACCTTTTTTTATAGCTACCCTATTTATATATATATATATATATATATATATATATATATATATATATATATATATATATATATATATATATATATATATATATATATATATATATATATGGTTTTACATTTCTGCTTTTCATATAGTATAATTATTTTATAGCTTACTTCATTTGTTTGACTATTGTACTCTTTCCAGATTCACCAGCACCTATAATATAAAATAAACTTGTGTATGTTTATTTAAATAAAAAAATAAATACATAATACATACGTACATTCCTGATGAACCTACTGATGGAGAAACAAGTTGTTGAAAAAAAAAGTTAGATAAATGTTTTTTTACTTATTGATTACTACTATTTTTAAAAAACATCAAGCACTTTTTGTAGAATACTCTATTGATTTGACATATGATATATATATATATCAAAAGTTTAAAAATGGTTCCAAAAGACTTCCAAAAGAGAGAGGATTTTTAGTAGTCAAGTATTTATTATTTTTAACAACAATTTGTTTCATAATAGTTTATGATGACTTTAATTTAATTTTAAACATTAAAAAAAATTTTTTTTTAATGTTTAAAATTAAATAAAAGTCATCATAAACTTAAACTTAATTTTAAACATTAAAAAAATGCAACATCTTTTATGAAGCATAACCTTAAGAAGATCTCCTCATTTGATAGCAGCATCAACTTTAGCTGAAGCTCAAATATTAAAAAATAATCTAGTAACACTAGATGTTTCTAAAAGTAGTTTCTGTTTTCTTAAAAAGAGACATTAAAATAAAATTGTCTCTGGGCACAAAAATGTTTCAGCAAACAAATTGTTTGCTAAAACATTTTTGTTGCTAAAACGTTTTTTGTCGGATGTTTATGAAAAAGTTCTTAAAAATGAACTATTACAGTTGATAAAATATCAAAATATTTTACATTAACATAGAATTTTAATGTAAAATAAATAAAAAATTGAAAAAATTAAATAAACATGTAAATATAAATAAATAAATCATTTCCTATCGAAATCTAGTTAATGGAAAATAATTGAGTATGAAATTAAACTTGTTTGGTGTCACATTTTATTAAAAGTCAAGAAGCATTCATTGAACATCTAATATATTGTGACAGCCAATATGTCTTGCAGGTCTATATAAGTTTAATTGTTGCAATTTACTAAAAATGCTTTTAAAATGCTTATACTAACATCATCATTGCAAACTCTGTAGTTTTGTCAAATTATTATATATTCTAATATACAACTTATATCATTAGATCTAAATTAGCTAAAATATTTGTACGAATAATTTATGTTCATAAATATATTTTATGTTGGTATATATATAAAATATTTAAAACCCAATTAAATTGTATTACCCAACGTTATAAAAAACCTATGCCTTGTTATAAGGTTGGGTAATACAATTAGTAGAAATACAGATATAAGCTTAAATTGTTTTCAACTTCAGCAGCTTTAATTATTTTATTAAATAACATTTTTGGAACATTTTAATTATTTTATTGAAAAATACAAAGGCATAGCCAAAAAACAATTATAAATATTTATAATTACAAGAATATCGAGTAATAAGATAAAGCCTATTTACCATAATCTGATTTATTTTCAGAAAAATAAAATTTACTAATATAGGAACTAGCCAAGTTATTTTGAATGGCTTTTGAGGCAGTAACAATATAAAATTTAATGTAAATTTCGCAAATCTAATTTTTTTAATAAATAAATTACTTAGAGATTAGCAGCTAACTTTTATTTAAAGATATTTATACTGAATAGCAAACTGCAACTAGTGCACATCTAATATGTATGTGCAGTTGTGATAAACAAAGATTCAACAAAAATATGAAACAATTTTATTTTACTTTAATAATAAAACAGATTAATAATTCTATTAAAATTTTCAATAACAAAACATTTTTATTTACGTAAAAACAAAGATTAGGCAAACAATTTAAAAAACAGTTTCAAAAAATACTTGAAACAGCAGTTTCAATAAAGTATTCTTAAATTTCTATCAAATAAAGTTTTTTTTTTTTTTAAAAAAAAAAAAAATTTTGAATAATAAGCTATAAAAAAATATAACCAATAAATAAATGAACATTGTATGGATGTAACTGTTATATGCTTTTCATCAATAAAACCAACAAAAAAATCATTATTTAACTACAGCCTTAACAATTTTCACAATTTTATTATTAAAATTCATTATAAAACTTAAACAGGACACTTACAGCATATATAATGTCAGATAAAACTAATTGTATTGTTAATTGTAGAACACAACACTTATCCACAGGTTAGTGATCTATCAACATACTGTTTTGAGGAATAGTTTGCTTTAAATTTATTATTAGCTCAAAATTGGCAACAAACATGACTACATAAACAATAAGCATTAAACGCTTAATTCAATGATTTTTTATTTAAAATTAAAACATTGTTTTAAACTTTTTTTTTTTTTTTTTTAAAATCTTTTTTAATTGAATCTTTTAAACACAACTTAAAACTTTTCTTTCTTCTTTCATTTATGAAAGTTTTAAAGTGTCAATATTGGATGGAAAAAAAAAGAGAATATATAAAAATATATATCTTTATAAGTAATTTTAAAAACATAAAAAAGAATAAGCAAAGATTCTATTAAAATGAATGGTTTCATAATCATATTTGTTGACAAGTTATTTAAAAACTGTTAAGCCTTTTTATGTACTATAATTCAATAGTCATCACCAAGTTTATGCAAATTCTGTACTTATTTAATACAAATAAAACTATACACTAACTAAAACCATACCTTAATGAAACCCTGACCTAACCCTTGAGGGTTGAGGTCAGAGTTTTGTTAGGAGACGGTTTTCAATAAAGAAAAAACTTTATGGTTAGGTTGAGGATTAGGGTATGGCTTTCAATAATACTTATTTTGCATATCAAATCAAATCAAATCAATATATTTTCACTTTAATAATAACTGTATATATATACAATTGTGCGGGACATTTACAAACAGTTATAAACTGATGACGTGTAAAGACCTAATAAAAGTAAGGAAGCATAAAAAGTAGGTATAGTTTATAATGGACTTTTGGGTTTCTGAAATACATGTCTGCTTACATTTATAACAGACAATTTGTTTAAGCAATAAACAAACAAAAAAATTTAACAATTTATGACAATTACAGATTTAAATATTGAAAACAGCTAAAAAAATGTAGGCAATAGTTAACAAAAATTTCTTCCCAAAATCAGGTACTAAAAGTCTTACCTAAAAGCAAAAGTTTTACTTCTCTTGCATTTCTTTCTCCGTCAGCTTTTAAATTTTTATCGATCATTTTACTTCTCTCTACTGCCTCTTTGTCAACCTGACTTATAGTACAACCCATTTTTAATCTAATATTTTTAATTACAATGTTTTTACGGCTATTACTTTGATTCAATAATTAAAATAAATCTTAACACTTTTTCAGTGAAGAATATACACCCAGCTTTGTACAATCTAATTGCATACAAAAAGATGGAAGTCTTGAAATTTCTAACTTTTAAATTTTTCCTAAAAAAAAACAACATTCAATACTTTTTTACAAAAAAATAAACATATCTTAGTAACAAGGTGAAAAAAGCCAAAATTAAAATTTATTTCGACTAAAATTTTGAGATAGTTCTGGTTTGTTGTTGTTTTCTTTGATTTATCATTATTAAATTTGAACAGTCCTCGCAACAATCAAAATGGCGATCCAAATATAGAAAATCCGCCTTTGATATTCGAAAGACAGTGTTAAAGTAGCATTATCAACCAATCAATTAATTTCAAGAAATGCAACGAAAAAAACACCCGCTTTGAAAATCAGGCAAAAACTATTTTATTAAGTAAAATGTCTTGAGGCATAAAGACTTCATTTTTCAATAAAACAAAAATCAATTGAAAAATGTTTTAATTTTTTGAGAATAGATAGTCGAAAAATATCCCATCCATTTTTTTTTAAACAAAACCTGCGGTACCGCATAATATTTTAATTGTTCAAAACCATCCATTTTATCGTCAAATGCAATTTCGTCAGATAAAATTTATTCCCAAATAAGTCTTTTAATGTCTGGCGTTCGCAATCAGTAGCACAAAAAATCACTTATATAAAAAACGTTTTTTTGATAAAAAAGCCCCGAGAAAGTGAAAAAACTCACGGAAAAAAATTAAACATATTTTTAAAAATTAATTAGATTTATACACATAGTTTTAAAGATTTCCTTACTTTCGAAAACATCGTTAATTCAAATGAATTATGTTTGAATAAAATATAAAAAACTTTTTCTAAAAATTTTAAAAATGAAACCAAAACTATTTTTAAAAATTTTCAAAATTAACTATTTCCCCCTGATTATTAAAACCGAGGGGAGTTGAATTTTTTAAATAGTTTCGCCTTAGCTTTTTTAAGCGCATATTTTGACGTATATTTAATTGAGATTGAATCAAAAGATTCACTAAAAACGCGAGAATTTATTTGCAATAAAACATTTTTAACGTATAAATAAAATTTTATTGACTAAAATAACTTTAATAAAGCTAGTTACCCTAAGCATTATCCCGCCTGCATTTTCAACAGTGTTTGTGTGTGAGTTTGTGTGTGTGCGTATATATATATGTATATATATATATATATATATATATATATATATATATATATATATATATATATATATATATATATATATATATGCACGTTCTGGTAAACATCCTCAGAATCCGGATATTTTTTCCGGATAATCACTACTTAGGAGCGTTAAATGCATACAAACAATAAAAAACCAATACCGATAATTTCAAAATTTTTATAAATTACCATCAAGTTAATATTACTCATAAAACAATTATAGACAAAGACATCTGCAATTTGTTTTAATAATCATTTCATTATTGTTCTTCAGGTAATATAAAAAGGTACTGCAAAAGGCACACCACATATTATTACTGTGAAAAACGAGCCAAACAAAGTTTTTATATGAAAGCGAGACAATTTACGGATGAACTAGAAATAAAGTTAAAGCAGTAAAATTGATTAAAAAAAAACAGCGGTTTCTCGTGTCCAGCTAGGACAAAATTGAAAATAACATAAAATATTAAAACGAGGCGGTGAAGATAAAAAAGATGAAAACGCACATTTGTTCCTTCAAGATTTTTTATAGAAATTATTTTACGCGTTATATTTTACATAGATTAATATAAACGAACAGTAAAAAGAGAAATATAACAAATTTACGAGTTTAGTTATAAACTAATAACCATAAAGTTTGCAAAATCTACAGTTTTTAGGTTTTATTCAAGTTAAACATAGAAAAATTTTAAGTAAATATAAAACTATAGTATTTGGAATAAACTTTGAAAAAAAATTATTTACACATATAAAATATTATATAAAAACGCATGCACAAAACAATTTTCAAGAATTTTTGATTGAAATGCTTTTTTACGCAACAAACATTAGCACAATTAATACACTTCATTAGAATTAACCAAAATAAACAATTCTAAACGTCATTAGATTTTGTGGACTTTAAAATATCTTATAAAAACACTTTAAATATACAAGAAACAATAGCATAATTCAAATAAGACTCTTGAACTAGAGAACATCTTGGATAGCACTCACTACACTTCCGTAATTCTAAAACAAAATAAATTTTTTTTAAGTTCATTTTTTTTAGCAATAAAAAGAAGGATTTATTTAATTTATTAAATAAAGAGCTTTACCAGGTTGTATAGTACAAACCTAGGCAGTTTTGAAAAAAAAAATAATAATAATAATAAAATAAAAAACTTAAAGCAAAAGAAACAGCAAAAGTTGAAGTTTTTTCGCTTATTTGACATTGAGCGTTAATCGTGTAACTTCAAACTATAGATACTTTGGATTCTGATTTACTCATCCTAGTAGCCATTATATTTTAGTACTCTGATTAGTTAATTAATTAAGTTAATTAGACGCAGGGTTTTTAGAGCTAATAATATAAATTGCTTTTCCAATAAAAAGATCGAAATATTCCTAATGACAACATAAACATTTAATCAACATTTAATTAAGAATGCAAGTTTATACTACTTTCGATTTAAATTCCAAAAAAGAGCTTTTATAAATCTCATTAATTAAATAACTAATACCGTTAGATAGTAGAATTTGTCCAAAAACCGATTTGCAGTGCTCTTCGACGAAAAGTTAACAGAAATCAAATTATTTATATCTATACAATATTTGAAAATAAAAGCTATTTCTAAATCATCAAGATACTCTAAATCTCATACCATTCTAAATCAATTGAAAAAATGTTAGGCTAGACCACACAATTTTAAAAAATCTTTTGAACGGACCAACACAACGTATCAAGACAACATAAAGTAACTTTTTTATATTTTTTTTTTAAAAAAAACAACAAAAAATGCCTAATTTTTTTATCATTTCATTCATAATCATAGCTTCATTAATTTTCAATTTTTTAGTTTTAAAATACGAAACTTTATTTTTTTAAATGTAGACTAATCTTGAACTTAGAACCAATATATTGCAAAAGCATTTAAACTAAACTTAAGGACCCTCCCACATGCTTTTTTCGTAAAAGCGTCAAAAAATAACATTAAAGTTTTAAACAAGTTTAACCAAGGTACTGGTGTGAAACAGTTGTGTTTATTGGAGCATTATTGAGGATTTGAATGTCAAAGTTTTTAGTCCGTAGTCTTTTACTCTTCCTGAAAAGAACTGCCTAGGTTATGCCTTTTTTATTACAATATTGTTCAAAACCATTTGATAAACTACTTAAATCGTCTATAAATTCAGCATCATGATTTTGACATTTAATATATTAAATGTCAAAATCAGTTCTATTATAAATAGAGAATTAACTTTTTTTTAAATTGTCATAAACATTTTCTAAGCTAATAATTCAAAAATTATTTTCACAAAACTAAAATTTTAGCTGCATTATGTTATTGTTAATAATACAGATATATTTTACAAAAAACTAAAATTTCTTACCTTGCATTCTTCAAACACGTGACACAAATATTTATTTTTGCTTGAGGATACAATAATCCCAAAATGCTTTCGATCGCTAAAAAATAAAAATAAAAAAAAGGGCAACATAACATGAATTTATAATTTTACATTTGTTGCTTTATAAGTAGTATATTACAGTTTTAAAGCACAGTTTTCAGTTATGGAACTACGCAACATAAATTAATTACATCTTGTATTTATTATTTTGAAAATAATTCCTTTTTAAACTATATGTTTATGATTATAACAAACTATGTTTCTTAAAAAATTGTTTTATAGCTATATAACAATTTATTAAAAACCCCTTGGATATTTCAAATGAGTTATAGTTGAACTTACAAAATTTTGAAAACTATTTATAACAATAAACTAATGATAACAATAACAATAAAAATAATAATAATAACAATAATAGTAACAATAACAATAAAAAAAAACAAAAAACTAACAACCACTATAAAAAAAACCTTCTTAACAATTTAAGGTATTAAGGTGACTAAAATAAACTTTTATTGAGTTTTTCAGTTTTAGTTTAGTGCAATTTGTAAAATAACTCGGTGGGGTAAGTTCATAAAATTTTTAATTTAAATTAATTAAACGTTGTAATAACTTAATAAAACTGACAGGGTAACAAGTTAAATGTATGGGGTAACTTAATAAAGTTAACTTGTAAAGTAACTGTAGATAAGAGTAATTTGGATAATCATTTTATTTTTTTTAAAGTCTAATATTATAGTCGTTGTTTTTTTGATGCAAATAATTGTAAGTTTTATTGTCCAATAATTTCTTATAAAAATTTCAAGATGCTTTGATTTAATTTAGTAATTTTAATACTTAAAAGTGTTAAGATGAAAGTGTTATCATGTTGAAGATGAAAGTGTTAGCATGTTGAAGATGAAAGTGTTAGCATGTTGAAGATGAAAGTGTTACCATGTCGAAAGTGAAAGTATTATCATGTTGAAGATGAAAGTGTTACCATGTCGAAAGTGAAAGTGTTACCATGTTGAAGAAGAAAGTGTTACCATGTGAAAGATGAAAATGTTAGCATATTGAAGATGAAAGTGTTATTATGTTGAAGATGAAAGTGTTACCATGTCGAAAGTGAAAGTGTTACCATGTTGAAGATGAAAGTGTTACCATGTTAAAGATGAAAGTGTTAGCATGTGTGAAGATGAAAATTTTAGCATGTTGAAAGTGAAAGTGTTACCATGTTGAAGATAAAAGTGTTACCATGTTGAAGATGAAAGTGTTACCATGTTAAAGATGAAAGTGTTACCATGTAAAAGATGAAAATGTTAGCATGTGAAAGATGAAAATGTTAGCATGTTGAAGATGAAAGTGTTACCATGTCGAAAGTGAAAGTGTTACCATGTTGAAGATGAAAGTGTTATTATGTTGAAGATGAAAGTGTTACCATGTCAAAAGTGGAAGTGTTACCATGTTGAAGATGAAAATGTTACCATGTTAAAGATGAAAGTGTTAGCATATTGAAGATGAAAGTTTTAGCATGTTGAAAGTGAAAGTGTTACCATGTTGAAGATGAAAGTGTTACCATGTTAAAGATGAAAGTGTTACCATGTTGAAAGTGAAAGTGTTACCATGTTGAAATTGAAAGTGTTACCATGTTGAAAGTGAAAGTGCTAGCATGTTGAAATTGAAAGCGTTATCATGTTGAAGATGAAAGTGTTACCATATGCCATAATTTTATTTATATAAAACGAAGTGTGTAATGAATATGCTCAGAAAAATATTTAGAAAGTTTGACCATAACTTTCTATATTCTTTTTTTCACCACATTGAAATAAATATATAAATCAGATAATGATTACATTTAATTTAAACAATTTTAATTTGAAATATTTTTTATTAAAAACTATTTTTAGTTAAAAAATACATATGAATATTTTTAAAATATACATCAAGTTGATTTGAGTTGAGCCAAACAGGTCAGTAAACAGAAATAAATATAAAGTACTAACTTATATATACCTTGCCATTCCACAGAAACTTATTGAACTAATATCAAATACTCTTTTAGAAAGAGCAGTGTAATTAGAGTCAGATAATGTGATGCAATCAGATTGTACTTGAAGGAAACCGCTCATTTTTTCACCTCCTACTAAAGTCTGAAAAAATTTTAAATAAAAAACTTTTTAAATAAAAAAAAAGCTACAATGTTAGAAAAAATATTCTTAACTATAATTAATTTTAAACTTAATTTTAAATATCATACATAAAAGTTCAATTTGGATAATTAATTTTAAACTTAATTTTAAATATCATACATAAAAGTTAAATTTGGATAATTAATTTTAAACTTAATTATACATATCATATCATAAAAGTTCAATGTGGATAATTAATATTTTTTTAGACAGATTTTAATGTGCAAAGTTAGGGTAACCCGAAAAAAATTTGACTTCAAGACAGTTAGGTCATATTTTAAAAGAACCAAAAGAAAAATTAAAATTTAATCAAACTTGTTTTTTTTATTGGGTACAATAATAAAACATAAAAAATGCGTAATTATGTATGCATAATTTATAATAAAACATAAAAAATGTGGATTTATGTATGCATAATTTGTAATATAAAAAATATATTAAAAATATATCAACAAAATGAATAATAAAATTTAACAAAATAATTGCAAAAATACGTAATTTATTTATAGATTAACATTTAAAAATATGTTATCTTTAAATAAAATATTATTACAGACATTTTATTTATGGAAACATCTATTGGGATGAACTATTTTATTACAAAATTTGTAGAATGGCTTTGACTTGCATTGTTTATCACAAATAATTAAATCAGATGATTTCCACATTCAGTTAATGATGTCAGTTTAAATAAGAACTTGAGAATTTTTTTTCTTAAGATTTAAATATCCTAATATTTTGTTATTGCCTTCAAACCCTAACAAATAATTTCCCAAGCCCCCTTCATTATTATTCAATAGAAGCTTTTTTGAATGAGCAATTAGCTTGTGCAGTGATGTTATACTAATCTATTGTATAATCTACAATGATCCGTTGCACAGATATATTTCCTAGCTAGAAATAAAAAAAATCAATAACTTTTATATAAATCTATAAAAATATCTTCTTTTTGATTTAAAAAATTACCGAGAACATTGATCTAAACATTTGAAATGTTGCATGCTATTAAATAAGCAATTGAAATATTGTATGATATAGAACAAACATTTGAAATGTTGCATGCTATTAAATAAGCAATTGAAATATTGTATGATATAGAACAAACATTTGAAATGTTGCACGCTATTAAATAAGCAATTGAAATATTGTATGATATAGAACAAACATTTGAAATGTTGCATGCTATTAAATAAGCAATTGAAATATTGTATGATATAGAACAAACATTTGAAATGTTGCATGCTATTAAATAAGCAATTGAAATATTGTATGATATAGAACAAACATTTGAAATGTTGCACGCTATTAAATAAGCAATTGAAATATTGTATGATATAGAACAAACATTTGAAATGTTGCATGCTATTAAATAAGCAATTGAAATATTGTATGATATAGAACAAACATTTGAAATGTTGCATGCTATTAAATAAGCAATTGAAATATTGTATGATATAGAACAAACATTTGAAATGTTGCACGCTATTAAATAAGCAATTGAAATATTGTATGATATAGAACAAACATTTGAAATGTTGCATGCTATTAAATAAGCAATTGAAATATTGTATGATATAGAACAAACATTTGAAATGTTGCATGCTATTAAATAAGCAATTGAAATATTGTATGATATAGAACAAACATTTGAAATGTTGCACGCTATTAAATAAGCAATTGAAATATTGTATGATATAGAACAAACATTTGAAATGTTGCATGCTATTAAATAAGCAATTGAAATATTGTATGATATAGAACAAACATTTGAAATGTTGCACGCTATTAAATAAGCAATTGAAATATTGTATGATATAGAACAAACATTTGAAATGTTGCATGCTATTAAATAAGCAATTGAAATATTGTATGATATAGAACAAACATTTGAAATGTTGCATGCTATTAAATAAGCAATTGAAATATTGTATGATATAGAACAAACATTTGAAATGTTGCACGCTATTAAATAAGCAATTGAAATATTGTATGATATAGAACAAACATTTGAAATGTTGCATGCTATTAAATAAGCAATTGAAATATTGTATGATATAGAACAAACATTTGAAATGTTGCATGCTATTAAATAAGCAATTGAAATATTGTATGATATAGAACAAACATTTGAAATGTTGCACGCTATTAAATAAGCAATTGAAATATTGTATGATATAGAACAAACATTTGAAATGTTGCATGCTATTAAATAAGCAATTGAAATATTGTATGATATAGAACAAACATTTGAAATGTTGCATGCTATTAAATAAGCAATTGAAATATTGTATGATATAGAACAAACATTTGAAATGTTGCACGCTATTAAATAAGCAATTGAAATATTGTATGATATAGAACAAACATTTGAAATGTTGCATGCTATTAAATAAGCAATTGAAATATTGTATGATATAGAACAAACATTTGAAATGTTGCACGCTATTAAATAAGCAATTGAAATATTGTATGATATAGAACAAACATTTGAAATGTTGCATGCTATTAAATAAGCAATTGAAATATTGTATGATATAGAACAAACATTTGAAATGTTGCACGCTATTAAATAAGCAATTGAAATATTGTATGATATAGAACAAACATTTGAAATGTTGCATGCTATTAAATAAGCAATTGAAATATTGTATGATATAGAACAAACATTTGAAATGTTGCACGCTATTAAATAAGCAATTGAAATATTGTATGATATAGAACAAACATTTGAAATGTTGCACGCTATTAAATAAGCAATTGAAATATTGTATGATATAGAACAAACATTTGAAATGTTGCATGCTATTAAATAAGCAATTGAAATATTGTATGATATAGAACAAACATTTGAAATGTTGCACGCTATTAAATAAGCAATTGAAATATTGTATGATATAGAACAAACATTTGAAATGTTGCATGCTATTAAATAAGCAATTGAAATATTGTATGATATAGAACAAACATTTGAAATGTTGCACGCTATTAAATAAGCAATTGAAATATTGTATGATATAGAACAAACATTTGAAATGTTGCATGCTATTAAATAAGCAATTGAAATATTGTATGATATAGAACAAACATTTGAAATGTTGCACGCTATTAAATAAGCAATTGAAATATTGTATGATATAGAACAAACATTTGAAATGTTGCACGCTATTAAATAAGCAATTGAAATATTGTATGATATAGAACAAACATTTGAAATGTTGCATGCTATTAAATAAGCAATTGAAATATTGTATGATATAGAACAAACATTTGAAATGTTGCATGCTATTAAATAAGCAATTGAAATATTGTATGATATAGAACAAACATTTGAAATGTTGCACGCTATTAAATAAGCAATTGAAATATTGTATGATATAGAACAAACATTTGAAATGTTGCATGCTATTAAATAAGCAATTGAAATATTGTATGATATAGAACAAACATTTGAAATGTTGCACGCTATTAAATAAGCAATTGAAATATTGTATGATATAGAACAAACATTTGAAATGTTGCATGCTATTAAATAAGCAATTGAAATATTGTATGATATAGAACAAACATTTGAAATGTTGCACGCTATTAAATAAGCAATTGAAATATTGTATGATATAGAACAAACATTTGAAATGTTGCACGCTATTAAATAAGCAATTGAAATATTGTATGATATAGAACAAACATTTGAAATGTTGCATGCTATTAAATAAGCAATTGAAATATTGTATGATATAGAACAAACATTTGAAATGTTGCATGCTATTAAATAAGCAATTGAAATATTGTATGATATAGAACAAACATTTGAAATGTTGCACGCTATTAAATAAGCAATTGAAATATTGTATGATATAGAACAAACATTTGAAATGTTGCACGCTATTAAATAAGCAATTGAAATATTGTATGATATAGAACAAACATTTGAAATGTTGCATGCTATTAAATAAGCAATTGAAATATTGTATGATATAGAACAAACATTTGAAATGTTGCACGCTATTAAATAAGCAATTGAAATATTGTATGATATAGAACAAACATTTGAAATGTTGCACGCTATTAAATAAGCAATTGAAATATTGTATGATATAGAACAAACATTTGAAATGTTGCATGCTATTAAATAAGCAATTGAAATATTGTATGATATAGAACAAACATTTGAAATGTTGCACGCTATTAAATAAGCAATTGAAATATTGTATGATATAGAACAAACATTTGAAATGTTGCACGCTATTAAATAAGCAATTGAAATATTGTATGATATAGAACAAACATTTGAAATGTTGCATGCTATTAAATAAGCAATTGAAATATTGTATGATATAGAACAAACATTTGAAATGTTGCACGCTATTAAATAAGCAATTGAAATATTGTATGATATAGAACAAACATTTGAAATGTTGCACGCTATTAAATAAGCAATTGAAATATTGTATGATATAGAACAAACATTTGAAATGTTGCATGCTATTAAATAAGCAATTGAAATATTGCATGATATAGAACAAACATTTGAAATGTTGCATGATATACAACAATCCTTTAAAACGTTGCATTATATTAAACAAGTAATTGAAATATTGTATGATATTAAATATTTCAAATATAAACAAATATTGTATGATATTAAACAAATATTTGAAATATTGCATGATATTGAACAAGAAATTGTGTTACAATTAAATAACTGTTTGATCGATTGTGTATTAGTTCGTAAGCTATACTACCTGTTGTTGATGTTCCCCTATTTCCAGTAGTACCAAGGTGGCCCGATTTTGTATTTACTTTTTATAAATATTTGTAATAAAGTTTTATTTATAAAGATTGTTCATGTTCAATTTAGATGTTTTAATTTATAGATATATTTTAATTTAGATATGTTTTCATTAGTTTAAGCTTAGAAAAAAAAATTGAATCTATTACTGTTATTAGAAAGTGCAAATATAAAACAATTTATAAAACTTTTCATGGATAAAAATAAAAAAAGAATGCATTTGCCGCTATATTGAATCAGAAAATCTGACAATAAAATCATAATTATCGATGTTTTTGATAGAACGCCTTTTTTTTTCTATTATCAAAAATAAAGGGAAATAATCGTTACTAAATTTAAATATCACATAAGAACTGTTTCTATGGGCTGTTTCTACAGACTGTTTCCATGTACTGTAACATGTTGATTTGGCAATTGTTGTCTAGTGTGTGACTGACAAAAATTTGAATTTTGCTTAAATAAAACAACAAAAACTATTAGTTAAAATACATACGTTAACTGCCTTATGAACGGTTTCAATGCCAGTTCCAATATTAACCATACAAGACCCAAAATAATTTATAGCAAACTCATTTTCATTGGGTGACAGTTGTGATAAAAGATTCTCCTTAAAAAAAAAAAAAAACATTTAATAAAAACTAATTTAATTTACAATTTAATCAATATAAAAATATTCTATTTTACAAACTTTATTTCTAACCTTTTTTTTTTCACGCCTATTGAACTTACTGAAAACTCCTAACATGCTAGAAGTAAATGATTTTGGCTAAAAACAAAGAGAATATCAACATAACCACATAAAAATATAATTGAGTTGAACAAAAATTTATTTTAACATTTTCTTGCTACACTTTTTATTTATTTTACTGATTTTAATTTAACTTATATTTAGCTCATCTATTATAGACTTTTTATTTATTTTACTGATTTTAATTTAATATATATTGAGCTGATATATTATAAGTTAAGTAAAAAATATCTCAAAAATATAGTTGATTTATTGTATTGAGTAGATAACCTTTTCTTTTTTGCTAAGTAGTAAAACTTGCTGATTATCTTGCTGGGGAGGAACTTGATTACTATCTATTACATTTGAACAACCATACCCTTTACCTTGAATCATCTTTTCTAAGCGAAGCTGTAAATAAAGAAAAGCAGAAAAATAATAAAAACAAATAATAAGTAATAAAGATTCTTTTAAAATTTAACCTATAAAGCTCAAGTTAGAAATAGTCTAAATAAAAAAGGAATTGCTGGAAAAAAAAAAGAGTTAACGATACCTTACAAGCTTGTTCTATAGCTTTGGTTAATGTCCCAGCATGTGGAGCACAAAAAAACACATGACAAGCATAAGCATCCTTAGCTACAGCCAATATGTATGCAGCAAATCTAAATATAGCAAACACTTTTTTAAAAACAAATTTGAGAAATTTTAAAATATACTTCAATCATTATAAAAATTATAAAGTCTTTAAACACATGAAATTTAAAGACCTCTCATCTTGAGCAACTCCAAGAAAAGAAATAAAACGAACTCTGTGTGTCAATATTGAATGTTGTTTCTAGGAACCAAATACAAAACTGAAAATATTTATTTAAAATTTCTAAAAGTAACTAAAAAAAAGTTTTAAAAATAAAAAATAAATCAAATTTCTTACAAAACAATCAATAGTTTTAATCTCTGATGTAGTTACTTCGATAAGCACAGAACACCAATCAGATGTTTTCTTACCTTCAGATAACTCTCTGACACACTTATTAACAATATCAATTCCTTTAAAAGCATTTTTAAATTTAAAGTAAATTTATGTATATTAAAGTAAGTATATGTACATTAACACAGGCTTGTGAACCAAAGCTAGAGCTGTGAATCTGCTAATTTTTGTTGGAGCCTTAGCCACAAAATCTTGTGGCTCTCTACCAACTCAAAAGTTTTAGTTTTAAGGATCTCACCCTAGGAAACTCCATAATCTCACCCAAGGAAACTCCATGTTCTCACCCAAGGAAACTCTGTCCATATCTGAGAACTGTTGAGGGAACAGTTGATTAAAAAGCAACTTTCAAAGTCTTCCTTTGATAAAGCTATAAAAGAACTATTAAACTAAGAGAAACAGTCTTGATGAGTAATCCATTTTTTTGTGCAGTAGTCACTGCAGACTTGCACTATCAATATCTTCTTAACAAAGAACAGCATGTATTATTTAGATTTCAATATCATTAGTTTATCATTAAATATTATTAAGTATTTAAAAATGAAACAGGAAAGAAAAGAAAAAAGTTGCCATTATAGTCAGAAGTCTACCTAAAACAAGGGGAAAGAATAGGAAAAAAAATTGAACAATGCACATTTAAAGACTTCCAAAACTTATGTAAAATCTACTAAATAAATAGGAGATATCAATTTTCAAAAAATAAATATTTAATAAATAAATAACATGCAAAATCACAGCATTTTCATAAAATCAAATTAATGTTGAGCAGGTGTTCTGCACTTAAATTTCTGGCATCAGACCAAAGGTGCCATTTTCTATGAGCCTGATCCGAATTGTAAAAAAAATCACGACTCTGCAAGCCTGCATTAAAGTAAATTTATTTACATTTAACTTTATGAACATAAAAAATTCTCTTAAAAGTATTAAAAGGTTTATACAAAATTTCATAAAAAATTACTTCGAAAATTAAACTCTATAATATAAACTTTGTGAATAAACATGCCTGTACTACTCGACACTGCTGTTTGACCAACATATTTAGCAGTGAAGCGCTTTTTTTCTTCCACATATGGTTTTTCATTGAAAACAGACGATGCTAAAAAAATGTATAAACCTTGATACCCAAACCAGTTTAACGAAAGCAAAACAAAGCAAAAAAAAGATTGTTATACTTTTTGAAGGAGCCTGAAATAGGTTTGATGTTTTTGTACAATCAATCTGTTCTTTTGTTTGCCTTTTTTCATCTAATACACGATTGCAAATTATTTGAAGAGCATTTGTAATAGATCGTCCAGTTAATTCACCATGACAGCGAAACATATGACATCTATGTTTACCAGATGCTTGATCGCGAGCTATGTAGGCAAAATCCCTATTTGAATGTAAAACAGATATAAGTCAGACACAAGCTCCACATGGAATCAGAGCGAATGTAATCAATGTTATCTGGCTTTGAGTATGGTTTTCAATAACACAATACAGCAAAACATTTTTCAATTATTTGAAATGATAAAAACTTAAACATTTGTCATTCGAAATCAATAAATGTTTTTTTACTCTTATTTTACAATAACAAGAAAAAAGACATTTTGCATTTTCAAAATTTTTTAAATTATTACTCGTTAAAAAAGTTTGTGTTGTTTAAGATAAAATATGTATTCCAAGAAATATTACCCATATCCTAGGATGCCGAGCTATCACTTTCAACTTATTTGACA
>NC_088931.1:35925000-35990000 GCF_038396675.1 Hydra vulgaris | reverse complement strand
CATACATAAAAAATTTGTGCACAAAAAATTTTCACCATTTTTTAATAGATATGTAACAAGCAAATGTAGTCTAAAAAATTTTTATGTTAGTTAAAACAAAATTGTTAACTTTTTCTATATTTTAAATTAATGCAAATATGGGCACTGTACTTAAACACTTAACACACTTTAATTCTTTTAAATTAATTTTTAACTTTTGAAATGTCAACTTTAACTTAAACACTTTTTCAGACAAAAAAAATAAAAAATTATTACAGCTTGTGGTTCCAGCAACATTACTAGATAACACATTACAAGGTGGTATCCAGAACTCTCTTTAAACAATTTCCCTCTAAACAATTCAAGAGCTACTAATACCGCTGACACTAAAGCTTGAAATTTTTTTCTTTCTTAATCTCATTCTTAGATAGCTTTGTGACTTGTTTTTTAGACAAACCTAATCACTTAACTTCACTCCATGAGACTTGTCCCTAGCTTGTGCTTATTTCTCCTTTGGGTAGTTCCATGCTATTTCTCACTAAAACTTTTATCTTAAACTTTTTCATCAGATTATCAACACACTTTTTTACCTTAAAGCTAATTCCTATAAAGATTTTCTTTGTTATGGTTCAAGAACTTATGTCTGATGTCTCTTCACTGAGAATTGTGTGTTCTATGCTATCTCCTGGATACGGGCAGGCATGGATGCTTTTACTCCATCATGTCAGTTTTACTCCATTTTGCCAAGTCAAGTTTCACACTACTCCATAGCTCTCTCTCTCTTGTGCAGCTGCTATTCTAATTTCTTTCATCTTTTCTAAAAGAACAATCAGAGTACAAATATCATTGCAAGAAATCAATGCAAAATGATTTTCTCTAATTTATCTCTTAAATCTAATGACCTCACTCTTCCTGTCAACCCAGAGGAACAAGTTAACCCATTGTTAAACATCTTGGTCACAACAACTTCCATTGCTAAAACTATTTTTCTGCCTAAACTTTTCAAATTGTGCTCCAGACTACTCCTGTCAGTCTTACCAAGGTGTTTTCCAGACTTCTCTTACTTAATCACCAAACTATTTATCAAGTGTTTAACTGAATCTTGTTTTACTGCCTGCAAGAAACTTGCTTCAAACTATCTTGAGTCTAACCAACTTTAAATATCTCATCTTGAGTTTAACAACTTTAAATATCTCATCTTGAGCGTAACAACTAATCAATGCAGTTTTTGATCCTCTTATTCTAGTGCCTTACTTCTTAATGGTTACAACTTTCTTAATGGGTTATGGTCTATTGATGGCTTCCTAATGATTACAATTTTCTTAATGGTTAATGGCCTATTGCTAGGTTTGGCATGCTAGTCGCACGCTCTTTCTACACAGCATACCTGGGAAAGCTTTAAAAACAATCAAACCATTTCCAACCACAATATTAAATTTGTTCTTGATGGACATCTTTCAATTTCAGTAACTTCTGGGGTATCAGAAGCTACTTACTACTGGCTCCATTCTGTACCTCTTATTAGTCCTTGTATAAAATGCTGTTGTCGTATTTGGAATGGTTCTTTTTATTACCCTTTTTATTTTAGACAAGATTCAAAAATGAATTATAAATAAGACTTGTCTAAGCTGCCAGGCTTGAGCCTCTCATTATTGTAAGTTTGCATCTTTTTGTTTCAATAAATACTGTCATGGTTGCTGCTCAAGAAAACTGTCATCTCTTGTTTCATTAACCAAAACTAAATCTCACATGACTTTTCATTCAGTGCATCTTCTAATTTTAACTGTTCCTACATACTCAAAAAACTTTTATTCAATTTTTTTTTCCTCTAACATTAATCCTTTGCAATTCTCTTCCAACTTTATATTTTTTCGACTTTTTTCTTGTTTTTTAACTCACTTCTTTTGCTTTAACTCCCAACTCAAAAAATTATTTTTTGCAGTCTTTTGTTAGGAGTAAATTTATTAAAAACAAAAATAAATTTGTTGAAATATGGTATTTCAAAAAAAGAATAAAAGTTAAAGGTCACCTAAACAATACTACTAATAAAAAGATTTTTTATTTCCTAGTAAGGTTAACAACTGTTTAATAAATTACTTTTTGATAAAATTTCAAGTTTCAGTGTCAATGTTTTGAAGTTGAAACTTGGTAGGACATTTTGCAAATTTCATGAAAAATAAGCTTTTACAAAAGTAGACTGAATTAGGATCAATGTCTAATTTTCTTTTATGAGTGATGAAATTTTCTATTATGAGTGATGAAATTTTCTTTTATGAGTGATGAAATTTTATCTGTACTTTCTTAGTTTCTTCTTTAATCTGTCAATTTAAATCACTTTAATGTTACATAATCTAATGCATCATTATGTAAAATGATTGCAATACTCCATAGCTGAACAAAGTTAAAATTTATATTATCAATATCTGAAAATATTTTGATATTCTAGTTGACAATATCAGTGATTCTTTTTGTAAGACTATTATTGGTGACTTAATTTAATTTAAGGGGCTTGGCAATATCAGTGATTCTTTTTGTAAGATTATTATTGGTGACTTAAGTTAATTTAAGGGGTTTAGCAGTTGACTGAATTTGTCTTTTTCTTGCCACAGCTGTATATTTACATTTTGTAATAAATAATTTTGTAAATTTTTTTTTATGGTAAAATACATAATAATAAAATTTTAGTTGAGAAATGTTTACATTAAACAATTTATATAAATGAGATCATAACCCCAATTTATATGAAAGATGATGATTTATAAATTATGTAAATACTTTAAATATTATTATATTATAAATAATGCTCTCACCTGCAATTTTATTGTTAATAATATGCCACCGCATAATGATGTAAGATTTGAATGACTGATATCAATTAATACAACTAATATATTAAGTTTTAATTGTTAAAAATAAATATATACCTAATGTTTAAAGTCAACAACAAGAATTACAAGATATTAAATAATCAAACTCATTTATTCAAAGTTTAACAATAAACAATTCTTCTTTTTCTACTCAAGGAAATATTTTCACTTTTCTACTCAAAGAGCAAGAGACCCAATATAATTTTGAAACAACAATAGATCTCTTGTAAAAAATACATTTATTAGCGAACTGCTTCAGATTAAAAATCATTTTCTATATTTATCAAATATAAATTATCCAGTAGCAAAATTTTGGGGTCTAACTCACAATGTTCAGAACAGTCCTCCGCAGATGAATCTTTAATGGTTGATGATTTTCCAAAAAAAAAGGGTTTTAAAAAACGTCTGCAGAAATTCCTTGTGCAGTATCTCCAAATAACTCCTGGATATGTCACTAATATATATATATATATATATATATATATATATATATATATATATATATATATATATATATATATATATATATATAATATATATACATATATATATATATATATATATATATATACATATATATATATATATACATATATATATATATATATATATATATATATATATATATATATATATATATATATATATATACATATATATATATATATATATATATATATATATATATAACCCTTAGATGTTGTCCGAAAGTTTTTTCTATATTTTGTTGACAAAAAGTAAAAATTAAAATGCAAGACCGGAATTTTTTTTTTTTAATAATGATAGACTGCCTGCCCCAACCAAACCCTCAGTCGATGTAGCAGCACTCCCTTGCGGGTCAGGCTATTTGTCAGTCGATGTAGCAGCACTCCCTTGCGAGTCAGGCTATTTGTCAGTCGATGTAGCAGCACTCCCTTGCGAGTCAGGCTATTTGTCAGTCGATGTAGCAGCACTCCCTTGCGAGTCAGGCTATAAGATAGTCGATGTAGCAACAGTCAGCGCATGATTTACAGTAAAAAAAATAAAAATAAAAACATTTTATTAAAAAAAATAAAAATAAAAACATTTTATTAAAAAAAATAAAAATAAAAACATTGTTTATATTGTTAAAAACATTCAGAATGTTTTAAAAACATTCAGAATGTTTTTAAAAACATTCTGGTCAATTAAATTTGCGTTTTTGTGGTTTTTTTATATAACAATTAATTTGTAATTAAATTAATGGTTTTGACTTTCGTCCAACACGAAAATGTTGGACGAAAGTCAAAAGTAATTAAAAGTGACGTATGTGTTGGCGTAAGAATCACTTTTTTCCTTCCGCTCTTCCCAAAGACAACAAACTATAGATCTATATATATATATATATATATATATATATATATATATATATATATATATATATATATATATATATATATATATATATATATATATATATATATATATATATATATATATATATATATATATATATATATATATATATATATATATATATATATAGAACCCTTAGATGTTGTCTGAAAGTTTTTTCCATATTTTGTTGACAAAAAGTAAAAATTAAAATGCAAGACCGGAATTTTTTTCTTTTATTAATGATAGACTGCCTGCCCCAACCAAACCCTTAGTCGATGTAGCAGCACTCCCTTGCGGATCAGGCTATTTGTCAGTCGATGTAGCAGCACTCCTCTGCGAGTCAGGCTATTTGTCAGTCGATGTAGCAGCACTCCCTTGCGAATCAAACTATTTGTCAGTCGATGTAGCAGCACTCCCTTGCGAGTCAAGCTATAAGATAGTCGATGTAGCAACACTCCGCGCATGATTTACAGTAAAAAAAATAAAAATAAAAACATTTTATTAAAAAAAATAAAAATAAAAACATTGTTTATGTTGTTAAAAACATTCAGAATGTTTTTAAAAACATTCTGGTCAATTAAATTTGCGTTTTTGTGGTTTTTTTATATAACGATTAAATTGTAATTAAATTAATGGTTTTGACTTTCGTCCAACACGAAAATGTTAGACGAAAGTCAAAAGTAATTAAAAGTGACGTATGTGTTGGCGTAAGAATCACTTTTTTTCCTTCCGCTCTTCCCAAAGACAACAAACTATAGATCTATATATATATATATATATATATATATATATATATATATATATATATATACATATATATATATATATATATATATATATATATATATATATATATATACATATATATATATATATATATATATATATATATATATATATATATATATATATATATATATATATATATATATATATATATATATATATAAATTAAACTTTCAGCTATTTTGTATGAAAGCTGTTAGTCTAAAGAATTAAATAAGCTAAAAAGTTTTAAGTCTGGTCAAAAACGAAAACATAGTAAAAAAATTGCTTTAACTTTAAACTGTTAGGCCAGATTTTTGCAAATCAGTAAAGTGGTTTTTATTAGAAACTTTCACATGATGTTGAAAATTTTACACCAATTTAAAAATATATATAAATTTATCAGAGATGACCAGCTATACGAAAATAAACTGTTTTATTTTGATACTACATATTTAACTTATGTTACATCACTTACGTTACCGAGCGATCATTATCGAGGATTTTTAATATCTATTATTAAAAGTTAGAGTTATGTAACAAAAGAATTGCAAAATATTGAACTCATTCATTAAAAATAAATAACAAAGGAAATTTGAAAAAAACTGGTGCCACTCTTCCTGAGTGATTTTTCATAACATTTATGAAAGTTACCAAATTGAAAACAGTTTTTCGGCAAGACCAAGAGCAACTTTAAAAAATTATTATAGCATTACAACTTTACTAATATTTATTTGAGCCATTTAAATAAGAAAATCTTTTGGTTTGTCAAAGTTTTTACTTACACTTCTTACATTTATGTGTATTGCCTTATTTTCATTAGGTTGAATTTTTAAAAAGTTACAAAGTATTTACATTAAAATCTTTTAAAATATTTTTGATATAAAAACTGCTATCACAGTTTAGGAGATGTTCAGGTATATGTGATTGTTTGTGACAGGAGGAAAGGGTTAAGAATTGACAAATATAGATCCTAGCTCAAGAAAGAGTTTACAATTAAGAAAAATTGACAATATATGATCAGAACAGACCATATTATTAAACTATGATGTTTATTTCACCTAAACAACATATTTCTTTGGTCTTTTTTTTTGTTGTTGATACAAACATGTTTATTTTGTGTTCCTGCATAAATTTAATTTTTTCTGGTCATAATAACATTTTATGACTATAAATGAAAAAATAATTTTTGGTATTCTTTGTTGCAAAGATTGCGTGCAATCGCTTGCGATCAATAATCTTTATAATAATAATATACATAATCTATAGCAAATGCTTAAGCATTTCCAAGCAGGGCAACTAACAAAGCCCCACTATAATAAATGTCACTTTATTTTGTTTTTAATTAAATGTTTCGGAAAAAAGCCCAGTTGAATTTTATAAGCGTTAACTGACACGGCAGATATAATGGAGTTTGGAGGGATGTTCCAGTCAGGTATGATGCGATTACAAAGGAAGTATTCACTTTGTAAACAGCTTGCTTCTGCTTAATGTTGAAGACAATGACGTTGGCCATGGAGGCCTTTGGCTGGTCCTTGCACGTTTAGTGCTGGAGCTAGTGAGTTGGTTTACAAAGCTCAACTTCGTTAATGCTGTGGCATAGTTTGAAAAACTGTATTAGGTCACCCCTACGCCTTCCATTTTTAAGCGATTGAATGTTTATTGCGGCTAGTCTTTGGTGATAACTTAAAGACTTGAGATGAGGTACAAACTTAGTGTACTTAGTTTACTAAGAGTACAAGCTCTTTCTTGTACTTTTTTAATTAAACATTTGTGGTTGTTTTTGCTGAGACTTTGTAATTGTAACATTACTTGGCTATGCGATTTATTTATAAAGATAATTAATATTAATTTTTAAATTGAACTCGCAATAAACGTAAAATATGAACCTTATGAGCTTGTGTTTACTATTTTCAAAAGCTTTTCTTTTTTTCTATTTTTAAAACATTTCTTTTGATGATACAATTTATTACATGATGATACAATTTATGATACTGATTAAAATAATATAAAAATATATAAATCTTGGAAATCGGAGTTTAGGACAAAATTAGTGTCAAAACAATTTTAAAAAATTCTAAAATTGGCTAAGGTACAGTGGGGTAATCTGAGTTATTTTGCGCTATTTCTTACTTAAAGTTTTAAAAAAAAAGATATTTTCCTTTTTTAAAAAGATATTATAAAACCAAGAATGGATATCCTACTACAAAAATTTAGTACAAAAATATGAACTTTTAATTTCTGAAGAAGTTTAGAGAACCCTATTTTGAAGCTGTCTACTTAAACCAATACTACCCCGCACTCTGAGTAATATGACTTTATACATATTGTAGCTTTACTTTTACATACTGCTGCTTAAAATTAAAACTGGATTAAAGTTGACATTTTAAAAATTAGAGTTAGCAAAATGTACAAGTACAGTGCCTACCTAAAGTTACAGAAAAAATTAAAAAAAAATATTAATTTTACATTACTAATTTATTTTACATGTTTCAATTATTATATTGATAATGATATTTTGACAAAAGTCTTTAATTTTTATTTTGCAGCTCATCATTAGAAATTAAATTATAGTTTTTATCAGTTCATCTTAAAATAATTGCTTGACAACATAACAAAGTTATGTTGTCAAGCCAACAACATAACAAAGTTATGTTGTCAAGCCAAGCAAGTCAATCACACTACTGAGAATGTAACAAAGTTATGTTATTTTTTTAAAAAAAGTAAATACCTCTAATTCATCATCTTCATTCAGCGACATCTGACTAAAAAAAAAGAAAATACATCTTTATTCAGAAAACTATTATTTAAAAAAATTTTTTTCACTTTTTATTTTAAAATTGTAAAATTACACTTTTTAAATTTTTTTCCATAAAATTTGTCACTTTTAATGCTGTTAAACCTCAAATAATATGCTATTTTGCTTCATTTGAGTACCAGATTGACCTATTTTAACAGAATTTCTTTTTGTGATAATATTAGGGACCTGATGAATGTTCAAGGATTTTGAATATTAATTTCTTTTGAATTAAAAAATATTTTAAAAGACCCCTTAAAATATTTTTTATTTAAAAATTTTTTACATCTAGTGTTATTTATTTGTTCATTCACTTGTTTCATCAACCAAATTACAATCTTATGTGACTTCTGACTCAAAATAATTTACAGTTTTTTTCAAGTTTTCTGTCAACCGCTTGTTTTTTTAACTCTCCTCTCTGTTTTCTGGTTGCTTGTTATGAGTGAAATTGTTAAAAAAAAAAATACAAACAAATGATTTATAATAAAACAATTAAAAATAAGGATGTGCAATATGGTGAATAAGGTAGAGTTGCTAATTATATTATTACCCAGAAATATGAAAATCATTTGTAGTGCTTGAACATAGTGATTGATTTAAATCTTGAGTTGAATCAAATCTTTCTGAAACATTTGGAGTCTAAAGCAATGTAATTGTTACTTAAAAAATTTTCAATAACAATAAAATACACACAAACAAGCATATATTGTATAAATTAATGAGTGAAAACAATCTTTTTTAAATGGAAAATTTTACCAATGGAGCAGTTAATGTAAACAGTTTTAAAAATTAATTTGGTGCCTTTTGAATTTTAAGAAGCAAAATATTTTTATTTATTTTTTACTTGAAAGTTACACATCTACTGTTGTTATAGTTAAATATACAGTTGTATGTAAAGGTTTGTTTGTTTGTTTTGAACATCTTCTCTTTCAACAAGGCTGCAAGCAACCACTATACGAGTTAGAAGTTACTGGAAGAGAAAAGATGAAGTTTATAGAGCAAGAAAACGATTGACAGATGGCTCAAAAGATTGCAAACTATATGAGTCAGGAAAGGAAGATGAAAGAAGCAATTTCCAAAAAGCTAATGTTCTAGGAAAGAAATGCCCCAGATATGGCAACAGTATTCCATACAAGGACAGATTTGAGATTTACAAAGATAAAGAATAGAATCCTGAGTAAAAAAGAGTCGAGCACAATAAGGAGATGCAAACTTAGCATATTTGTAATATGGTTTCTAAGAGAGAACGGAAATAACAGTTAAACCTAGAAGATGAAGGGTAGATGATTCATTGAGTACATTACCGTTCATAAATATAGGAAGATCTAAATTATTGCAACAACGATTGGCTGAAAAAAATGTTGTTTATCCAAATTAAAGTTTACCATCACTGTGAGCCCCATGCTGTAGCAGAAGTGAGATCCTCTTAAAGCACAAATGCACCCTCCCAGCAATCAGAGAGTGTTGGCTTCTTATCAAGACAAGAATAAATGGTAGTATCATCAGCAAACTATGCTAACTTAGATGAAAGAATTTACTGGAGGATCATTAATGTAAATTAAACAGAGTATAGGGCCAAGGATAGAACCTTGAGGACCTGAAGTTACAGGATATGAAGAAGAGTGCTGTCCATTAAGGATAACTTTTATACTACGATTGGAAAGGAAGGATTCAATGATCTTAAAGATGCTACCTGATACACCATAAGTAGAAAGCTTATGGAGAAGACCAGTATGAAAAATCCTATCAAAAACTTTAGATATGTCAAGAGCGATAGAAATATTTAGAAATGTCAAGAGCCTCAACCTCTCCACCTCAATCTAATGCACAATAAAACCTATCAGTTATTACTGTTAGCAAACCAGCTGTAGAACAAGAAGATCGAAATCCATATTGATGATCAGAAAGTTATCAGATTCAAGATGAGAGATTAAGTGTTTGTTAGTTAAAGGTTCAAAATCTTGCTTATGATACAAAGAAGACTAATAGGATGGTAGTTAGATGAGTCAGATCGCTCTCCAGAATTTTCGAAAATAGGGATAACAGATGGTCCTTTCCAGCAGGCTGGAAAACAAGACTCTGATAAACACTTGTTAAAAAGTTTTGGAAGTATATACAACAGCTCTGGAAAACACTTCTGCAAGACTATAACAGGTATGTTGTCCAGACCACAAGCTGTAGAAGAGTCTAAGCAAGAAGTCACATTTGATACAGAAGCTGGAGTGATACAAATAACAAGCAATGGATCAACCTGTTTGTTGGCTATATTAGGTAGAATGCAACTAGTGGAATCAAGGGATGATATTGAAGAAAAGTTCTTAGCAAACAATTCAGCTTTGTCTTTAGGTGAGGTGACAAAATCTGAACCAAACAAGAGAGATGGAATAACAGACTTGCCCTTATTATTGATACTGTTAAAGATTCTTGATACTTTGTTATAAATACTCTTGATACTTTGAAATTGATACTGTTAAAGCCAACGCAGCTTCCTATTTCAGTATATATATATATATATATATATATATATATATATATATATATATATATATATATATTTTGTGAGGGTTGTTGTTTTTTCAGATACCCAGCACTAAGATACTATCAAAATATTTTTATTTACCTCAGCCAGAGTAAAGTCATTGTAATTGAAAGTAATTGCAATGCTGCTTTCGAATAACTGGTAAAAAATTATTCCTTGGAAAAAAATATTTTTCAATAAATTTTTTTTTTGTGTAAAAAAAGATGCTTAAATTTAAATTTTATTCATACTGACTATCCTATGATTATCCTATGATTAAAAAGCTTCTGACTATCCTATGATTATCCTATGATTAGAAAGCTTCTGACTATCCTATGATTAATCTTCTATTATTAATTTTTTTATATAAAGGTTATAACTTTTAAATTAACTTAAGAGGAACTTACAACCACAATTTTCTTTGCTCCTAAATTGTTTCTTATCTACAATAATGATATTTCTGACAATCTTACATCTAAAGTGGCTCTATTTGCTGACAACTCAATTTTATACTCTTGTCTTGACAAAAAGTCTTCACTTTTTGAACACTTAGAACAAGCAGCTGATCTTTACTCTGATCATTTTTCTGTAACAGTTTGGGGCTTGCAATGGCTTGTAGATTAAACTCCAAAAAAACTCAGTTATTTACTGCAAACAATCATCAAAATATCACTGACATTCCTATATTGACAAATAATGATTTTTATCTAGTTTTTTTCTTATCTAGTTTTATTTTTTACAATTTTTCACCAACAAAGACTTTTCAGAAATGAAAATATA
This sequence comes from Hydra vulgaris, assembly GCF_038396675.1. Classification (NCBI taxonomy): domain Eukaryota; kingdom Metazoa; phylum Cnidaria; class Hydrozoa; order Anthoathecata; family Hydridae; genus Hydra; species Hydra vulgaris. Next base: position 35,978,938 of record NC_088931.1, on the reverse strand, counting down.
TAAATATATAAATAAATATATATATATATATATATATATATATATATATATATATATATATATATATATATATATATATATATATATATATTAATTAACCAAAAATTTTTATCAGTTTTTTTATATTTTATACAATTTTTTATCAACAAAGACTTTTCAGAAATGAAAATATATTTAAAAAAAATTAAAAAAATTTTGATATTTAAGTTAATAATTTATTTATTTTGATATTGTTATACTGTATCAACTTTTTTTATGCTAAAAGATATCTTTGTAGAAACCTCAATATTATTTATGGACTAAACTTTTAACAAAAAAATATTTTTTATACAAAATATGTAAAACGGTCATACCATGCATGCCCTAGGTCTTTCATATTGTATAGTGCCTGTCCATATATGCCAATAATATGTTTCAGAACCATCTTTAACTTCTTGCCAACCATCAGGAAGTTTATCTGAGTTCAATTCATTTTTAAGTACAGATATTTTTAATGAGTCAAAAGAGTTCAATTCATCAGATGTTTTTGACTTACGCATTTTCGTTGATGTAGATGTTTTTGAAAAATCTCTACCCAATGTAGAAAACTTATTAAGCTCAGGTAAATTCTCAGCAAAGTTCTTGTGTACAGGTTCAAATGAATGCATGCGTCTGTGAGTTTTCTGAAATTCACTTTTTGATTGTTTACCAGATGAAAAGCCACCTGATTTTTTATTATGGCTTTCATTATTCTCATTGCCTAACTCACTATAACTAGGCAGTTTTGACAATGATGATTGATCAGTTACTAATATATCTTCTGTAGAAATAGAGTTTCTATAAGCATCAGGACAATATTGTACTCTGTTAAATACTGTTTCTTGATGATCATGTGAAGAATTTTTAATATCTATAAAAAAAAAAAAATTTAACTGTATATATTTGCATATATATATATATATATATATATATATATATATATATATATATATATATATATATATATATATATATATATATATGTATATATATACATATATATGTATATATATACATATATATGTATATATATATGTATATATATGTATATATATGTATATGTATATATATATATATGTATATGTATATATATATATATATATATATATATATATAGATATATATATATGTATATATATGTATATATATATATATATATGTAGATATATATATATATATATATAAATATATATATATATATATATACACATGTGTATGTATACACACATACATATATACACATTTATATATACATATATATTATGTAAGTATGTATGTATATATATGTATGTAGGATGGGTTAAAGTCAGGAAAATCATGTGTCTTAGGGGGGTGGGGGAAGGGACACCTCTAATTTTCCTGATTATTACATATAACTATCTGCATGACCTACCTACATAAGTTAGCTTAGATTTGAAATTTTGTTTAGAGCAACCAATAAGTCATTTCTTAAAAAGGAGAAAGACATGGTTACTGCACCTCCCTTTTTATACTGGATAAGTGCACAAATAAAAAGGCAGTAACTATTAGGAGTCCTTTTTTGTTCAAATTCATATCTAAAATCAAAAATGTTTGATATCTTCCATATTTGATGCTAGGCAGAGCTTTAAAAAAGACATAATATATCAGGGGTATTAAGACATTATACAGTCTTCTCGGTTTGTAATTTAATGCCAGCGCACGAAAAAGTGCTGGCAGGATGGTCTTTTTTAAGTTAGCCTGTGCGATTTAGAAAATTCATTTTTTTCTGCTGTTTAAATTAAAATAAAAATAGCGAAAAAAGTGCTTTGAATAAATACTAGAAAAATAATTTTAAAAAAAACTTAAAAAAAAGCATCTTTCATAAAAGTTGAACAAATGAACAAAAATTTTTATTGCAATTTAAAACAAAACGCTTTTATTCTTTTGGCAAGCGCTTTTTTATGCGCTTGCCAAAGTTTTTGCGAGCGTGTGGGTAAGCGCAAAAAGACTTGAGCATGAAAGTGCTAGCTAATTAGAGAAGACTGATAATATATCAGGGGTGTTATAAAACTCTATAATAATAATAAAAAAATTCTTAAAGACAAAAATCAAATATTTTTACAAACAAGTTTAATTATTAAGTTTTTTTATTATTTTAATTTTTAACAAAATTAATTTTAAAACATAAAATACTTTATTTACAAAGTTAACTATTATAACAAAATTGATTTAGTAATGGAAAATATAGTCTGTTTGAAAGTTTTTTTTACCTTAGAGATTTTTCATTATTGTTTGGGAAGCTCTTTCTCTCTTTCTTACTCTCTCTCTCTCTCTCTCTCTCTCTCTCTCTCTCTCTCTCTCTCTCTCTCTCTCTCTCTCCTCTCTCTTTCTAAAGAGTTCAGTGTTGGTTTGTCATATGAGCTATTCTATGCTGATGATTTATGTTTATTGCTATGACAGAAAAAAAAAACTAATGCTAAGATTTCAGTTTAGGAAGATGGAATGGAAGAGAAAATGCTTAGGATTAACATGAATAAGACAAATTACAAAGTTAAAAACAAGTAAATAGAAAATACTGGAAAGTGGCAATGCGAAGTGTGTAGAAAATGATAGAGCAAACTCTATAGTTTGTACAGTTTATAAGCAATGGGTTTGTAAGAAATGTAGTAGTTAACAAATTGTTCTTAATATTGTTGGTTTTGGATGAGAAAATGAGTTTTTGTTGGTTTTGGGTGTAGAAAATGTATTTTGCTGAGTTTGGCTGTAGAAAATATACTTTATTCTGTTTTTCCTGTGTAGTCTTTATGTACAATGCTGCTCAAAAAGTTAGACTAATTTTAGACTAAATTTAGAATGTATTTAACATAAGATTTATAATGAAAAATGTAAAACAAGACCACAAATAACTTTTTTCAACAAATTTACCTTATTTTCATAAAAATTGGGTGACTAATACCATCTAAGTTTTATTTAATGAAAATAAATGCTTTATTATATCATAAGTTTTTAAAATTTTTTGAAATAAAATGAATAAGTAATAACTTCTTTTTTTAAATTTTTTTTTATTTTTTGATAATAAATATCTGCTAAGCCATGAAAAGATTCTTTCAAAGTTGATCAAGGATAGTAAAATTTACTGTCAGTTTACAACGGTGAGAAATTACAACAATGAAGATAATTTGGATTTTTTGAAAAAAATATTCATACTTGCCACAAATGGTACTTGATGTCTATCATATAAGATTTTAAAGTTGACCACCATGTGAAAACCTACTTTTAACAATATAACATTTTCTATGCTACTTGAACAATAATTTTGGTATCAAATTATATGTTATTTTGGTATCAAAGTATATTCCCACCATGTCCCTGGTAGTACCGCACTCAACTTGTTTCTCCGCGCAGCGGCCTTGTTCGTCAAGGTTTGTGTTTTAGAGTTATAGAGTTGGGAGAGGGTTATTACCACAAGTTGCCTCCTCACCTGTAGTGGTCTTCTTGGCCTTGGGGAGGTGAATTACAAAAAAAAAAAAAAAAAAAAATGTTATTTTGGTATCAAAGTATATGTTATTTTGGTATCAAAGTATGTGTTTTTGGGGTGAAAAAAATTCAGATCAGTTTATGCTTTTTATTGGCACAATCCAACAAAACTGGATATACAATTGTAAAAAACATTAAAAAGAAAGGGAAGACAAAAAAAGTTTTTTAAACTAAATTATTTATAAATGGCATTTTTAGCATTGTATGACTAAAATAAACACAATTCCTCATTTGACCTCATTGAAATAAAATAAAAGTTGCCCAATTTATGTCTCTATATTTTCACTTCTCTTATATACAACAGCATAGCTCAGTGCATTTATAGTTAGCTTTTATGTACATTTTATTGGTTCCATTTTTACTTTACAGCCACATTCGTTAACTTACACTGCAGGCTTTTGTTCATTTCACTTGCTTATTCTGTGAAACTGGGAGAACTAACAAGTTCTCAATTCGCAACTTGTAAACTATATTTATGTGAATATGCATGAAATTTTTACCTGTATCAAAAGCTATCCAAATAATGAAAACTTGACACAAAGATATCAGATAATGGAACTTGGCTAACAGGATTACCAAAATATCTGTGTCTACAATTCACACAAAAAAGTTGGAAAATCCATTCAACAAGTCATCATCTAAATTTATAAGTAATCTTGTATATGTTTCTTCATGGCCACATATAGTCATTGATCGATTGTGTTTCCAAAACTGTTTGGTTTTGACGGTGTGTGTTCCATTGGATTGTAGAAATGTATTGAACTTTAAACAAAACCAATGCAGTTACTTGATTTGTATGTCTTGTTCTGGTAAAATGAAATGATTTTAAGAATGAATCTGCCATTCCAGAAGTAGCAATGCATAATTAAATTAGCATTAGTTCATTTGAAACACTGCAGGTAATTCTCATACACTTTCCGCATGCCATTTCTATATGCAGACTAAACATTACTGTGAACTTTTCTTTTCCCACAAGTGCTTGATCATTTTTACTGAGTAATTGTGGCAAGGGCACATTCACACAAGATCATTCAATGCTACTATTAGCATTTGCTCAAGATTAAAAAATACTGACCAATCACCTTTTTCAACCTTGAATTTTTTTCTAGTAGATAAGTGCTCTGTTCAAGCCAGCTTACCTCTCTTAACTGTACTTGATTGAGACATCAATCAAGTACAGTTAAGAGAGGTAAGCTGACCTTAACTAGACCTGATTCAAGAGGTGATGCTTCTGACAGTTTTAAAACAAATATATTTTCCATTTTTGATGCACACTGGAAAAACAATCCTGCATTTATTAACTTTTTTTGGTTTCACTTTTAATCAATACAATGTTATTCTAATTTTCTCTATCGTTCAATGCTGAAACAAGTTGTATTTGCAGAAACCAAAACTCCTTTTTAACGAAAACCTTTAAAAACAGAAAGTTGGTTTTTAATTTAAAGAACACAATCATAACTGACATTGAGTCCTAAGTCAAAAAACTGATTTTGTAATCTTCATTGGTATGTGAATTCATACAGAAAAAAGGTCAAAAAATTGATTTTCGACCTGGTTTCTGCTCCCTACTTATAGAATGATGTAAGAGAAAGGGATAGATGATTTTTAAAGATAAAAACAATGGCTTGAGAAATGGTAAGGTTTGCTTGTGAATCTGTTTCTTTTTTAAAAAATCCAATATGGGCACCATATTGTATTCAAATGTTGTAGTACCAATCATAAAATCAAGGCTAATACTATGACCACAAAAAAAATTTGATAGTTTTGTCTAAAATATCCATACCCATATTCATACAAGTTAGATTGCGGAACTAAGGAGTTTTGGTATATTTTATGCCAAGCACAGCCCATAGATTTTTGATTGAGTTAAAATCTGACAATCTAGCACGCTAATTGATTACTTTAATGCAATTTCCTTTAAGTCAAATTCATACAGTTTGTACTTTTTAACAAAGAGCATAACGCATGGGTCCAATAAGAATAATCAAATATATAACTGTCTTTTGTTGGAATTAAATTGTTTCCTCGAGTCTCAATGTGCCTTTGTTGATTCATTGTAATATAAAACAAGTAATGGCATCTGGGAAATCATAAGTTATACAATCCCATATTTCTAATGATGCAGTGTAGTTAAGGTAATTTGAAAATCTTACAGCATCTGTATGATGCTTTGTTGACCACGACATATTTCTGTTAAATGATCAGGTCTGTGAATTATGAAAAGACGAAAAAAATTAAAATCATTATTTTGTAACATTAAAGAAAAAAAAAGTTGATAGCAAAAAAACCCAAACAAAAGATTCTTTTTTATTTGTCATAAAAATTTTGATTGCTTGTCTAAATTTGAATAAGATTTTAGATAAATATGTTGTTTAGGTAAAATAAACATTATAGTTAAATAATATGATCTGTTATGATTCTTAAATTTTTTGTGAAAACTGATGAAAATTTTGTATTTTGACAACTATATTTAATTAATATGTATTAGAACAAATAAGAACTAGGATCTATAGTGGGTTAGTTAACGCTGTTGAGCAAAATTGATCTAAAGACTCAAAAATAGTGTTCTTTAGGTACACTATTAGAGGTAGTAAAAAAGTTTTGAAAATTATATTAAAAAAAGTTTTTTTGAACATTATAAAAGGCTGAAGCAAAAAAAAATTATAACATCTGAAGCTTTTGTTTGGGCATAATACGCAGACAAAATCATACTAATTTCAAATAAAAGAATTTGACTGATTTAAAAATTGCCTAAACTACACCGAGTAAATTTCATCACAATGCAATTGTAGAACAATAATGAAACAATCTCTCATTGTTATTAATTCATCACTAAATATTTTTTTAAATACAACTGATTTTTAACTTCTGAGTTAAAAAGTTATTTTTTAGAAAACATTTACAAGATTCGAGGTACTTTAAATGATCTGATGTTTTTAATATTTTTTCTAGCAGTAACATAAAAAAAAAAGAGTTTTGACCAAATATTCCTCTAATAACAATCTGTCTTGAGATTTTCAAGAGATTGGTTTCCTGTATTTTTTGCACTGTACCAAGCCTTCCCAGGAAACGCGCAGTTTTTCATCTTGTATGTCCACGCATGAGTATTTTATTATAGACAACTTAGTCACAACAAGTTTTTTTATATCAAGCGTTGCGGAAAAAAGAAAGTTTCAAAAAAAAGAAAGCAAAAACTAACAAAATAGGAGAAATAAAATAAATATAAATAGAAAAAAATAAAAATAAATTAATAACTTAAATAACTTGTGTACTGTTTTTATTTTAGTTTCTTTAAAGTAGTTGTTATTTATAGTTAAAAAATAATTTTAAGTCGACATTAAAAAGAATGATTTTCCTATATTTTATTTTATTTTTTTAAAAGAGGAAAGCGAAAATATAAATTGCTATCTGTTTGTTAAATATATTTGTATAATATTAATTTAACAATTATATATTGTCCCTATACAAAAACGCCTATGTAATGCATGCGTATACTTTTAAATATAACTTTTTTTATAATGTTATTATATTTATTTGGTCAAAAATTTATGCCTATTTAGCTTATTTGGATAAGGCACCTACTTTATACATGCAATGTCCATGGTTTGAATCCTACCTCTTCATACATTTTTTTTGTTTTTTTACCGCCCCTTCCCTTTTGGTCTACTATAGTATTGGTGAAATATATGTAAACAATTAATAACAATTATTATTAACATTCGCATAACAATTAATAATAATTATTATTGATAATTTTTCACCAATAATGTAGTAGACAAAAAGGGAGGGGGCGGATAGAACTAAATGCACAGAGCCAAATGTTAAAAAGCAACAGGTATCCAAAATTAAAAAGCGCTAAAGGATAACAGATTAAGAACGTACAGGGATAGAAAGGCAATATTAAACAAGGCTATATGAAAAATGTATAGACGGCATGGTCTTATTGAAGCTTAAAAACTATGTATATATTGTGCACAACTTAAAATATACACTGAAAGCCATTAATGGTATAAGAAATCTGACTGTGAAGAGATGTGTATCATTCAAAAACATACAACAAAAAGATTTTTTATATACAAAACAGAAAAGATAAATAGTTACAAAGCAAATATATGACCAGCGGTATTTCTATTCCTATTTTGTTAGTTTTGCTTTCTTTGTTTTAGAAACTTTTCGTTTTTTACGCAACGCCTAATACAAAAAAACTTGCAAACAGCCGTGACCAAGTCTAAAATTAAATACTCATGCGTGGAAATACAAGACAAAATACTGCACGCATTTCCTGGGAAGACTTGCTGTACTTAAGGCTTTTTTTGTCATTAGTCATATTTGTCTTCCTAAGCCATCAAATTATATTTAGCAGAGGTAGTAACCAGGGCTGGATTTACCTATTGGCCAACTAGACTGCAGCCTTGGACAGAACAATTTTTGGGACCCGAAATGGGTTCAAAAAATATTTGCTAGGGTTTTTAGGGAGTTCTAAAAAATTATTACTTTCATGATTGTAATGACTGCTACACAACAATTCCATCTAAACAGTTATTAACATTTTTTAAAGTTCTATTTGCATATAGATAATAGATAAATAGATAAAAAAAAAATATGCCTCAGAAAAATATATGCCTGGATTGGGCAAAGAAGTATAGTAGTTTAACTGTTGATGACTAGATATTGGCAAGTCATTATAATACAAAAATATATTTTTTTTCCTAATATTCCAGTGTTTGTATTTAGTGATTGTTTTTATTCTGCTTTCTCCAGGCAAGCTTCAGCTATGAGTCTACCATAGGAATTATGACTTAATATATGTAAAAAGAAATTCTGATTGATTGAAAAATTCAATGCAGATTATATAATCCAGAAAATTAACTATCCTCTTAAAGTCATGTTTTAGTCGGTTTTTAGTGGAAAATGCTGTGGTCAACTGTTTTTAGTGGAAAATGCTGTGGTCAACTGTAGATTGTGGATGAAAATGCTGTGGTCAACTGTAGATTGTGGATGAAAATGCTGTGGTCAACTGTAGATTGTGGATGAAAATGCTGTGGTCAACTGTAGATTGTGGATGAAAATGCTGTGGCCAACTGTAGATTGTGGATGAAATAATGAAAAAGAACCAATACAAAAATACAGTTAAAACCCGTCTTTTACCTCAATTGAAGAAGTGGTTTCCAAACAAATAGAAGAATATGTTTATGCAAGAAGAAGCCCACACTGCAAAATCCATCAAAAAATTATTGGTATCTCTTAAATTTCCACTTTTGGATCAGCAAGGGAATTCCCCAGATCTAAACCCCATATAAAATGTATGGGAGATATTATTTAGAGAAAATTTGAGCAAATGTCACAAATAGGACCCAATTGATTTGAAAAGTTATTTGAAATTGGAAACATATCCCATATTTGAAAGAAATGGCTTTAAATTGCATTTTGTGCAGTTGTAAAAAATAAGGGAGGATTAACAAAATATTAAAAGTTCATGTAAATAAACATATTCTTTTTGTTAATTTGTGTATGTTATGTTAGAATATATATATATATATATATATATATATATATATATATATATATATATATATATATATATATATATATATATATATATATATATATATATATATATATATATATATATATATATATATATATATATATATATATAGGTACGTAGAATTCTGCGTTTTACGGAACCGATATTTGTGCTAAAATTCTGTGCCACACTTTTTGAAGTTAGTATTTCGCTAGTTATGAAAAAGCATATTTTGTTGTTTTATTTTATTGAATTATATATTAACATAGATATTTTTCAGAAACTAGACGATTTAAACTTTGTTAATCTGTATATTTGAATTACAATAAAGATTATTTTAATTGGATTTTTTAATAACAAAATCTTTGTTGTACTTCGTTCATTAAGTAAATGTTGAAGATATGCTCACTTTTTTTTCAAACCTTTCATTAAGTTAAGTTTACATATTTTCTTTGTATCAGTCAAATTTCATTGATTTATTTTTAGTAGCAGATACTCTATTTTATGAAGCATTTTTGGTACCTAAATTTCATCTTTCTGCATTAAATATCAGAGAAGTGAAGGGGGGGGGGGGTGATAAGAATTTAATTTGCATATAATATATCATATATAAATATGATAATATAATCAAATTTAGAATATAGAAATGAGCAAAAGAAAAAGTGATTGTTGTTTTTCTAAATCTGGAGAACTTTTGAAGTCAACAAGTATTTTGGCTTCAGCATTAGCACAAATGATGTCCAATTAATTGTCAATAAAGGGAAGAAATGGGTTCGCAACTTTAAAAGAGATTCCAATCATTTTGCTGCATTTTGCAATGAGCCCTATGTAATAAAAAAAGTGCTGCCTCATGCATTTCCGTCTACCTCTAGTAACATAAACACTGTATCTTCAATTTTTTCATCATTAGAAAACAATGTGTTATCTACAGTAAATAGTGAATCTTTATGTTCACCAATCCAAATTGTAAATTCAGAAATTAGGAAGAATTCAAGAGAAAAATTAACTCCAAAGAAAAAAAAGTTAATGAATAGGTTGTCTTATTTGTCTTCAAAGTTAGCTAGCTCTTCCAAAGAATACAAAAATAAAATAGATTTAGTAAAGTCTAAAATGAAGACCATATAAGCTAAAAGTGTTAAATGAAGACCATGCCATATAAGCTAAAAGTGTTAAATGAAGACCATGCCATATAAGCTAAAAGTGTTAAATGAAGACCATGCCATATAAGCTAAAAGTGTTAAATGAAGACCATGCCATATAAGCTAAAAGTGGTAAATGAAGACCATGCCATATAAGCTAAAAGTGTTAAATGAAGACCATGCCATATAAGGCAAAGTGCCAAAAGAAAAGAAGGTATTGCAAAAGCTTTAAGAGAAGAAGTTAGAGACTTAAAACAGAAATTGCAAACATATTATTACAGTAGGCATATTCGCAACCTTATTAATACAAAAAAAGCTGTACAAAATAAAGAGAAAAAAAAAAAATAAGGCAAATTAACCTCAAAAATAATAAAATTATTAGGGAAAAAAAAATAGCATTAGCTAGTTTAGAAAATGATACAACCCAGATGGAGGAGGAAATATATATATATATGGCAAATTCAGTTACGCCAGAAGATAGCAAGTCTTATGCATTACAAACTAGATTGTTAATTTATTGCATACTGTTGTTTAATGTGCCAGCAGGTAATATTCCATTCTTATTGGAGAAAATTAAACAATATTTTGGTGTTGATATTTTTTATATTCCCCAGCGCATTACTGTTGAGCAAATGGCTCGTGAGCTTGGCGGTATATCTGACCTACAAGCTGCAGAATGGGCCTTCGGTAACAAAAATCTGACTCTTGGGTTTGATGCAACAACACAAGAAGGTGTTTATATCAACAGCATTCACTTGACATCAAAGACTAAACGTCAATTCATTGCTTTGGACCAATTACCTGGAGGTACATCAGATGATTATCAAAAACACATTTGTAACGCAGTGGATTATATGGCGTTAATTTATTCAGATTATCACTCGTTTTCATTTGACGAATTTCGTAAGTCAATTATCTCAAATATATCAAACACAATGACAGACAGAGTTGCAGCAAATCATCTTATTATAACCAAAATTTGTGAAACCTGGAGTAAGAGTTTGAATGAGCTGAACTGTCATTTGCACCCACTTGACACAATAGCTATTTCCTGTCGTTCGGCATTACAGTCTCTGGAAATAGAAACTTGCCAAGTATTTTGATATGATTGTATGGCTGTTAAAATTGTTTTAGCAATGATCAAATTAGGGTTTAAAGATGGCAAGGGTGATCCTGAAGGCTTTGTTAACTTTTTATACAATAAAAAACTGCCACGAGGTATAATTCCAAGATATCGTGGCAATCGTCTTCACATTCTTTTTCGTACTTGTTTCATCTTTATAAAACACTACAATGTTTTTAAAAACTTTTTGACTATCGAAATAGTAAAACGTGTCACTCTTCAAACAGCACTGCAATCAGCATTTTGCAATACAACTGCCATAAAAGAAATGTGCGTGCTAGCAATATTTTCCAAACTACTTACTGGACCCTGGATGAAAACATTTTATGTTTCAGCTGACAAAACAAGTTTTGATCATATTGCCGGTCTCCAGGTAGTTAAAGGTGTTTTGCAAACAATTAAAAGTTGCATTTCTAATCCAAGTGCACTGTTAAAAAGAAAAAATGATTTTTTTGGAAATCCTATTAAACCAAATGTATTAGAACCTATAAATAATTTATGCTCCATTGATGAGCAGCTTGTTGGCATGATTAAAGCTTGTCTTATTGCGGTAATGGATGTTTTGAAACATCAATATGAGAGATAATTCTCCACAATCGGTTAAATCATACTGCGTTACGAGCAGAAACTTCAAAAAGAAAGACATGCAAAAGGCTAAAAATGGATGAAAAAGAAAAAAGAAAGCTTGAACAAGACCTGCGTCAACTATCTTTTAATGATATGAAAAATTTATACAACCACTTATCTACCAAATAACTTGAAGACTTAGGTGACATAATGTCAGAAAGAATTGTTGGCAGAGAACTCTGCCATGAATGGTTTGTAACTGATAAGTCTGTCATGTATGATGGACAAGTAGAAAAAGTAAATAAAAGAAAAGAATACAGAATTTATACTATTTCTTACTGGAAAAAAGATGAAAATGATTCAGAAGCAGTTGACTATTGCATGAAAAAGTTCCAGCTTGCTGCTGATGTCATAGCAGGAGAGTTGATCTTTTCATAATTTGACAATTATGATATAAAAAAAGTGTGACTTGCAAAAAAGTACAGTGAGTGATTTGACTTGCAAAAAAAAAGTACAGCAAGTGGTGTAACTTGCAAAAAAGGTACCGCAAATGGTGTGACTTGCAATATATTTGATAGATGGCTCTGGCTTACGCTCTCATCATGTCTATCGTTAAAAATGATTGTTATTAAGCTTCATTAATGAATTAAATTTATAATCATTCACTAAAAGCCAAGACACAAATTACTAAGAATATTAAGAAAGAAAGGATACACTTACTTGTCTAGAAATGTGGTGCATATGTTTTTACATTACTTCGTATCATTTTAAATAATTTTTGATTCTTTTTATCTTTTTTCGTGCTTTTTTTGTTTCCATTTAGCCCCTTAATACATCAAGTGGTTAGAGGTCAATAAAAATTTATATTATAAATTAATTGTATCAAAATTAGAATATCATTTTGTATATAGAAATGACTATTTTCACAAAAAAGATGCTCTACAATTGAATAACCATTTTTGGCAGCGAGTATGGAATTTCGGTACCCCCTCTAGCCCCCTGGATACTACCTGCAGATAGAGTCTTTTAATGTGGTAAAATATGTTTAGCTTATATCTAGAGTCTTGTACTGTGGTAAGATATTTTTTTATGTTAATTTCTTATATTAATTTTATTTATTTTTTATATAAAATTCTATACATAATCACATTTTATGCCTTTTTTTTTTACTTTATTTAGGTTGGAGGGGGATGGCACATACCCCTTTTCCTAAATCAATGTATTCATCACTAGTATATATTGTAAAGTAGTAAAATATGATTTTTATTTATATTAATAGATTTCCTTTTTATTATAAAGACAAAAATATTTATAAGAATGAATTGTTTTTGATAATAGGGTGTGTTGACTTTCTCCATCATATCCACCCTAACACAAAGATACACCTTTTATATGTGGTGGTGGTGTAAGAGCAAATTATAATAAAAGTTATATAGAAATGACTAATTTCACAAAAAGACGCTCTATTATGGAAGAAAAATGTTTTTTTGGGTGGTATAGGTGGTGGTTTGGCACCCCATCTAGCCCCCTTGATAGGCCCAGTGAGCAAAGGTCATTTTAATTTTGTAGCCCACTGTTTCACCTATTTTTTGAAACCAAGTTATAGGCATTTCGATAATAATTAGCAAAGTTATAACAATTTAGGTAAAGAAAAACTAAATTTTGACCACAATTTTTTCAACAAATCCACATATCAAATTTTTGGTACTAAAAACAACATACATACATACATACATACATACATACATACATACATACATACATACATACATACATACATACATACATACATACATACATACATACATACATACATACATACATACATATGTATGTATGTATCTCCCTTTGTTGTAGCCATGCACCTTTTTATTTCTGGTAAATATTTTACTGTTGTTATTGGTGTTGTTGTTTAAGGTTCAATAAATACTTTAATCATATATAAACACAATGAATACATATCAAAATAAACATACAATGAATATTAAAATTAATTTAAAGAAAAAATTATTTTTCAAAATTAAAGCATTACCAGATCTGTAAGGTTTAGGTATCAGTGGTTTACTCTCAGTAACATCACCAATAGAAAGTGCTGAATTGTTTTTTCTATCTATAGCTACAGTTTCATTTGTGCTACTTTTTCTGCAAGATAACTTTTGACTATTTATTACATTATTTATTGACCCTGAGTTTGTTTTGTCGACTATAGCATACAAGTCATTGTTTACTTCAATATGTTTAACTGAATTAGATGGTTCTACCACCATATCATTTTCAATCTTTTCACGGGGTTTGATGTTAACATTAACATAGCTATAAGGCCCTGTAATCAATTTTCCCCTTTTGGCTTTATTATCCCATATATCACGATGCTCGACGTGGGTATCTTCAACATTAATTGGCGAATCAATTATCGAATAGTAATCTTTCGTTTGATTGCTTTTAACTGATTGAGCAGCATTTCTTTTTTCTTGTAGCATATTTTGTTCCATAAAAACATAATTATTTTTTAAGGGTAATCAGTGTAAAATTTAGTAAACTTCTTACTAAATTTTTACTAATTAAGATCTATTCGTAGGTTTCACACCCTTAAGGAACACTTCTAGAAAAACAATTTTTGTATACTTTGACATTTAACGCTAATTTATTTTCTTTTAAAAATATTTACATTTTTTGATTTTACTAAGACTCTTAGTATAACCAAGGAGTTAAAATAGCTGGAGGGAAACGAACTTAAATTATGTCATTTTTCACGGAACAGTCTTTGTAGTAACTTAGTTTTCAATTATTTTTCGCGTGATTATCATAATCAGGCTGAAACACCCTTTATTTCAACATATGTTTGTTAGCGATATCCAGGACCTGTGCCATTTTCAGATGTTAAATTTTTAAAATTTAATTCAAAATAAAAAGCATAAAATAGCACTACCTAAAAGTGAAATTCTCTCCAAAGTTGAACAAACTTTGAAGTATGCAATAGAAGGCTGGAATGCAAAGGAACAAAGAGGAATTTTTAAACAAATTCTGGAGGAAAAAATTCTTAAGTGAATATCGTGAGAAATAACTTTCTTATTTTTTCTTTTTACCTTGTAAATTACATTAGGTGTTAAATAAATGAAATAATAATAATAATTTAAAGTTAGCTAATCACATTTATCAAAAAAATATCACTTCTATCAAAAATTATCCAATGATATTGCTTCAAAACGTCATAAGCAATTAAAGCAAAAAAAAAGATGGAAGTTTAAAAAATTCGTAAATAATATTAAGAGCCAGTTTATTGTAATTTTTTTATGTTGAGCTTTTTGAACGACTGTTAATAAATTTCTAGATTAGAATTAAATTAATAAATGTCTAGACAAGAATTGGTAGTATTATTGCCTAAACTGAAGAACAGCTGCAACCGTATTTTCCATTATCATGCATTAGTTTGTACAACTATATTAGATTTTCAGTTTGATTATTTGCAATTTTGCATCAACTGTACCAACAAAGAGATGTGGTTAGTGTTGCGGACTTAGTTCATGTCGCTTTTTCATAAAAAAATCAGACCTTTGAGCATTACATACACATAACTAGACGCCTTCCAGAATAGTTTTTTTGATATAATGCTGCTATCGGTAATTTTAGAGTTAAACAGGTTGGTCCAAGCGAGGTATCTTTTATGTTTCGGAAACGCAGGGACTTAGCACCAATCAAACCATAAATCAGGAAAGTTCATGGCCACTTAGGACTCTCCTCTGTTCCGTATGCTTTAGGCTCAACAAACTAACTAGTTAATATATACTAATTTGAAAAAACAATTGAACTTTTAATAAATCATTAGAAGATTGAAAAGCTTTGAAGAATTTTTAGAGAAACAATAACAAGCATAATCATTTGTAAATTTACAAAAAAAAAATGTTTAAATTGAATATAAGGGCTGAAAGCCCAACAAAAAACTAGAAACGTGGAATATTTGTCTATAAAAAACACAACTCAACGTTAACTCAAAAAAACTTAAATATTGGAAAAAAACACTAAACAAGCAAGGAATCTTCCAATGGAAAAGAGTCTGGAAATGATCTTTATGATCTTTTATATTTATAGTATTTATTAAAAGTTGAACAACATCCGCAATAACAACATTTAACTAAGCTAAGTAAAATTAGATTTTAAAGCAACAAAACAATTTGACAATATTTCATACTGCCCCGGCAGACCGACATACCAATTAAACACCAACATCGTATCCTGCTTATTGCCAAAACTTAAACGACAACCACCCATAATCATACCGATGCAACCGCCACCACAAACTCTTCTTTTTCCTTATATTTATAAGAACTTATGTTTTAGTTACATTTAAAAAAATAAAATTTTTTAAATTTTTATTAAGTAAAATAAGTTCAAAAAAACCAACTGTTAAAAAAATGGACTTAAGCTACATGTTAAACTAATGGGAACGTAAGAAATAAGTTAATTCAATATTTAGACAAGGCAAAACGTGACGTAATACTACGTATATAAACGTACCAAAAAAATATATATAAAAAAATAAATAAACATTTGAAAACACGTAACTACTCAACGCCGTTAATGCAAGTTCTCAAACTTTTTTGAGAACTTGCATTTTTTGAGAACTTGCAAACTAGTCGTATGTCAATTCGTGTGTTCTTCACACTCATACTAATAAAAACTTTCATATAAAATGGAAAAAACAGATTTTAAACTTGAAATAACTAATTTTTTTCGACCTTTAATATGTTTGCAGACATATGACTGGTTAGAAACTAAACATATAACTTAAAACTTGTTTAAAAAAGTTGTTTTCTCAGTTTAATGTTTTATCTTCATTGAGAGCAGCACTATTTTATAGCAAGATATGGTCCATCAACTATAAAGCAAAATTTTATATCTAAACTTGAGTAATTAAAAAAAAATTTAACTTTGTTTGATTTTAGACAAACTAAAGCACTAGGAGAAAAAAAAACTTTTTTTTCTAAAAATTATTCGGGTTAAAAAAATGCAGCGAAACATAACCTTATTATAAAAACGCAAAATTCGTGTATTTTCCAGTACATGCATTAACCGCGTTGAGTAAAGGAAAACCTGTTTGAAATCATGAAAACCAGAGAGAGTGATGTGTTGTGATTCTAACAAACAAACAAACAAAAACAAAAAAAAGCTAACAGCATGCTAGAATTCTCTCAGCAAGAGAACTCCTTTTTTTTACTAAACTTTAATTTAAGAATAATTAATATATACTGACTTTATATTCCGCAACTGCAAAAAAACTTTTTTGGAAACAAATAAGAAAGCACCCGTAAGGTTCAGAATATATGACTATATAGAGGGAGGTTTTCTCAGGCTTTTCACGCTTTAATGTAAACCTCTAAAGCAACCAATTAAAATGCTTGAAAAATTAAAGGGTTTAGCTGGATTATTTAACTTCGTAATCGATGTAAATTTTATATATTTTTTTATATATATTTTATATATATTTTTTTATATATTTTATATATTTAAAACTTTTACACGTCTCGAACTTTTTTCATGCACACAATAGCTGGTTTGTAATAAAAGATGTTTATAGTTATATTTATAAAATTATTATTAAAATATGATTATATTTGTATAATTAAAATATGGTTATACTTATAAAAATGCTTGTAATAATATTTAAACAGATACATTTACTTGGCTTTATTCGTTCGAGTTTTTTATTCATATATATTTATTTATATGTGCTACAAATATCTAACAACTTGTGGTTATTTTATATTATATTGATACTGATTGTAAAATATAAATAAAATTAACGGGACAAGTTGATAAAATCATCTTCTTCTGCTCCAGTCTACCTCTTATGTTAACAATTTTGTTAAAACTTTGTTATATTAACGATCTGCTGATTAAAGGTTAAAGATTAATTATCAGAAATAAACAAAGTTATATACTACATTTCTAAACAGTCGTATGTCTGGAAACATATGAAAAAGTGGTAAATATTGAGTAATTTTAGAATTAAACCTGTTTTTCTAATTCAAGAAAAATGCATTTACTGATTCTTATAAGAACACAAAGAAATAAAAACATGTTCATATCTTAAACTCCATTTTTTTACTGTGTTATTAGTGAACTAGTTATGAATTTGGTCTCTAAATTACATTTGCTTATATATATATATATATATATATATATATATATATATATATATATATATATATATATATATATATATATATATATATATATATATATATATATATATATAATTACTTTACTTTTTTTACTTTTCTATTTTAAGCAAAATTAAAAGAAAGCAATATTTATTGAAAACACTCCCTTCCTTCTCTCCCCAACAAGGTGATTTTCAAGTTATAGTTGATTTATTGAGGAACATAGTTGGGTATTTGAGACATTTCAGTCAAGTGAATTTCAGTTTTGAGGAGATTTTTTTAGAAGCCAGTCAGTTTCCTCCCCCCCCCCCTTATTCTATTTGTAGAATCGCCTCTGGTTCTAATATTCAGAATATTATAACTGTTTCTTCATTTATTATCATATTCATTATTACCATATTTATCATTTTGATTTCATTTATCAAAAATAAAGGATAAGTTTTTGATAAAACTTCGAAATCAAAGAGAATTCATGAATTGAAGATATAGACAAATAGCTTTACAATTTTCTTATGACTTTCTATTGAAGTCTCTCGTCTTTTTTAGAATTCCGACAATAGTTTGACGTAAACATAAAGGTTGTGTAAATAAACAGGTTACTTAACAAGCTGAGCAAGTAAACAGATGAGACAAATCACAAATTATGCTGCTTACGGTTATTAAAAAACAAATACAAAAACATACGTTACACAAAGTAAACATAAAGTACACAAACAAAATACCCAAACAAAAAAGCATAAATTTTGTACTCTCTTTGTTTCTTATTAACAAATTTTTTTATAAAAGAATATGTGCATAAAATGAAATTTAAAAAGAAAAAGTTTAAGAATATTTTGATATTGTATAAATGCTAAACAAACATAGGGTTTAAAGTAGATTTCAGCAAATTTTAAATCAGCAGATTCAGCAAACTTTAAACAATTCAAAGCGCACTTGGAAAATGATAAAAGAAATGACAGAAAATCAAAATGTTCAAAGTTTTTAAATAGGGACTACTAAGCTTGAGAACAAAATTATTTACGAACCTAGTGGACCTAGTGAAATTGCTAAACTTCGAAATTTGTAAAATAATAAATTCTTCACCGAAATTGGAACCAAGCCTTCTAACAGGAAACCAACTATTTAAGAAATAGTCTCTGTCGTTTCTAAGTTTTCTCGTGTTGGTATTTTTTGTTTATGTGAGTGTTATTAAGGTTTTCGTTGCGTGTTGAAAAGTTGCCCCTTCCTCCCCGCAATCTCAAATGTGGTAGCAATAAGTTAATAAAGTATACTTTTTAACTTATTATATTAAGCTTTTTTGGGTATTTTTGTTCCCAGGCTCCGTTCGCCGCAGTTTTTTTTGCAAAACATTCTCATTTGATGTAAACATGAACATTATTAAGTTTGGAGTTTGCGCAATATCTCAAAGTGTCATATCTGAAATATTAAAAAGTCCTAGGCAACTTCAGAGATTAATTAATAAAATGTAAACTTCTTCTAAAAATATAAGTGTAGCTAAGGATAATAAAAGTGTTTGTTTTTAAATTCATTTACTTGAAAAATAAAAATAAAAAGGAAGGGTTTAAATTTTTAAACATTTTGTTGTTTTTTGGCAAAGCGTTTTCACTTGACATAATAATAAAAACAAAAAAACTTTGAGCTTTCTCCATTCGGAAAGTTACTTAAGTGACAACTTAAATAATTTCTTTAAAAAAAAATAAGGCTTTGAGACTTTCCTAACAAAATGAAAATCTACAATTGTACAAAAAAAGTTATATCTTTTTTTTTATAAATTAATAAAAAATTGTTATTTTAAAGATTTCTGACGTAATAATTTTACTTAGCTCCTAAACTCTTCAACAAATCTTGGATTTTATTACTGGTTTAGTGTGAAAAACCTAATAGCTCCAATCAAGCAAACTACTTTCTTATACCACTGTAATATGATACTTGCAGCAACTTATAAGATAAGTGTGTATTATCGCTTCCATTTTAAGTCATATTGGATTAAACACAAAAAACGGTATAACCTCTGGTTGCATAGTTGCTCAATTGATATAATGTGAACACGTGGCTAAATCATCTAAAAAAGTGACGCAAATAAGCTCTAAATTCATGGTTTTTGTGCAGTTTTTTCGATAACAACTTTCAAAATGTAGAACGCAAGACGTTTATCTAGAAAAATGTAAAATAAAATTGCCAGACTTTTTATTTTGCAAATAAATGCAGTTCCAATTAATTGAGGAGTACTCCTTTAACTTAAAATATAGGGCAGTGTTAAAATATAACCCAGTTAATTCATCAGTAACCGAATAATAATTATTAAAATTATGATTCAGTCACTAATGAATTATTAAAATTACGATTTTTACATTTTTTAAAATTTTATTTAGGTGCTCTAAGAAGTCCTTACGATCTCATCACAGAGCACCACGGACGAGCATTTAATTGGAAGTTCACGCCTCCTTCCTAACCGTTGTTTCAAAGCTTTCCCGGAGGCGGGGTTTGAACCACGGATCCTTTGTTTCTGAGGCAAGTGCGCTACAACTGCGCTTCGGCTGCTCTAAAATTGCCATATACATTAACATTTTTACAACTCCCGATTTTTATGTAGAAGAATGCAATAAAAAGTTTAATTTTAATTTGTTTAACGCTGCGCTCTTCTACGTAAAAACCTTGACAACGGTCAGCCGAACTGACCGTTGTCAAGGTTTTTTGTCAAAGATAATTTAAAGTTTAGTATGTCTACCATAAACATTAAGGTTTTTATGATGAGAACTGTTTTTCTTTTGTACTAGTATTAGCTTACAAATATTTTGCAGCTTGCAATCTTATAAAAACTCACTCGGCATAAACACCAAAAAATCTTACGCATGGTCTTCTCGAGTCCCCAGGTTTTTTTATGTTGCTTTTTTTTCGATTATGTTTCGATCATGCAAACTCCGATAAGCAAAATTAATTGGTAATTAATTCAATTCTAAGGCCGTATTCTCATCACTCCGTTAAACCTCGTTCTTTTAATGTGTTAATAATAAAATTTTAAGAAATATAATTTTCTAAACGTAGATATTTTATTTTGGTATTAGTTTAGTATTTAATTAAAGATTTTAACATTTCTTCACTTAAAGACTGAGCTTAACGGAGAGACATAAATAAACCCTAGACCAATAATAACTATAAAACGTTGGAAAATATAAACAAACGATCTAAATTTGAAAAAACATTAAAAACGTTGAAAAAGTTCAATATTCTTTCTGAAAATTTTTGCGTATAATTTATGTCTATAGAAACTACGTCATTTCGAAATTATCTGTTTATTTACATAAATTTATTTATGAACACGGTCGCCATATAGTTAAATAATTTATTAGCAACGTTATTGATAGACATAAGATTAAGTTAATAGTTACCTGATTAACATATTATAGATTATTATTTGAATAAAACTTGTTTGCTAACATGAAAAGGTAAAGTTAACGAGTATTTATAAAAACCTTTCTTAACCAATTAGAGCCCGCCCCCCACCCCCAATATTTATGTTGCTCTTATTATGAGGTTTTAAGTTAAAGTTCTCATCTTTAAAATCACTGTTGAGCTGTTTAAAAACTAAACATATAGCGTATAAAATGTATTTAGTCATATTTTTTGAGCGCCTACTATTAGTTTAAACTATGAGTTCTTTTATCATTGCTAATTTCATTTAAAATTATTTGAGCTGCCTCTATTATTCGGTCACACGTTATTTGCGTTATGGACTGCAACTACATTGGATTTGCAGGGGGATTTTTTGTTTTTTTTTTCCACTCAGTTTCTTTTACTTTCATTATATAAAGCAGCTGTGGTGCAGAGGTTAGAACTTTGGCTTGCTATTCGGTTCGCTATTCGATGTTGGTATCTAGGTCGATAAGCAAGATTGGTAGATTTCTTATTAAATGCTCCTTCGCGGTAAGAACAATATGTTCTGGAGCCATTAAATTTTTTGCCTAATATTCATCAAGATGTTTTTAATAAATTTTGAAAAAGTATTTAATAGGTTTCAAATACCTCCTGGTTTTCTTTCTACAAAATACTAGCAAGAAAAGTTTGCTCTTTTTTTCCTCGTTTCCTCTCTTTATTAATACTGAAACACTTTCTCCTGGTTTCAGGTATAAAATTAAATAACCCATGATATCTAAAAATACGGATCAATTGAAAACAATCTTTTCAATTTAATTAAAAGTGAAGAGTTTGCAGAACTAATTTTACATAATCAAATTATTATGATCATGGATGCCCACAGGATTTTTTGATGTTTTAGATATTAACAATTTTATTTATTGTGCTATTATCTATTGTGTACTCCAAACTTAAGTATGTTCATGTCTATGCCAAATGAGGAGACTAGCAATGGCGCTTTTACTTATTTTGATGCAAAAAAAAAAAGAAAAAAAAGTTAAGTTTTTTAAATGAGTAACTGTATACTTATTTGAATAATACTTGATATAGTATTTTATTTTTACGAGTAAAAGTACTTTGCATTTTTACTTTTACTTATAAGCGTAACTTACTTTTAATGGTAAGTCGCGTAAAGTAATTTACTTTGAAAAGTTATTTTGGTTATAATTATGTAAAAAATTTACACCAAAATGTTATTTACTTTTTACATGTAAAAAAAGTTATTAATGAAGTAAACTTGCGTAAATATAATATATAAAAAACATGACACTTACTTTACAAAGTAAAATAAAACTACATCATAACAACAAAATGTTTTTACATGTAAAAGTAACTTATTAGCAAAAACAGCTTACATAAAAGTAATTTGAAAAAAATAGTTATTTACAGTTACAAAAAGTAAATTTTGTCTTTAAAATTTTATACTTTACTTTGTAAGTAAGTAAAATGTAAGTTATAATTATATTTACTTTTTCAAAGAACAGTCATTTCATGTTGATTTAACATAAATTTTGAGATAGGTAACGTATTGCAATCCATTGCCTGTTTCAGGGCACTTCTGGGTTATACTTCAGGTAATACTCTGATGTATGTGGGCAGTGTGGTGGGGCATCGGGAAAGAATTTTTTTCCACGTATATTACAAAGGGTAGTTCTATTATAATTAGAGGTAAATATAGTCAACATGCGGGTATACCAGTAGTGTAGCATGAGTAATAGTAGAGGCTGCTAAATAGTCATTGATTTTTTTTTTTTTTTGTTAAGTTAATGGCTATAAAGTAACTTTGGTGAAGAGTGAGGGGGGGGAGGGGCATAATTTTTAGGCTATGGGTAATACATGCATGTGAAGCATCTAGTAGCTACGCCACTGGATGCTACCCATGCAAGCAAACCTTGACTAAGTCACTGTTCGTTAGAGCACGCTTTTTCTCCAGTTTTTTGTCTTAGTATT
This sequence comes from Hydra vulgaris, assembly GCF_038396675.1. Classification (NCBI taxonomy): domain Eukaryota; kingdom Metazoa; phylum Cnidaria; class Hydrozoa; order Anthoathecata; family Hydridae; genus Hydra; species Hydra vulgaris. The sequence goes on along the minus strand of NC_088931.1, from coordinate 35,955,541 downwards.
TGCCTTTCAATCCAGTATTTTGTTATGGTAATATGACGCAATATAATGATTTTATTATCCGCAAGGACATCGACTGCAGATTATATCCGCAAGGACATCGACTGCAAAACAGTTTTCAAAAATTGTAAGTCGTTTAAACTGTCTGATAATTTATATGATTAAAGAAGTGTTTATCAGATGGAATCTTTTATTGCGTATTATTATACATAATTTATTTGAAAAATATGGTAAGGAAACCTGGTCAATCATCTACTATAGGTTGTGGACACCCTAATAACCTCCTTTTTATTGCGTTGAACAATCCACACAAAGATGATTAGGAAAATAAAATTTTTTTCAAATAAAATAGTGCTTTAGAATAAACTTGTAATTTTTTTTAAACTTTAGTTTGCAAAAAAATTTTCAAAAAGACTTCATAAGTTGTCGGCTATCAGTTGTCCCGGAATTTTGCGATTTATTTTTCACTACTTTCCAGACTAGCTAGAGCTCTGAAACTTCCAGCATTTGTGTAAATTTAATAAACGTACATGTTAAAACTGTTTTCAGAGACAACGGGAGAACTCCACTTTTTTGAATCTCTTTTTTTTTTTTTTTTTTTTTTTTTTTACTTTATCTTGATAACATTTGTTTAGTCACGATGAACATGCATGCCAAATTTGTTTTCTAGGCAAGGGGGGGCATACCTTTATTTTGTTTAATATTTTATCTAATTTTTTTTTTTTCTTTAAAGTTGGGGTTTATAACTTTTTAGAAAGAAAGATTTTTTGCAAAAAAAGCTTTAAAAAGGCATTTTTTGACCCCCTACACCCCAGTGCGAGAAAAAAAAATTCAATTTAAAAAAGTAAAAGTGAAAGTAATTAACTTAAAAAAAAATGATGACTTTTTGTAACCACAACAACCGTTATTTTAGTTTATTTAATATAGTGAATTTAGTAAGGTGGTTCAAAAAAAGCACACTTTTAAATTTAAAATTATATGGTCAATTGTGAAGAAAAGTGTCTTGATGCTATTTCATCATATAGATGAAATAACATCAGTTCTTTTTTTTTATCAAAATTTTTGTTATTTTTTTTACTTTAAATTTTCAAAAATTCAAAAAAAAGTTAACAAAAGTGTGAATCACAATATTTAAACAACCAGATTCCAATCACATATTTAAAATCAGGCCCGTAGCAAGCTTTTTGTTTTTGATTGAGAATTTAATTTTATGTAACGACGTGGAGCAAACTCCAAACATTTATATATTCATGTTTATGTAAAGCTTTTCAAAAGTATTGCGATAATCGGAGTTTGTTATCAATAATGTTTGAATGTTTACCTCCCTTTTATGCCATTAGCGTGAGAGCGATGAGTTTATAACATTTATATATGCATTTTTTTAACATTTTAAACTAAATTTAAGTTCATTATGTCTCTAATGTAATGCAATAATCTCTTAATGTTCAAAAATTATGACCATACAAAATTTGAGCAACCTCCTTAATTATTTAGGGGATTTAAAATATTATCTTTATTTAAGTTATAATTTCGTCTGACAATCAAATTCTGCTCCTCGTTCAAAATTTCGGGCCGAAAGTTAATTCAACTCTTTTTTCGCGAATAAGTAATCAAAATTTGTCAAAGAATAACGAAGAAAATTAAGTTTTTGTAAGTGACTTTAGTCTACAAGATCGTATTTTTCAACAAGATCGTATTTTTCATTATATTTCTACAAGACGTTCATTATATTTCTACATTCATTATATTTCTACAAGATCGTATTTTTCAAACAATATTATCAAACTAATTTTTTTCTCAAATTTAATTTGGTCATTGATTTTTTTTTTTATTACATAAAGACATTCTTTAATGCAGTGGCTGATTTTAATTTTTATAATTGTTTATTTTTCTAAATTTGCTGTTACAAATAAATACTTTTGTTTTGCAAAGTATACAAATGGCGGGGGCAAGAAGAAGACAAAAATAGTCTTATTACCAAGCCCCTAAATATCTGTACATAATAAAGCCAATAAAAACTTTTCATTAAAACTGATGATCATGTGTTTTTCTGAAGTTTGAGTTTAATAAGTTTATTTTAGTTGACAATTATTATATTAATAATTGTCAACTATATATAAATTAATATATAAGTAGCTAAAATACCAAGTTCTCCTGTTTTATTATGTTATTTTAGAAAAATAGAAACCCTTTTGATAAATAACATACTAAAACAGAAGAAATATTGCATAAATAACAGAATTTTTGAATAATTTAATTTTTTTAACTATAAATAAAATGGTTTAAAAAATATTATTCATGAAAGTTTAAATTAAACAAAATACAAGATTTAATTTTAAATTGATTTAAGTGTGATTGATACAAGTATTGCGTGGTATTATACCACCTCAATACCAATGTAAAAAGGTTTCATAATTTGAAAATGCGGCGATTCCTTTTATCACCAAACCGATTAGAATTCCTTTATCAAAAGCATCTTTAACTAATATTATTATTAATAGTTACCTACAAATGAGAATCTTTTAATGTGTTGTTAAAAACCATATTAAACTCGTTTAAAGACTTTATGGTGACTAATAATGTAATGATGTCTGCTTGCGTAAATTTTGAGATGTAATATTTATATAATTATGAGAAACCAATGAAAACATACTTAAGTGCAAAACTCAAGTATGTTCTTGTTTATTTTCTAGTTATTACCACATTAGAATGTTTAGAAAAATGTTGAAACAACCACCTTGTTCGGTTTGGATGTAAACTTTATATAATCATAACCTTTGAATTATGAATTTTAAAACCTCTCGTCTTAAATTTAGTGTAAGAAAATGAAAAATAAAAGTTACTAATATGTTGCCCTCACATTTGGGGTAGGGATGGTAAATATTTTAGGATATTTTTTTTCCAGTCTTCAATCACCACAGTTTTATTTCTTAATCGACGTATAAATCATTGCTTAACTACAGCTCCGGTTATACGTATATTACACAGTAGCGTAGTAAAATATTTTTTGCCAGTAGGCATACTGGTCCAAGTGCCCATTTACTGTTTTCAGGAACAACAATTTACAAAAACAACAACAAAAAAACTCTTTAAATACATCTTGAGGCTCCTAAACCTCGCGGCCCTTGGCTTAGTTGCTTGAGGGACAGTAAATGGCATGGGGTTGTAGCCCCCATAATCCAGGGCTAGTTTAAACTTTCCCTCCTTAGTTTTTAAATAATGAAAACTAAGGAGGGAATACGGAAAAAACCTGTAAAAACAACTAACAATTATACCAATTGTGTCTTTCAAATAGTCTATCCTTTCTGAGTCTCTCACTGCCATGTTTCAGCTTTGTCTGAATTCTAGACTTTACTTTTTTGCATAAGATCCTCTCAAACCCTTTGTTGTATAAGATCCTCTCAAAGTTATATTAGAATATAAGTAAATTTACTTACTTATTTTATATAGATTACTTTTAATTTATTTTACATATTATATAAAATGTAAGCTTATGTAATTTAAATTTTATTTTATATAATTTATTTTTAATAAAAGTTTGTAATCACTTTTAAAATAAAAAATTCCTACTTAAAAAATATTATTTTATTTGTAAATTTAATTTATATTTGGTAGCATATTACTTTTATGCAATTTATTTTCATATGCAAGTTTTTTTTTAATAAATTTTTTTTTCTTAGACCTCCATCATTGGAATATTTTGCAAGGCTTCTTCATTTGGTATAGGCATGAACATACTAAAGTTTGGAGTTAGCACAATACGTAAAAGTGTCATATTTGAAAAATCGAAAAATTCTGCGGGCGCCCATGAATATGATAATTTAATTGACTGTTTTCAAGATCAAGAACGTTGTAAAGACAATTACATATTTAGTGGTTATCATATATTTTGTGCCATCATTAAACAATTTTTGACTGTGTGGATATAATAAATTCACTTCATGAAAATACGTCAACCAGTAAAGTTGTTATTTTATATTATATAATTTAAAATTTAAGTCATAACTGTTGTTATGCTAATAAACATCTACTTTGTTAAATGAGGTGTTTATTCATATTAACTCTATTGTGTGTATTCTATACCTAATCAGGAGTATAGATTATATCAAGATTTGAAATAGTTATAACATTATATTAGAACGCTTTGTAATAAAATACAAAAATAGCAGTTTATAGGCTTTTGTGAGGACTGTCTAAAAATTGTTTCTAAACAGATTTATGTTGGTCTTTGCAAGGTGTCTTGTGAAAATCTTGGTTTCAACTAATTATTAGGTTTTATTGAATGTTTCTCAGCGGATAACTTTTGTACTCTTTGTTTGAGAACCAAAAAAAACTTTTCAAGTTAAAACAAATAGGCCTGATTTTGAAATGAGGACAACAGCTTCATTATTTTTGAAATGAGAACAACAGCTTTTTATAACAATGATCTAAAAGCTTTAGAAACTTTTACTTTAGAAACTTATAGTTGTGGTATCAAATCAACTTGCTGTTTGAATAAATTACTAAATAGGCGTATCGAGCTTACTTTGGATTAAAATTACGAGATCAAGACGAGTATTGGACTTTTCATTTAGTTTGCAGACCACGTGTTGAAAATCTCAGACGGTGAAAAAAAAAATACAAAGAAAAAAATGAAAGGATTAACTTTTGCTATTCCAATGGTTTGGAGATAGCCGGTAGATCACTACAGCGGTTGTTATTTTTGTTTTAATCAGCTTGCCACTGGACACAGTTATTATCTATTAAGTATACAAGTTTATCCTCCGCCATTAGACCAGTTCCTCATTCAGATCAGATTCCCATTTCTGATTTTTTTACTTTTTGGTTGACTAATAGTGAGCGAACCAATAAAACTTTCACATTCTCAGAGTTCTCTGATAGTAATGATCCTGAGTACATGAATATCGTACATGGTACTTGGTACATTTTCCCAGTTTACTCTATATATCTGATCATCTATTGGATTTTAAGGAACTGTTTGTTACGTAGCAAAGTTACGTCTCAAAAATAATTTCCCAGTCCACTTTTGTACCATTATTATTAACAAACTCTTTTTGACAACATTTAATAAGTTTATTTAATTATCTTTTGTAGACAAAAAGACCGAATTACCGAAGTGTATAATCAAACCTGATTATTGTAGATCCACAATTCATTCACAACCATCATTCATATATGAATGATGCAAGTTTTAACCATTTAAAAGTGCTTTGTCATACAGCTATTTTCGAATCGTCTTTTAAATTATCAACTTTTTTTGTTTGTTTGTTTGCATGGATAAGTATCGTTGAACCAGTCGCTTCTCTGAAAAAAAAAGTATTGTCAGGTATAAACAGTACTTTTTGTCTTACTCGCATTTGATACATCAAATGGGATGCTCGGATCATTAAAGTTCACGATGCAGCATATTTTTGTAATGCGATGGACTTTTCGTTAAAGTGTTTGCATATTTTTAATTTAACGAATTCTCTCAAATCAAAATCAGTTTATGCTCTGCTAAAACATGCAAAGGATGAGCTTTGGGTCAAAAAGTAAAAAAGATCAACAACAAAAAAGAGAAAACAACCAAAAACATTCAACATTTTATTTTTGTAGAAAAACTTTATTTAATATCGTAACTGTTTTTTTTCTTTTTTATTGATCTTACTCTCAAGTATTTTATTACTTTGATACTATATTGATAGGAATATTAACAATCTTAACAACAAAAAAAGCTATCAAATATATAGTTAATAACGTATCAATATACTTGATAAATGTATTGATGCGTTGTATACTAAATACTTAAAAATTAATATATTTTTTTTTAAATACTTAAAAGTTTGTTAAAAAAAAATTAAAAACATAGTGTAAAGTATGTTGTCAATAAATAAAATGATTTAGTTTTACTTATAGATAAGTTATATTTCCTTTCTTGTGAGAAGTTAAAACTATTTTGTTCCATAAAAAGGCTTCTCGAAATGAAATACAAGGTTTACCAAAGTTAGTATGCAAAACTGGCTTTTGAATAAAATTTTTGTAGATGAAGCAGAATTGTTTAAAAGGCCAAAAGTAGCAAGGCCAAGGCCACACGTTAGAAGATTTCAATTTTTGCCTTACGTTAAGGCCAATTATTAACAAAACTGTAAGTATTGTCAGAGCAAGTGCTCTGACAATAAAACCACATTTTTTAAAAATAGTCCAAGGTTATGCGCAGAGTTCAACAAAATCAATAAGAAAATATGTATTTTTTTTTTTAGGCCAAGGCCAACAGTTTCAAAGCCAAGACCTCAATTTTTGGCTTTAAGGCAAGGCCAAGGACTAACAACTCTGAAATGAAGTTAATTTTTAGTAAGCTATAAAAAAGAAACGGGGAATTGTTGGTTATTTATGCACAAATTAAAATACATTATAAACATTAGGCTGATATATATTTTGAGTAAGAGATTTTACATAAATAAAACTGTCTTTAAAGCTAAAAAAACGTGCAGTATTTTAGTGGGTATGCATCGTCCGCTGGACGTCCGCTGGACATCTTTTGGACGTCTAGACGTCTTTGAGACGTCTGACGTATGCCTCTCGGACAACGCGTGCCCACTGAGATTCCTCTGGTAACAATGAAGAGGTTTTAGTAAAGCTTTATTAGCTCTACCCCAAACAATAGTAGCATAGTTAATATGAAAATGAATAAATGAGTTAAAACGAATAATTGAACTGAATGAGTGATATAATTGAATTAAAATAACATTATTTAAAAAAACTTCTGGATTTGTATAACTTTTCTATATTACTAGTAGTTTTTAATATTTAGATTATTAATGTGAAATTTATTCAAGAGTCAAAAAATCCCTAAGTGACTTTAAAGCAAAAAAGTTACATTTGTTTTTTTAATGGAGATTAGCAATTTGGTAAAGAAAAAAAGAAAACCTAAAAAAAAAAATTACTGGAAAACAGGCTAATCAGAAGGATTTTTTGATTTTCTCTGATATAACTCATTCAGGAATTTTTAGCATATAATATTAAATTTATTTAATAACTTTTTTAACATTCAAAAGTTATAACCATTAGAAATTTTCGCCCACACAAAAACGAGGGGGCTGTCAATTTCATATAGTCATAACCTTCGAACATTTTTAAATGAAACTAAACATAAATAAATGAAACTAATTTAAATTTAGTATAATATGCTTAAAAAAACATATTTTAATAATTTACGCAAACTCATTCCCCAAACATTTGGGGTAGGAGAAGCACATTTTTAGAGGAACTTCTGTTCCCAGGCTTCAACCAACACGATTATTTTCAAAACAATCTCATTTGAAATAAGCACGAACATACTTAAGTTTGGAGTTTTTGCAATGTCTGAAAGTATCATATCTAAAACAACAAAAAATGATTACTGTTGTTTTCGAAATATGTCAAAAAAGATGTACTTCGTAAACAATAATGAATTTTTTTGTAATATATTTTGACTGCGTAGAATCAAATATTCTGCACAATATCTTGTAAAGTTTTTCAAACAAATGTATAAGCATTTCTGCATCTGTTTTTGCTACTCTAAAAGTTTCAATTTTTTTAGCTGAACCTTGAAACCACCAATAAAAAAATGTAAATAAAATACTTGAAATTGTTTCTAAATTTTTTAAGTTTTTATTATAATTGCATTTTTAATTATTTAAATATTTTTAATTTCTGAAATTTAAAACTGAAGCAATTTACAAGAAAAGCACTAAATGCTGTAGAGGAGACCGGGCCAACTCTAACCATTACCTATTTAGTAAATTTAAAAAGTTATCATTTCTTGAATCATACTTCAAAACTTGAAATATGGTTTTAATCATTATAAGTTAAAAAAGTTTTGAAACTAGTAAACAAACAAAAAAAACTCCAAAAATTTCAAAATGTTTGATATTAAAAATATAGTAATTTAAAAAAAAAACTAATAAAAAATTTTAAATTTATTAAAATTTAAGATTCTGTATTAGTTTTTTTAAATTTAATTTATTAGTACCTTGACCTGAAACTAGAGGCTTTTCAAAGAATCATCGGTTGTGCTAACTTATTCTAATTAACTTAATAAATAAACATAAATGTCTCACGACTAATGACATAAAATACATAATAAACTTTAAATGTAGATCTAGCAGTTTCTATATAACCCCTAAAATTCATAGATGTCAAGAAATTTTTTAACAAGGAAAAATTTGAAGTAGATGTTAAAGAGAAATTTAATTTTCGATATATTTTAGAACTATTTAAAATTTAATAGAACTTTTGTCATGAATAATAGAATGTCAATTATAATAATTGGTATCATAAAAAGGTATTATAAAAAAAACTATTCCATAACGCGAAACTGCAAGGACTTGCAGCATTAAAAAAATCTAAAAAAATTTTTTTTTTTTTGACAACCTTTTGTAACTGAAGCAAATCTTTTACTTAAAGAATCTTTTATTTAAATGTTTTTTCCAATATTCCATCTGGTATCGGCTTTCAAACAACCTCCTAGTTTAATTAGAAAACTCACTTCTAAGTAGCCAACAAGTAAAGTAGATTTTCTAAATGCAAAGATATTCGGTGAAAATAATGCAATCTTTAACTTCAAGAATTAGATGAGTTTGAAACATTTAATGGCACTATTTGGAAAATATTAAATCACATGCAACAACAGCACATGTAACAGTAAAAATTTGATTTATTACCTTAAATGTTTAAGGTAATTTATTATGTAACAAACAAGCCACATATATATTAGTAAAACTAATAATATAAGCTTCCGTATAAACGAATCTAGCTGCAGAGCTGGCCTGTTAACTAATAGATTTGAGAACCATGTAACCATGTTATATACCTGTCAACATTTTGTTTTCCTTGAACTCAATACGAATAGTTTATTGTTATCATAAAAAAAGCATTACACAATTAAAGCATGATTTAATTAACATTCTCTGCTCATAAGAAGCCAAGTTGGTGCAAAACCGTCCGGTTGGATGGCTGAAGTTCAGGTTTTGCAGATTTCATATCATTTTGTCAAACATGCTAGGTGTACAAAATAAATTTTTGTTGCTATTAGATTATCATTATTCTCATCTTTTAATAGAAGCTTTCAAACTGAAAGACATTTTTCTTTGAAGACTACTTCAAAGAAAATAGGGTATAAGTTTGTTAAATTCCTTCTTATATCCTACTTTTTAAAAATACACAAACACATCTTGCACTGCATGGATGATAGTTCAACGTGGTTCCACAATGTTGTTTTACAGTATACTGGGTATTGCGGGTTTATCCTTTCTACTAACATTTATCCCTAATGATATTAAAACTGATTTAAAAAAAAACAGAAGTTCCCACTAAATGTTAACAATTTTAGTGAACATGATTTTATACCAGCCTATAGTACAGATAGAGCAATTCCAACATCAGGCTCTGCTATGGAAAGTGTAATGCTAAATGTAAATAATGTAACTGATGTTTACTTTACAATATCAGAAAAAAACATGATAGTAGCTTAGATAGTAGTTTGTTCCTTAAAAGATTTAAATCAGTATTGCGATATTTTAGACGTACATCTAAAGAGTTATCTGTAGTTTTATCGCCTGAAGATTAAAGACCGTTCAAAATAGCTGAACTATGAAAATAAATTTTAAATAAAAGAACCACACCAATACTGTTAGATTCAACAAATATAAATATATTTTAAAAAAAAAAGAGCAAAAAATTTAAAGATTGTATCAATACTCTTTTCATTACATCCAAGTTTTTAAAATATACCGAAAGTCTTTTTGACTCTGAGATGTTGTTTTTGGTGAACCTTAAATGTCAAACATAAATTGGAACTTTTTTCCCACAAGTTGGTAAGGCCTTACTTGGTTGGTGAACGCTTGTTTACACCACAGTTTGACAATCCATTCTGGTTTTGAACTTATTGGAGATTTCAAGAAGATAAGTCAACTGCAGCTGGAAATAGTTTCGTATTAGTTAAATAAGTCTACCAAAAATATTTGATAGCTGTAAAATATTTGTAAACAAAGAATGGTATACATTAGTAATGTTATCAAATAATAAATTAAGTTTGAAGCGTAACCACGCACGAAACAGAAAAACGCAAATTTTAGTTACTAGATAAATAAACTTTAATTCCTCGGAAAGTATAAGCAGCATACTTTTTAAAAATAATATTTTAGGTATTCGTAATTGTTTTCACTTGATGGAACCACTTGACGCACTTGAGCACTTCTAAATGCCATTAATAATTGGAAAGTGTGGATAAGCGGTATTAAAAAGTTACTGTTCCCCCAAATTTAGCAAATATACGGATATATTCTTCAAATATACGGATATATTCTAAACAATTTCGTTAACGCTAGGTCTAATAATATGACAATTCGCTATATATATATATATATATATATATATATATATATATATATATATATATATATATATACCTGGCAAGAAAGGAATATGTGGCCCACATGTGGCCATATATATGTGGCCTTACAAGTGGAATAAAAGTGTAAAGCTATGTTCTAGATGATTATTGATATATAAACTGATGATTGTTGTGACCCACATGCTGATGATTGGTGTGACCCACATACGGAACACATAATGCGGTCCACATAATCATTCAACCTAATGTGGTATACTCTTTAAATAAATACGTGCAAAAATAGATGTGGTTATCATATGACCCGTTCACATAAAACACATTCTTGCTGCATAAGACCACATTTTAAATTTTAAAATAATACTATTTTATTCTATTATGAAAATTGCTAGATTATTTCATGACGGCACACCCTTTTTAATTTAAGTGGTTTTTTAGTATAAATTTAAGTTGTCGATATACAATATAAATTTAAGCGGTATTTTAATGACAATTTTGAGACTTGTTATCCAACATAAATTTTTCCAAATATCTTAGTTTTATATTATGTTTTATATTGTTCATTTCCTGAATGAAAATACTGTGGAGCATGTTCCAAAGGAATGGTTGAATGGAAACAACGAGTGTATGTGGCCAAAATGTAGCATTACTTCATTGAGAGAAATGCGTCGCAAGAGACAGATTCCCAATCAAGATTGGGAAAGATACAAAATACGAATTTAATCAACTGCTGGTAAACATTTACCTGCAGTTGATAAACGCGGAGAAATTTAGAGGAAATATGTTGTACATATTTCCTCTAAATTTATATGTTACCATAATGACTTTTTTATATAGGTTTTTTTCACAACGTGTCCACGTTAAATTTTCCTGTAAAAGTATTGTGTGGCTTTCGTTCTTTTTTAGTGTGCTTGTGAACGATAAAAGCATTATAATCAAACGTGGGCCACACCAACACAATCCCATAAAGAGGAGTGGTACATATATAGCTAACATATGCGTCCCACACGTGGGCCACATGAGGCTCATGCACAAATGAAGTGTTGCGTTCGCTCTTATTTAGTATGGTTTTAATGATATAAACATTAAGCCACGTATGGACCGCACCAATGCCATCCCATAAGGGAGAGTGGTAAATATATGGTTAACATGCAATTGCCATATAAAGCCCACATTAAAATTTCTTGTCTGGTATATATGTATATATATACATATATATATATATATATATATATATATATATATATATATATATATATATATATATATATATATATTGTCTGGTATATCTAGTATATATGCTTATATATACATATATATATATATATATATATATATATATATATATAAATATATATATATATATATGCATAAATATATATATAAGCATATATATATAAAACTAAATATATATATATATACATATATATATATATATATATATATATATATATATATATATATATATATATATATATATATATATATATATATATATATATATATATATATATATATATTTATATGTATATGTATATAGAGTAAAAAGAAATGACAATATAGAAATAATGCGTATATTTAGTTTGAAAGCATCCTTTGTAAATAATCTTTTACCTTAAAATTCACGAAGGTTAAACATATTTGTTTTCTTTCTATGTAGAATTACTAACTTGTTTGCAATTAATCTTTACTTCTAAACTATAGATTGAATGTTGTGCATCTTAACTTTTTGTTAAAATTTTGTGTATTTGGTATTAAGTCAAAACGAATAACTATTTTAGACGTTGATTAATTATTAGTTATGTTTATCTCGATTTGAACGAAATTGTTGCAAAGCAATCTTAAATTATCTTTTTTGACTGCGACTTGCTATTAAGAATAAAAAAGTCAACGAACAAAGCAAGGCGTTAAAATATAGAGGACTCCTCCCAAAATCTTGATAGTCGACTCTTGAGTCGAAAGACTGTAAAAAAAATATTATAAGGAAAAAAATTAATATAAAAATTATAAAGTATAAAGCTGCTCAGTTTTATCTTCTGTCTATAATTACCATAGTTTTAATAGGTGCTTAGTTACTTTGGGTTTAAAAGTATTGCTTTGGGTCATTTTAACTCTGGGTTTAACAAGGGTAAACCCACAATGACATATTTTATCTTTTTATTCAAAAGTTTTTATTATTATAGTTTACTGTAAAAGTAAACTATAATAATAAAAACTTTATTATGTATAATTCACTGTAAAAGGCTTGGTTAGGTTTTATTTGAGTATAACGATCATTTTCTCAATAAAACTGCTTTTTTTTTATTAAAGAAAGTTTGTTTATTTCTTATTCATCCAATTAATTATTAAGCATATGTGGGGAAACAGCCAGTAAACACCCAATACATTTAGCGAAATAAGCGCCTACGCGATAAGTTTTTAACTATTTTATCAAATGTATAAAGTTATCTTATCGCCGGTTATGTTTATTTTTATATTGTATATAAATCTTATCTTCAAAAGTAATAATTGTTGATATTTCCCAAGTTATTTATAAAAGATTGCTATCAAGTTTTGTTTTATCATTTTTCGTAATTCATTCCCGATTGCAGATTCAAAAAGACGTTTTTTTTTCGTGATGGAATGGATCAAAAAAATATTGATTAAATATCGAGCGCCAAAAGCAAATTTTTTTAATAATATTCTTTTTAGTTTTTGGTAACATATATTTTTTATTATACGAATATAAAAATAGAGCAGCCGTGGCGCAGTGGTTAGAGTTCTGGCTCAGAACCCAGAGGTCCGAGGTTCCGACGCCAGCTCTAGCCCAACAAGCGACATTGGTACGGAAGGAGGCGTGAACTTCCTGTTACATGCTCTACCGCGGTGCTCTGTGATAAGACCGTAAGGACCTAAATAACTACAAAAAAAATATGTCTGCGTTATATAAAATGACCTGTTTCTTTACAAAAATAAACTATTTAACACACCAATGAAACTTGCTAGAACTTTTTAAAAATATTTTACTCGGTATATAATGCTACTTTTCTCTATCGTTGAAAAGTTAAACCATAAAATATAAATATCTCTTGAATAACCAAGTGATTTAAAAATCATAAAAGATAAAATAACATTTTATTTTTTTCTATCCATTTATTCTTATGGTAATTATAACTACCATAACACAACGAGTTATTATATTTATTATAAAACTTTTATTCAAACAGAATAAACAAAATCGATAAGTAGAGAGAATCAAACCACCACGTGGCGAGAAACGAACCACCACGCGGCGAGAAACGACTCAATCCTTAAAAAACAGGATTATTATTTTAATACAATATGTTTTCTCTCTAATAAATATATAAAAATTATATATTTATGTTATGCGTAACATGTTATTCGTAATCGTAATCCAAGACAACTTGAGTACATTTTCCTATTATTAATTGTTTCTAAAAATGTCTCAAAATGAAATAACTGATAAATACAGTTTATATGAAAAATGAGTTCTTTATAATCTGTAGCTTATTTAAAACAACAACAAAAAAAAAAAAAAAAAAAGTTGGTTGGGGGCTCATCTTTCTAAAATATCAAGAGTTTTTAGAAAGATTTTAAGATTTTCTAAAATTTATTAACGTAAAGAAAGATATTTTTCATCGGAATTTACAAAGGGATTTCATAGTTAGGTAAATTCATCGAACATAGATAAAATTCTATTAATATTGATTAAATTTTAAATTAAAAGTTAAATTTAAATTTGTTTTATTACAAATAGAAAGTTATTTTTTTATCGCAACTCAAAAGGGTTTTTGTAGTAAGGGGTCTTCCATAAAGTACGTACGCACGTATAAGGGAGGGAGTGTTACCCAAAAACATACGAACGCCTTAAAGGAGGAAGGGGGGGGGGGTTTAAGACAGTGAGTATGTTCGCTAATTTTACTATCTCTCGTTCTCTATCTTTCTCCTAAAACTTTATTTCTTTTTTTTAATAACAAAAGAATTAAATTTCATGAGTTTAAAGAATCAATATCATGTTATGTAACTGAGTAATGTCGAATTAACTATAAGTTTTTTGTTTTCAATGCTTTAAAAAATTTATGCGTTGAGAAAGGACGGAGCGGGTTTGATTTTGTAATGAATAATGCGTAAGAACGCAGGAAATGGAAAGAAGGGGGGGGGGGAGAGGGTTGTTGAAACCATACAGGTGTGTAAAAGGAGAAAGGGTGTTCCTAAATTAGCGATTTTATTGCTTACGTACTTTATGGATGCTCCCTTATTATATAAATTTTTTGAACATTGATAAATACGTTGTAACCAAACAAAAGTTTATTTACAAAAAGAAAGTTGTTTTTTATTTCAAGTCCTAAAGGGGTTTTATGGTTAAAAAATTTTTTTGGACGTTGATAGATAAATATCAACAATATATTAAACGAATTCGTTATTGGACGAATTAAAACGTCATATAAGAAAATAAATTTAGTTAATAAATAATTTTTTTTAAGAATTAATTTTTGTTGCTTTCTTTTGGTGAAAATGTTAAAAAGTTCTTTTGAATCTGATGTATGTATAAATGTAAATGAAAAGCAGAGAAGGAGGCCCTTCTTGTAACATGAAAAATGCTTTATTAAATTTCGTTACTGGTAAGCCGCATCAACTTCAGATGCTCAGAATGAAGAGGTTACACACCTATATTCCCAATCGTCAACATGTGGTCAAAGTAGTCAGATGGCTTTAGAAAAAGTGGTCAATGAATTGGGTAACCTATTGAAAGAAATTTTGGTACGAAAAATACAGGTTGAAGCAATGCAAAACTCTTATTGGAAATATGCTGTCTAATGGCCATCTTTAATCACCAATAAAGAACGCGTTTACTTGGTCAAAATAGACCGTTTTGTGATTTAAAAATAAAGTACTCGTTAGATAAGAGTTCTAAAAATTAGCATTTCTCTATGAGATTTTTTTTAGGAAGTTACAAAATGGTGAATGTTCAGATCGTCATTGCTTAGCTTATTTGAACCATAAAATTGCTATGTTTTGTTTTTCCGTAAATTGTTCTCAGATCTAAAAATCAAGGTCACAATTGGAAGAAATAGCAATTGAAAAAAATGTCTAGTGTTCTAGCCGATCATGAACTGTCCATAAAGTACATTCGGGCTGCTGGCGCTTAGTTTAAGCTGGAAAATTGGTTGAAGGAACGAGAGAAAATTGACAAGGAAACACAAAAACTAGTTAAAAGCGAGAGTAAGCACTGGAGCAATATTTTCAATTGTTTCAATTGTGCAGTTTCTTGCAAAACGGAATTTAGAACATTGCGGCACTGTAGATTAGAACCATTGTTTCAACTAAACAATGGAAAAGTTGTAGGATTGGTTATTAGAAAAGTACAATTTATGCCTAGAAGATCATTTATGGCGTATATAAAAAAAATTAATGATGATTACTTAGGCAAAATAGTTTAAAACAAGGTAATTAATCTGTCCAATGAAGTTGTCTTACATATTAAAAACTTTGTTCAAAATTCATTTAAAATATTATTCCATCATCTTGGAGTGCACACCTGATGCTGGTCATAAAGAACAAATGACTATGATTTTGTGAGTATGCAACATTGAGCAGTAGAGATCAGTAAATACTTTGTGGGATTCCTACCTGACAATGACATCACTGGTTCAGATCGCGCGAAAGCATGCTTACAAAAGTTTGAAGATATGAATTTAAATTTTCAGAAATGCAGGGGACAAGGATATGATAACGGAGCAAAGATGAAAGACTGCAGTGGTGGTGTACAAAAACGTGTACTTGAACTCAATCCAAAAAATCGCTTAATGTAACATGTGGATGTTGCTGTCTCAATCTAATCTATTTTTTCTGTGACTTTTTGCGCTTAGCGAGTAGTTGATTTTTTATTTGGGTTTTAAGTTCATTTTACCTAAGACCTCCAATTACAATACAATATGAGCAAAAACAAACAATTCCGTATGTTGTAACTTGCTAGGTAAAGTTAATTAGTTGTTTATAAGTAACAAACTAAATGTGAATAAAACCAAAATTATTTTATTTCATAAAGTAAATTAATTCGAAAATATTCCCATTAAATTGCCAAATCTAATAATCGATAACGCCAACATTAAAAGAGAAACTTCAGTCAACCCTTTTTGGCGTAATGTTTGACGAACATTAAAAAAAAAAAAGATTTATTGAATATAAGAAATGTAATTTTGCAAAACATGTTCCAGAACTTTACGGAAAACCATTAAAACATTAACTTTTAAAATATTTTTACAGTGTATTTGACAATAAGTATTTAAAGTTAAGTTTTTCTATGCTATGACATAGAGGTACTAAATCTTGCATCACTTTTACCGCAGTTCTGCACATATATTTTACCGTTGTGTTAGAACTGGTGTTGGCTCTGTGGACCAAAATATCTTCAACTGTTTTAATGCTTTAAATATATATATATATATATATATATATATATATATATATATATATATATATATATATATATATATATATATATATATATATATATATAATGCGGTCGTGGTAGAGCACTCGCCTCATAAGCGAGAAGTTCCGCGTTTGATCCCCACCACGTCGCTGGAAATACTGCGCTTAGCTTGTTTGTCTAGGTTCGTGTTTCGGAGTAGATTTGAGAGAGGGTTATAACCACAAAAGTAGCTTTCTCAACTGTAGTGGCCTTCTCGGCCTTGGGGAGATGAATAATTAAAAATATATACACTTTTTATACTAAAAAAATTTGTTATTGCTTTTGATTTTTTTGAAAGAAATAAAAATTTGAAAATTTTTTAAAATATCAGAGTACTCCATACTTGAAGCCCTTTATTTTAACTTTGAGTTTATTAACAAAGATGGGTCAACTGCATAGTTTATTAATTAGAGTGCCATCTACTTAATACAGGGTACTATCTATGTTTGAGTTGAATACAAATAATATTTCAAATTATGATTAAATATCTTTTTATATTTCAAGTCAAATAAAGTTGGCTTACTTATATTTTGGTTGTCCTATCTTGAGATTTTAATGTCAAATAGTAACAATTCTCATATTTTTATCACAAGGAATCAAGATTAAGTCAAGTTCTCCCTAAATACAAAAATCTTTTTGAAACAAAAAATTTGGGGGTTAAAGATGGTTGCTTAAGAGTAAAGATATCGAAATAAGAATAAAGATATCGAAAAATGTTTAAACATAATATTGCTCTTAAAGATATAGAAATGTTTAGTTGACAAGTGTTTGAACAAAATATTACTCTTAAACAAAAGGCTGTTGATAGTCAAACTTCGCCTAAGTTTTTATTTTACAAGTCATTCTACAAATTTATTAAGTGGTGTGTTACTCATCGTTAAATTGTAGTTACATGTACTTTGGTGAAAAAAAAACAATAACTTTCAAATATCCATTAGTCAAAGTTCCTTTAATCTTTTGAATCGAGTTAGAACAAATGAACCCGTCATTTCGAAAAGAACACAAGTCCAAAACTTTTTACAATTGGTTTTTAAGTTTCAATATGGTTTGATCATTTTTTTTAATAATAAATAAAAGTCACAAAAGTTTTATGTTTTTATCTACTACGTTTAGTTTTTACTTAACTACTCCTGTTTTTATTCATCTACTCCTTTTTAACATCATAGACATTCTTTTATAAAAAAAATTAAGTTTTTTTTGTCTTGATTTCAAAAGGTAAATGGATTTGTGTTCCTTTCAAATTGAAATGACAGGTTCAAATAAACACCGAGGTCATGGAATAAAGAGCATCAAAATTTTTATTTTAGGTATACGATTATCTATTTAATTATAAAATCGATTTCAAGTTTAACTTATCAAGAGGCGAATCCAAGAGCTTTAATAAAGGGGAGGTTTTATGCTTTTGTTAATAACAAATAAGTATTAAATTCAAGTATAAATTAAAATTTTGAACGTTTAAAAAACAAAATTTTTTATAAATGTACAGATAATTGATACCAATTTGGCCAAAACTCGGCAAAATACAACTTTGAAACTATGAATTCGCCTCCTGTTTGCGTCCCCTGCTTATTATTATTTATTGTATATATTATTATACATTAAAAAAAATTAATAAATAAAACACAAGAATTTCTCCTCAAGCACTTTTTTCTTAGCTTTTATAAAAACCTTTTATAAAAATTTTTATGGAGAGAAACAACTAGGTTTCGTCGGAAAAGTTGATCTAATCAGCAAAAATTTTTCAGGAAAGAGGGGTTCATCTAAAAATTTTGCGAGTTTTCTCGAAAATTTAAAACAATATTTGTGTAACTCTTGTGTAAAAATTTACAACTTTAAGTTTTTGTTTACACTACTCTTACAATATCTTATTTTACACTGTTCTTACAATATAATACTTTATATTACCGAAGGTGTATACTTTTTTATGTTATTCACACAGCGGGTACATTCATTTTGTAAACTTTCACTATCAGATCGTTGCATCAATTCGACGAGGTGCTAAATAAAATTGAACTTTATTTAAAAATGTAACTATTAAAAAAAAAAAAAAAGTAACAAATATATATAAAAACATGCATTTTTAAATTGTTCAATTAAAAAATTTTTATTGTTCAATATCACTACTAAAAAATTATGCTTTTATAATGGAAAGTTTTTTTTCATTGCCGTCATATCTAAAGAACTAATTAGGGTAAAACCAAACAATATTTTGTTAATGTTATCCTTAATAATATTAAATTATACCCTGTGTATTTTTTAAACTTATCATCCCGATACTACAAACGAAAGAATAATGCAGAATTATAGATTTCTTGTTTAAAGTATAAGATTTGTCCGAATGTTTAAATTGATGCCAAACATAGCACAAAGCAATGGACCTGCAAATGGGGCGACTCATTTCATTAGGAATTTTGCTGCTTTTATTTTTTAAATTAATTTTCAATCTTTAATTCTTTGACTGTTGCCGCTTTTGACAGATTAACTTTATCTTTTATGATTTGCAACGCAAAAAAAAATTCAGTAGCACAAGTTCTGGAGAGAACGAAAGCTATTTGATTGGGAAATGACCTAGCAACTAGCTAGCTTTATAGCGATTTTCAAACAATTTTTTTATTATTTTATTATTCCCTAATGTCTTTAACATTTAATTCGATTTTTAGAGTCTATTATAACTATGATAATAATTGAACTTTAAAAATTTTGTAGCTAAAATGTGTCGCTAGCTACATATCGTAGCTTTATAACTGGCTACAAAATATCTATAAATCTATAGCTGGTTGATAGCTACATATCAAAATTTTTTAGACAACGATTTTATTACGATATAACGCTACCTACAATATCGGTGGGTCTTTAGCTTATTAAGCTAGCTGTCCTCGTAGCCAAATCGCTGTTTTTATCTTTGCAAATATCGATAACTTTTCGCTGACTTAAAAAAGCTAGCGATCCTCGTGGCCAATTCGCTGTCTTTATTGTTACGATTATAGCTAGCTATTTGCTAGCCGATTTCCCACCGAGTTATTTCCCAAATCATCTGTTTGGTAAATTTTCACGATATAATGGTCATTTACTTGAGCCAAAATAACTAAAAATCATCCCTTTATAACAATAAATCAAAGTTAAACAGTACAGAATCTATCTGAAAATGATCTTGGAGTAATCTTCTCAAGTAATCTAAAATAGAAAAATCGAATAATAAAATGCGTAGACAAAGCCAATCAAATGCTAGGTCGGAGTTGAAAAGCTAATAAAATGCTGAGTCACAATCAGTTAACAGTTTTACAGCAGCAATCAAACAAACCGGCTGTCATAGTGTTTTAATACCACACTCACTGGGTCACATCAGTTACAGCAATTACTAATACTAGTATGCTCACACATTATAATCGCAATGAAGAGGTACTACTTCTAACTGAAAATAATAGTCATACAATGAAACTGCTTGCAAAAACATGGTTTAATATTTTCTTTAGAAAATCTAAGTTAAAATTACCAGTTACAGTGTTATAAAAATATAGGTCCAATTAAATCTCACGCTGAATCTACATCAAAATATGTATGAGTAGGGTGATATTTCAAGTTTTACTTTTTTTATCTGCTCACCAACCATAATCATTTTCTTTAAGCCTGGAATAGTTTTTAAATATATATCTTCAAATGTATGTTATATAATGGTTTTTAAAAATCGAGTATTCAAAACACAATACTCGATTATGAATTGCCTACCTCATACCCCACTTGTCAAACAAACCATTGAAATTTTGCAATAATTTTCCAGTAGTTCCTTTTTTCTTGCTGCGTTAGTGGTGTTTATTGTCTCCCAGAGCACTTGTCCGTAATGCAAGTAACTTATCATTGATGGTGAGTTTCATAGGTAGATCTATCTGAAACTCCCTTCTGAACCATCTTTTTATTTAAATTATAATCAAAATTTGAACCGATATCAATTTCAAACACGTTTCTAATTGATTCCAGGTTCAGTTATATTATTTTATGCACCATTAATGGAAACTTTTCAATTTTTCTCTTAAGAGCTTTTGCATTTTTGTTCTTATAGCTCTTGCAGTTAATAATAAGTCTTCAATGTTTTATGTTATGTTCAATGTTATATGTTATGTTCAATGTTATATGTTATGTTCAATGTTATATGTTATGTTCAATATTATATGTTATGTTCAATGTTATATGTTATGTTCAATGTTATATGTTATGTTTAATGTTATATGTTATGTTCAATGTTATATGTTATGTTCAATGTTATATGTTATGTTTAATGTTATATGTTATGTTCAATGTTATATGTTATGTTCAATGTTATATGTTATGTTCAATGTTATATGTTATGTTCAATGTTATATGTTACGTTTAATGTTATATGTTATGTTCAATGTTATATGTTATGTTCAATGTTATATGTTATGTTCAATGTTACTTTAGTTACTTTTAGTTGCTATTTGTTTTGACTTTGTTTTTAGTTTCTTTTTTTAACAATTCCTTTTTTAACTTGATTTATATTGATTATTTATTTGAATGAGTGAAGCAATAAATGGTTTGAATGAGTGAAGCAATAAATGAAGCCGAAGATTTGAAACTATCTTTATAATCTTATGTTTTGCAGTTAAAAGTTTAAGTTTTTTTAATTGCTGAATTTTTGTTGCATTTCATTGTAGAACATGCAGTTTTTATATGGTTGTTCATTTAAATCATAATAAATCTTATGAATATAATTACAGGAATAATAATTACTTTGAAAACATAAAACAATATACATATTGATTGATCTGGATGACTCTGAAAAAAGAAAAAAGAAATTTCTACCCTAAGGTAGGATATGTGATACATCTTTAGTAAAGTATAATTGTCTACATTTTAAGGTAGAAAATTAAACTTTAAAGGTAAAAAAATTGTATGACAAATCATTATTATTAATATTTCTACCTTAGAAAAGTAGAAAACTATACCTTACTAAGGGTATATCATATACCCTACCTTAAAATTTCTACCTTTTTTTTCAGAGTGTAAAGCAATTTTGAAAAATGAGCTCAGAAACACTTTGGCACTTTAGAGTATAGAATGCAAAAATGAAACAGGAAAAAAAAAATGCAAATAATTAATAAATGTAAATCGCGCTGGATGATTGTCAGTTTTGCCTATATTTAAAGCATATAATATCTTTGCTCTATGGAATATTTGAGATTATGCAAATTTGTAAGAATAATCCATAGGTATTATTCATACCTATGAGCACAAAATTTGTTTCAAAAATAGACATTCATCAAAAAATATTAAGACAAACGTCAGCATTTGATTAAAAAAATAATAATAATAATTGTGAAGTCTGATTGATCTGGGTTGAGGCAGGGCTAGAGATATATTTTTATAACAAAAAAAAAAATTACCTTAAATATACCACTATTGTGCATAACAATACAATTATCCTTGTCAAAGGACAAACAAAAGAGAGCATGAGCAGCATCGTATTTTGCACATAGATCTGAAGAATGTAACCAACCACCTATATAACGTATGGTACCCTTTAACTTTGCACATGAGTCAACATTTAAAGAAAAACTAAAAAAAAAATTTATTTATAAATTTCTTATCTAAAAAAAAAAAGACTTTATAATATTAATTTTAAAATTGTCTTTATCATGTTACATGTGGTAGAAATTATGAAGCTGGGGCCAGGACCAGGTTTGTAACTAGGGCATATTAAATATGATAAATTGTAATTTTTTGGATTATCAAGGAAGGGGTGCAAAATTTATAATTAAAATTTCAGAGGCGGATTCATCATCATCATCTTTTATTAAATTTAAAAGTGAAAAAATGTTTCTTATATGGTTATGTAAAATTTTGTTTAACCCCTTAAGGACCAGGCCCGAGATATCTCGGGTCATGCTATATGGTCCAAAAAGACCGAACCCGAGATAACTGATGCAGTCACATATTTTACGTTTCATTATGTATTAGCCCGAAATAATTCGTGAAAATAATGTTATAACAATACTATTATATTAAATCAACTAAGAATCAATCAAATTAATATTTAGATTTATAACAGATTTTTTTTTATTCTTAATATGTCAATATCTAAGTTCTATGCATAAAAAAAAAAAATGATTTTTTGGTGCATTTATTTGAAAAAATATCGGTCCTTAAGGGGTTAATATAGCTCACTGTGATAGATTCCAGATAGGTTGTCTGAAATCTACCCCAATTCTATAAAATTTAAGGAAAGCCATCTAAAAGATATTTGAAAAAATAGTTTGAGCATCAGAAAGAGTGCTGCTAGACATGGTGTTAGCAAATAAAGAATCTTTGACTATTTAAAAAAGATTAAACATCAGGACTTTAATTTAAAAACTATTGAATTATTAACTAAACTCAAGAAAAGTTTTTCCTTCACCTACTAAAGCTTCACCTACTGAAGCTTCACTAAATGATTATTTATTTTATTGCTCAGCAATGTTCTTACCAATAATTTCATACCAGAGACCGCAACACATTTAGATATTTAATATGCGGAGAGAAATTGTATAAAGTATATTTTCAATCGACATTATAAAATTTTCAAAAAAAATTTCAGGATGTTGTTACTAGATATACTATCCTGTATTTAAAATCTGGATAAAACTGGGATAACCACAGTGCAGTGTGTTTAAAGTCATAGGTTGGAAAAAACAGCAACAAGTAGGTTAAGTGACCATCACTCGACAGACATGAATCATAAGTGTGGCTGGTCATGCCTTACAACCTGTTTGGAATTTTCCTCGGCATTGTTTCAATAATAAGTAAAAAAAGATTTTTGGTCTGTTTTTGCATTAAAATTACTGTTAGTAATTAAAATTGTTCTTAACATAACACAGTATCATAAGTCTATTTAAAATTTTTTTTAAAGAAATTTTGTAAATCATTAAACAATAGTACAACTAGCTTAAATATCATAGAACACTTTTATAATAAAATCATTTTCACTAGAGTAAAAGTACCACAAACCAGACAGTGCGCAAAAGCGGACACTTATTAGGAAAACTAAATATCTTCACTAAAAATAAAGATATTTGCAAATTTTAAAAAAGTTTTTAACTTTTAGTGTATGGAAAATTATAAAATTTCAAAAAAAAAATTATTAAAATGATTGCTTTAATAAGATATTTAAGTTCAAACAAAATCTAACCCCTAAAAATCTTTTCTTTGAAAATTTTTGGTTCTTATCATGAAAGATTTAAAAAGGCAATTTAAAAACAAAGGAAGCAATTTTGTTGGAAATTTTCTGCTAACTCCAAAAATAGTTGTAGATTTTCAAAATCTTACTCTATTAAAAAGTTATGACGTAAAATAGATTTTCTTAGGTTTTTACCTTAAAATAAACACAATAAATCTACCCTATAATCAATTAAAGTCTATAAGGTTAATCTGTTTATTATTTTTTCACTCTTATTGAACTTTTTTATTATGTTAAAATTAATTTATTTTATTGTTTTTCCAAACTGACTGAATTTTTTTCATTTGGGTTTTTTAAGTTTTCACACTTTCGTGTTAATTAATTTTGTACTTTTGCACTTATACTGTTGAAGTTAAAGTGCCAAAGTACACCGCAAAAGTGCATTGTTTCTTCAATTTCAAAAATTTTATAAATCTGTAACTGAATTTAATTTACTGAACTTAAAATGGCAAAAAAAAAACAGAAGCCTTACACTGAGGAGACAATAAAAAACGCATTGGATAAGATTGAAAATGACAAGTTGAGCTTAAGAGCCACAGCTCAATTCTACATACAATATCAACGTTATCCTGCATACCAAAATCAACGTTATCTGACCAAAATTTAAATAAGACTTTAGTAGTTGGCAGTGAAAATACAACAAAATTGAGCCCTTTTATTGAGTTAACCTTAATTCACCTTCTTCAGATGCTTGGCGATTGAGGCTTTGGTAAATGATAAGATCAAGTTCAAAGTTTAGTGAGAAACTGTTTAATTGAAAATGATGAAATGTGTTTGTTCAAAAATGTAACTCCTGGTCGCAAATGGTACAAAGGATTTATGAGTCAATAGCACTCAGAACTAAGCAAAAGAACAGCTACTAACAACGCATCTTTGAGAGCAGGATCATGCACACCATAAATTATTGCCTGTTATTTAGATGTTTTAAATTTAAATCAAAATGTTTTAAAAAAACATTTTGATTTGGCAAAATAGGTTTTAGTAAGCTCATACATTTGTGGAATTGTGATGAAACTGGTTTCAATAGTGACAAAGGCAATGCGAAAGTAATTACCAGAAGAGGTACAAAGCGTCCACTAGTTTTAACTGGAAATAACAAAAAAATAAACTACACTATTCTTAATTCTGTTAATGCTTACAGATTCCTTCTACCGTCTTTTGTTGTTTACAAATCATAGAATCGACACTCTATGATGATTGGATTAAAAGAGGCCCACCAAACACGCTTTACACAACATAACCATATGGTTAGATGAAAAATAATCAATTTTTGCAGTGGCTCGATGATATGTTTATTCCTCACGTTCAAAAAATTAGTGGTCAACATATTTTACTTTTGGATGGCCACAGCACACACACGTCATTAAGTGTAGCCTTAAAGAGTAAAGAAAACAGTATAACACTAATTTGCAATCCCGCCCATTCATCTCACATTCTGCAGCCTCTTGATGTTTGGCATGATATTTAAAGAATATTTTATGCTGAAAGTAGTTTTTTCTGAATAAATTTTCCCAAATCTTTTTGCACAGTTGTAAAGAAGCAGCAAAGCTTACAGTCATACTGAAATTATCGCTGGTTTTGAAAACACTGAGCTCTTTCCATTAAATCAAGACAACATTGGCAAATCAAAATTACAAATTTTTCAAACTTTTAATAACATCATCAGCAGTTACAAAATCACCATGCAGTCCAAGTTCTTTGCCTCAAACTGCTCAACAAACACAAAACTTAATTCCGCTTGGAACTCCAAGTTCAATTCCAACTTTAAATTTAACTTCTTGAGAAGAATTGGCAACACGTGTAAAAATCAGTCTTAAAAGTGCTCTTTTGAAGCAATTTCAATTCCAAATTGCTTACAAACATCCTGCAAAAAAAGCCAGAAATGTCAAAACAATGGCTGGTCTAGCTTTTACAGAAGAGGCATGGTTAAATCAGTTAAGAGAAGAAGATGCAAAGCTATTAAAACAAACATATGTTGAAATTGCAGCAGCAGTAGTCTGCCAAGAAAGCCAAAAAAAAGTACAAATAGTGCTTAAAGTTTTTTGAAAAATCCTACAAATTCTCAATATTAAAAAGTTATTTAGCTTTTTGTGAAGAGTGTCCGGTTTCCGGTACTTTTACTCTATGACTTGTGGCTAGGCTTTTTTTGCTTAAAAATTTTTTTTATTTATTTTCTCTTTTCTCATTCAATTTATAGTCAAAATGAAAGGGAAACTTTTTATGAGTAATTATAACTGTATTTAAATAACTACTATGCATTTTTTTTTTTGAGACATTATAGCCATACCTATATGGCTATTGATTCTTACATTTTTTAATGCTTATATCTCTCTCTCTCTCTCTCTCTCTCTCTCTCTCTCTCTCTCTCTCTATATATATATATATATATATATATATATATATATATATATATATATATATATATATATATATATATAAAAGCCTTTTTAACCTAAATATTAAAACAATTTCATTAATTGCCAAAGCACATTACATTTTATCATTTTTTAAAAAGCCGTAAAAATAATAACTTAAATGACTAATCATCTATATTCCTTGACAAATAGAGTTTATTTTTAATATTTATAGTTTTACTCTCTTTTTTATACACATAAAAAAATGCACATGTATCAATTAAGCCATAGACAAAGGGGAGTATACATACATAAAGGGGAGTATACATACATAAAGGGGAGTACACATACATTGGCTCTTTTAGTCATACGCACAGCATTGTGTACATACATCAACTGATATAGGAATAAACACAGCAAAGTGTACATATACAAACCAATAAAAAACTTTGGTTTGAGCAGGCACTCTTTTATTGAAAACATAAAAAAAGACATTTTACTCAGACCTTGTTTTTTAGCGTTCAATTTGAAGCAATATTCTATGGAAAAACTTTAATACTATCAGGCCTAATATACATATATACAAAAGAGGCCAAAGGTAATTGAACAAACAGCTTTTCTGTAATATTATTTTATTAAGTTAAGTTGGTTAGAAAAACTTTTGCAGCAAAGACAACATTGTATATATGTGGCATCAAATCAACCAAGTTCATTAATCTAATTAGGTAGCATGCAACCACTAATTTTCCTCTCAATGTGCTCCTAAAGATTTTTAATTGGCTTCAGGTATAAGGACTATTCTATGACTCAAATTTTCTTTTAGTAAAAAAATTTCATGACTAACTTGGATATGTGCTTCAGATTGTTGTCATGTTAGAATATCCAACCAACATTTTGTTGTTAACTTAAGAATAATTTCATATGTTTGCTACGAAATACTTGTCTTAGCGTTAACAGTATAATTTGTGTTATTTCAATTTTTAATAGGCGTATTTTGTTTCTTAAGGTCTAACAAACAAATAGTCATTTAAAATGTACATTATTAACAGATTCAAATGGTTTTGTATTTTCTTTAAAAAACTTTATAACTTTATTTTTACTTGAAATAATCAAAAAGTCAAAAAATTATCTATCACAAGATAAAATTGAGCAGTTCCAGCACATTATGAGTAAACCTTTAAAAACTTTTTTCACTTAAGACCTGAGCACCTTAACAAACACACTAAAAATGGTGTTAAATTGGTGAGATCACTTATTTATTAACCTCAAACCACCAGAGCAAAAATTTGCATAACAAAGTTTATAAAGTTTTTTACTGGTGTGAGGTGCTATTTGATAGATGATTGATTTAAGCAAATAGAATTCTTCAACTATCCTTCTTAAAACAACTTTACCTGTGGTTGTGCTGGAATGGTTTTTTATTAGCTAAATGTATAGAAATTAAATCTTTATGAATTTCTGATAAATTTTCAAAAGCTAACTTCATTTGCATAAATTCTTCTTAATTGCTAGGATTGAAGTAGATATTGGTGCAAAATAAGTTTGACTCTACTAGGGAAAGTTTTATTTTTTTGCATTTAATTAAGCAAGAATTATAAGATTTTTTAGAGTTTATATTAAACATTCAACATTCAGCACATAAAATCTGCTGAGCTGTTTTTTTAAAAATAATTTGCAACAGTTACAGCAATTTAGACATTAATAAAATTTTTTTATAAAGAAACTAATCAAAAGTTTTGGAAACAGCATGCATCAACATCTGAAACTTTAATGCTTCAATAAAACTTTTAAAGATTCCATTTCATAAATGAGCTGCAAAAAAACACAATTTGGAAATAATCTTTTGTATGCAACTATATATTTCAGCAATCTACACAATTAGTAAAATATAAAAAGTCTATAAAAATTTAAAACCTTTAAAAAACTTATAAAAATCTCTTTAAACTTTTAAAATATTTTATAAAAGAAATATATAAACATTTTATTTTGAAATAACTTATAACAAGTTTAACCTTTTATAAGTTATTCCAAAATGATTTTTAAAAAATTTGATTTTTCATAACTTATTTAATGAAGACAAATGCAAAAGACAATTTTAAAAATTTAGAGATAAGCAAAGTAGCAAATCTCGTTTAGGAAACAATAATGAAGTGGCAGAAGCAGCTCTTAAAGGTGATGATTCTCTTTCTTCAAAATTTTTTTTGTTTTCACCAAACTTTGCACATTCATAGTTTTTAATGTTCAGAATTGTTTATTTTTTTCTGAAGAATAACATCAACTTATACTTTTTATATAACTTTTTAGATTAAACACAATAAATTCAGCAGTTTTCAATTAACACTTGCTATAAATTTTAAATGAGCAAAACACTGTTAGAAAAACAATAGAATTTTTAAATCTTTGTGCAGGGACAGAGATCTGGAAATAACAAAAACTGTACACAATAAGTTCAAACAATTTTTCAAAAATAAAAACTGCAATACATACCTCACAATGCAGCTACAAATTGACTTGAATACATTTAAGTTATTCTAAAAAGACAATCAGTTAAAATAATAAAAAATATTTTGTTATATTAGTTATTTTATATATTTATATAAGAAAAGATATATATAATGAGAACAATTATAAAATGGAATAATGGTTTTTATAAAATATTTTACTCTCTGGAATATGGAATGTTTTTTTTTGAATTAACATTGTAATATTTAATATGATAGTTAAGTAATTAAATATAATAATCAATGTATAATACTGCAAAATAATTATAAGTATTATTATTGTTTACTATTAATATTATACTATTGGGTTGACTAAAAAGTAAAGAGCAAGTTTTCTAAAAATTCCTATAGCAATCTAAAAGCTTGAAAAAGTTTCCATGATTTTGGTATAAGGTGTGAAACAGCCTATCAAGCCATTTAAAGTTTTGGCAGAGCCACTTCTGTATAACACAAAAAAAGCTAAAAACAATGTACAACATTCCCTTCTTTATCAAATTTATTCAAGCCACTCAGCAGCTAATACCACATAAAACAATGCTTATCATGCTAAATGGCTTGGTTTAAGAACCACTGCTGGCACTAAAACTGAAATTTTGTCTTTCTCAACCTCTTACTCAGATAGCTAACTTTGTGACTTGTTTTCCAGACAACCCTAATCACTTACCCTTACTCCTTGACTTGTGATTTGTCTCTGATCCTAGCTTATGCTCAGTTTCTCCTTGGTCTTTTTTGGGGGTTCAGAGCATTCTGGGTCTCATTAAAACTTTTATATGGTAGTTCTTCTTTTCTTCTTTTTCTTCGTTTCTTCTTCTTCTTCTTTTCTTCTTCAGAGTCACCTTTGCTAAACTTCTTACTACTAGCTTAAAGCTGAATTGAATTTTTTTTGTGATTTTTTGTTTATCAGCTAACAATTGCACCTCCTTTGTGATCTTCTGGATCCCCGCAGGCATTGAAGCTTTCAATCTCTCTTGTTAGTTTCAAATCAAGCCTCACTCTACCCCACGGTTCTCACTTTCTTGTGCAAATGCTGTTTCTAAGCGCAATCATTTCTTTCATCTTTTCTACAAGGAAAAGTCTCTTGAGAACAAGTCTTTTGATTATTGCAAGAGATCGATGCAAAAAGGTGTTACTTGATGCTAAGCTGACATTTTCAGTTTACGAAAATTTCATATTTTATCTCAGAAGTTAGGTTCCGGAGACTTTTGGGAGATCTTTAACAGTGTCATTAACAAATGATTATCAGAACTATTTGCAAAGAAGCTCTACTTTATCTCTTGAATCTAATGACCACACTCTTTCTGTAAAATCAGAGAAACAGATTAACCTTTTGTTAGATATTCAATCACTCTGATTTTGATTCAACGCAACAAGCTTTAAGAACTCTTAATTAAACACCTAAGATACAACAAAGTTTACTTCCTTTATGACCATGCCTGTCCTCACATTACAAAATCTGTGCAGTAAAAATTATTGAAGCTTGAATGAGTAGTGTTGCATAATTCACTCTATTTACTTGAATTAGCGCTAACAGATTAATATTTGTTAAAACCACTAAGCAACAGCTTGTACTATTTATATATATATATATATATACTTACGGTTTTGCATTGACTCAAA
>NC_088931.1:35905000-35922500 GCF_038396675.1 Hydra vulgaris | reverse complement strand
TATATATATATACATATGTATATATATATATATATATATATATATATATATATATATATATATATATATATATATATATATGTATGTATGTATGTATAAAAAATGACAACCTAAAAACTAACATATTCACATATATATACACACATATATACATACATACACATACATACACACACATACCAATGGTTGTCAAACTAAATATTGAATATTCCAGTACAATAGAGTTAAGTATTACTAGAAACCAGCGTAAAAAATTTATCCACTATGCCTAGCTAACCTAGCCATAGCTAACCCAGCCATACTTCAAATTACCTATGTTGGATTAAAGCCATAGCTAACCCAGCCATACTTCAAACTACCTATGTTGGATTTAACATCTATAAATAGGATTTATATTATCTTCTGGTTCTAAAAACTAGCTCAAACATATTCAAGAAACAAACTTTTCAGTTGTAACAGCAATTAAGTATGTAACCATAGTTCTGTTGCGTAAGTACACACACAAAAATTAAATAAATAGGGAAGCACACATAAAAGTAGTATCGTATATAGAAAATGTAAAGGGTGAGATCAAACAAAGACATTTAATTAAGCATGGAATGGCATTGGTGAATAATAATTTATTTTTAAACTATGAATGCTAGTTTGTATAACAATATATTGAACCATGATTAAAAATCTTCTGCTAAAAAACTTGGATTAGGAAATAATTGTGTGCTTCAATAAGACAATGATACAAAAAAAACTTATAAAAAAGATAAAAATGACATAAATGTTTTAGAATGGCCCTCACAAAGCCCTGATCTGAACCCAATAGAACATCCTATTATGCTTTTCTTGTACAATTTTTATGTACTGTATTTTATGTACAAGTACTTTTAACCTCTTCTTTTTGTTTTAAGTTCCTTATTCGGAAATACAGTAACATAAACAAAAATTTTATAATATTTTTATCAAATGAAAGTAAAATTTACATACATACATATATATATATATATATATATATATATATATATATATATATATATATATATATATATATATATATATATATATATATATATATATATATATATATACATATATATATATATATATGTAAATAAATTTTATATGTTTACATACATAATTTATTTAATTTTAAAAACCAAAATATATAAATACTTACCTCTTTGGTTTGGGATCTCATCAGATTTACAAGTATTTCCAGGCCTCCACCAATTGCTCGGATAGAATCTGCAGTGTCCTTCACAACATAATGTAAAAACTTATTGCAAATAAATTTTGGAAAAAAACAATAAATGATAACTTACTTACATTTGGATCATCAATCAGGTTGTATAGAACATCTGCTGAAGTAGAGACTACCTAAATATATGCAACAAAAAAATACATAAAATAGGTTGCAAATAAAAAATTTTGTGCCACACTTTTTTCAGTCTTTTTAAGAGTGTCAAGGTATGAACATGTTTTACTAAATTACTTTTTTAAAAATTTGTATCAACATAGATTATTTTTGAGTACTAGAGTATTTAATTTGAATTCTGCATGGAATTCTTTTTTGTAAAACTTTGTTGATAACAAATTTATTGTTGTTTAAAACTTCCTTGTTGTTTGCACATTAGGTATGTATTGAAGGAATGCTGGGACTTTTTTTTTCTAATTTAAATTTCATGAAAAAAAAGCTTGCCCAGATATCCTACTAACTTAACCAAACTAGGTACCTATTTTTGACTTGAGTTTTTCCTACTTGGGTAGGGTGTAATCATAATAATCTCTACCTCCCACAAAACATCAGCAACTCCAATGCCTTTTCAACACGTAAATGATCAGTTCTTTTTCCTGCGTTCTTAGCTAACTTTTACTCATTATTTAAAAATAAATAAAATTGTACAATTCATTATTTGTAATACTGATTAGTTTTAAATAAAGATTTCTAAAATTAAACTAAAAACTAATAAGTGTTTGAATATTAATGTTTAAATGAATATTATGATATAAAATAAAATTAAATAGAATTTAAAAAACACTTAAAATATAAAAAATATTTATTTAAATAAAAATTTTCAATAAAAAAATTAAAATTTTCTTTAGAAAAACCTAAATTTTGAATATATTAAAGGGTGCTATAGATGCCCTTCTAATGCCCTGCATACATTTTTTATGTATCCTTATTCTAATTTTTAAGACCCTTTTTTTCAATATCAAGTTTTATAAATTTTGATAAGAATTAACAAAGTTAGGACATTTAAAGTTAAAAAAAACTAAATTTATCCACTACATCATCAGTTTCATTATATTTTTGAACTAATTTTTGAACTGAGGCTTGCCAACAACTCACAAGTTTGGCTATTTTAACTTGACTATAGTCCTCTTCATGTAAAACAATGATGTGATTTCTGTTATTTATTGATATCTTAGGCATTTTATTAGTACTGAAATTATATTAATTATATCATTAACTAAAATAAAGAAACATAGCTTTATTTAAAACAATATCTTAGTTTAATTTAATAAAAACTCAATATTATTTACTTATATTTATTTAAATGTACATTTAAAAAAAAATTTCTTAAGTGCTACTTTCTTTTGAACAGTACTGTATATATATATATAGATTAAAATGAATGTCCAAGATATTTCTGAATTTTCAAAATCTTCTCATTTTACTTATATTAATTGAAAGTGTGTTATTGATCTACAAAACAGAAATTTTTTTAACTTTAAAAACATGTTATCAGCCAAAGGATAGTAAAGTGTAAAATTGTAATTAGAAGAGCTTTGCTTTTTATGGTTTATTACCAAGTTCAACCAACAATACTGCAAAACATTTCAAACAAACTGTAAGGATTAAAGAACTAAATGATTAAACCGCAACATATAAACTTCAATGTAGAAATTACAACATATAAACTCAAAACTATAACTATAAAAACAATGCCCTAACTGCAACTTACAAAAAGAAATGTAAAAAATTAAGGATGATAAAACTTGTTTTAACTTTAAAGCTCCTCCTCCAATATTCATTAGATTTGAAAAGTTAAATAAATTTTTTTTGCAAAATCTCATTAGATAAAAGCTTTTTTGAAACAAGTATTCTACATTTATACAAATATATGTGTATGTTTATACAAATACATGCGCATGTTTATACAAACAACATGACTTACATCTGAACTTTGACTGTTCATATTTGACCAAACTAATGGAAGAACATCTTTCACCAGCAAAGTTCTATAAAATTTTTTCAAAATGTTAACAATGAATAAAATTTTCTTTTGAAATATGCTAATTACATTAATTATAATAATAAACATTATCTTGGGACTGCTGTTGTTTATTTAATTTATAAATGACTTTCCAAAATGTCTTATGTCAACAAAGATCATACTGCAGACCATGCTGTCATTTATTATAGTAATAAACATCTTAAGACTATTCAGGATTGTCTAATATATGATCTAAATTGTATACCAAAATACTTTAATAATAATGAGCTAATAATTAACCTGAGTGTGTGAAAAAATGGAAGCTATGCTATTTGGTGCCGCAAAAATTTAACAAAAATTTACTTTGTTTAAAATACAAACAGAAAATAATTAATTCTGTAAAATATTATAAATATCTAGGATGTAAATTGCACAATCTCTAAATCATTTTAAGGATAATTATAGAAAAGCATGTAGTCATTTTAAATTGCTGAAGATCTTCCTTTCTACAAAGGCAGCAATCCTTATATATCAACAAATGACAGTTTTAATATTAACATACAAACGCAAAAAACCAAACTAAGCTCCAGCACACAAAATAATGGGCAGTCAACAGTCAATGACTGCCAAAATGATCAAAATTGCTATTTTGACCACCTAGAACAAATTCTTGCTGGTCAAAAAAGACCGGTTAAAAAATCAGAGTTTTAAAAACAAGTTTTTGCAAACAATTTTAAAAATACTTATATCAAAAATACTAAAACATATTTCAAAAATACTAAAATTTTATATCTGGATTCAAAAATACTAAAATTTTATATCTGGACTGAGGTGGAAGTGGAACATGGAAGTTTAAAATTATTAAAATATTCTTATTGTTTATGTTATGCTTCTTTTAACTCACGTTGTTGACACATATTATATGATATATATATATATATATATGATATATATATATATATATATATATATATATATATATATATATAAAATATATATATATATATATATATATATATATATATATATATACAAATATATATATATATATAAATATACAAATATATATATATATACATAGATATATATATATATATATATATATATATATATATATATATATATATATACATATATATATGACATATTATATGATATATATATACATATATATATATATACATATATATATATATATATATATACATATATATATATATATATATATATATATATATATACATAATATGATATATGATGTGAGCTAAATCTAGTTTTTTTTTTTTTTTTACCTGTTTATCTTTAGTTTTACTTTACTATAAAATTGATGCTAGCCTCATAAATAAAAGTTCATATTTTCTTATTTCTGTTCTTAATTAAAAAGATTCTTTATCAAACTGTTTCTTTATTTTTTTATTTTTTTCTTGTTTATTATTTCGTTCATTATTTCAGTTATATGTTCATTCATTTTTTCATTAAATTATTTTCATTGAATGTTTTTATTATATATTTTAAAAAACCTATTAAAATTTTGCCACTATTCAAGTAATGGCAAAATTAATTTACTAATTATAATTATCATTAGTGCATTTTTTCTATTGAGTTATCAAGAAAACAAAAAGAAAATTAAATACAAAACAAAGATGACTAAAAAGAAACAAACAGGGCTTTTATTTTGAACACTGATTTGTTGAATAAATTTTAAACATTTTAAAATTTTTTTTTAATTTAACACAAAAAAACAAACTAAGACTAAAATTATTTAAACTTGTTAATTGGATATTCGTTTACCAGTAAACTTTGTTGTGAGTTTTCTGGTAAATAACTAAGAAAATTTCAAAAAAAAAACTTTTAGCTAAATTTATCAGTTTTTCTGGTGTTATTTAAACATATTCATGTATATTAGTTTAGATTTGTAAATATTACTTAAAATAAGAATTCTACTTTTACATTTAAATTTTTTATTTTTTTGACTGTCTTTTGTGATTAAATTACACATTTAATTTTTACCACTTATTACTAGTTGATATGCTGTTTGAAACTGTGTAGAGAATGCAGATGATTTATAGAATTTAACAGTTGAAGATGTGGGGAAATAATCCAAGACAATGGAAATTATAAAGAAGTTCCATTTTAAATTTCAACAGTATATCTTCTGAATAATGTTATATACTTACTAGCCTAACATACTGAATGTTATATACTTACCGGCCTAACATACTGAATAATGCTATATACTTACTGGCCTAACATACTTTATAATGATATATACTTACTGGCCTAATATTAAAGAAACTCTATAATTGCAAAGCAAGCTTTACAATTTTATGGTGAAAAGACATTAATAAAGGTATCTATTAAAAACTGCATCGATTTCTATGAGACTTTGTTTAAAAATATTTCCAACTTAATTGAAAAATTCATATAACACCCCAACTGTATATCAAGTAATGATAATATTTGATCCAATGAAAATTAGTTTTTCTGTTTTACATTATAACTATATTTTGCCTCTATGTCTGGTATTTATCAACTAAGGCAAGCTAGATCATACACTAGTGAAAAACTTGGCGAAAACAGAAACTACTTTTCAACCTTAGCAAAGAAAAAAGTGAACCAGTTGTGCTTCATTACCTTTGTTTTTTTTATTTATAAGCTATAAAATTTAAAAAACAAAACTTTATGTAAAAGATTATTCACATGAAAGTGAAATCATATCAAGTCATTCAAGCATGATTGTTGGATAGAATACAACATAAGTCTCAAACTTACAGAAGGACAAAGTTCAATAACAAATTGGTATTGCATTTAAAAAGCTATAACATATATTTTTGGTGCACTTGTGAACTCACATAACTAATGACATATGGTACCTTAATGAAAAAAACTGCCTTTTTCATCAAAATTTGCGAAGATGCAAAAATTAAGTTATTAAAATTTTTTTTTTATAAATTAAGTTTATTTTAAATCTAATTTTTTTCTAGGTGTGTTGCTAGTTGAAACATTTTAATGAAAAAATTATAACTTATTGTTGTCAGGCTACTTGAAACATTTTAATGAAAAAAGTATAACTTTTTATTGTCTCAAAAAAGACCCAAAGACTAATCCAAAATATATTCTGAAAATAAATATCTGAATTATTATTATTTTATATTTACTCATGTAAATATGAAATAAGAAATGTATTAAGATTAGTTTATTTTCAATTCTGAAAATAATTGATTTTAAAATTATTTTAGGAATTGAAACTTTGCATATTTTAGCATTAGCTACTTTTAAGCACTTATGCAGTGTCACCCCAGGGCTCCATCAGCAAAAATTATCAAAAAAACAAATATACTAGGAATGTGCTGTTATGAATGTCATTTCTAAAAAAATATAATAGAAATATACTGTTGTTAATATTTTCATTAAAAAAATATACTATTTCAACATACAAGTATATCAGAAATATATTTAAAAAATAATAATTTAATTTAAACTAATATTTATAAATGTTTATTAAACCTTTTAAATTCCAAATTTTTCATTCCTACTAATAAAACTTCATTAATTGCTACAATCACGTTTTTGCATGTTAGTCGTAAGCTTTCAATACAGATATCTGAAATTTTCAGTAACGAAATAGAATTCTCAATGCAGACATCCAAAAACTCTTTAAGAACTTCAAAACAACACTCTATGACCTTTTATAAAAAGATTAAGCAGTCTTTAAAAATAAAAATAGAAACATGCTAAATAAATAATAACTTTTACATAATATATATATATTTTTTTGTATATGTGTGTGTGTATATATATATATATATATATATATATATATATATATATATATATATATATATATATATATATAACTCAATATATATATATATATATATACATATACATATACATATATATATATATATATATATATATATATATATATATATATATATATATATATATATATATATATATATATATATATATATAACTCAAAATATAGAACAAATAATTAAAAAATAAAATATATATATATAACTCAAAATATAGAAAAAATATTTAAAAAATAAAGATTATATATATAACTCAAAATATTTAAAAAATAAAAAATATACATATATATAACTCAAAATATAGAAAAAATATTTGACAGAAAGTTAAGAATTGTTAAAAATTTTATTTTTATTTAATTTAACTAACTTTTTAATTAGTTTAATTATAAGAATACCATATCTTCCTGTGAAGAATTTTATTTTTTTTTAAATTTGAATTTTATTTTTAGATATAACTTAATGCCCCAACAAAAGGATGAACTGATAGTAGAAGATATAAAAGTTAGACAAATGTTTTTTACTAACTGGCATAAATAACTTAGTAAGCACTAGCATATTAGAGAACTTGTGTAAGTCTGAACTTGGTTAAAAAACTTTAAGCAAACTTAAAGTCTAAAGCCACATTTCTGTATAAGCATTATATGAAAAATGTGTGCATAATGATTTTACAAAAATTGTGTACACATTCACTTAGTATAAAAACATGCATATTAAATAATTTGAAAACTGACATAAGCGTGCTCGAAATTTTTTAATTGGTTAACTTTTAGGTGCTTAACACATGGGAGGGGATGCTTATTAATTTTGGAATTTTTTCCCACCAACCTCAAGCTTATTAAGACCCCCTTGTTTATTAATTTTTACCTGTTATCAACAAAAAAACATCTCAAAACTAAAAAAATAAATCAGAATATATGTATATATGCTCTCCCCCTCCTCATTTATTACCCCTTCTTTGTATTAGGCACTCAAGAGTATGGCTTTTACAGGTCAGAAAGTTTAGGGTTGAGAAAGGGTTTTAAATAAAATTAAATAAAAAAATGAACAGCCTCCTTGATTGTAGTGGCTCCAGAGTCATAGAGAGGTGAATTTATTAAAAAAAAAATGCATGTGCAATTTTAAAGGTAATAATTTATGCAAACATAAGATTTGGCTGCAGCAGATTGTGTTTTATTTTTAATGTTAATAAATGTTAAAAAATATTGCAAAAATTTTGTTTGGACACATAGGATGACAATTATGAAAAGATTTATTAAAACCGTTAAAGAATTTTAACTTTTTTGAATGCTTAAGCTTACACAAAGTTTCTGTTTGCACTTAAGCCAACTTTTGCAAATTTTGCACAACTATGGCGGTTTGCACTTTTGCAGGACCCCACTTTCAGTATCTAAATTTACTCACTTCATGTTTATAACATTTTAGGTCTGACTTTTTTTTTTTTTTATTCAACCATATCAATAGAAATTTACAAATGCTCATCATAAATTATTAGAATTTGGTTAGGTGTCACTCATATAGTTACAAACTAGTCAATGGAGTGACACCTAAAAGTTTATATATTTATATATCAATAGTTTATATATTTTTTATTTTCACTGTTTTAATAGTTTTATTAAATACAAATAAACTCATTTTATTTCTCTTTTTACATATATTTGAGCAGTAAGTTGAGATGTAAGTATATGGTACTGATGCCACAACGTTTTTACATATATTTGAGCAGTAAGTTGAGATGTAAGTATATGGTACTGATGCCACAACGGTTTTACATATATTTGAGCAGTAAGTTGAGATGTAAGTATATGGTACTGATGCCACTACGTTTTTACATATATTTGAGCAGTAAGTTGAGATGTAAGTATATGGTACTAAGGCCAAAACGTTTTTACATATATTTGAGCAGTAAGTTGAGATGTAAGTAAATGGTACTGATACCACAACGTTTTTACATATATTTGAGCAGTAAGTTGAGATGTAAGTATATGGTACTGATGCCACAACGTTTTTACATATATTTGAGGAGTAAGTTGAAATGTAAGTATATGGTACTGATGCCACAACGTTTTTACATATATTTGAGCAGTAAGTTGAGATGTAAGTATATGGTACTGATGCCACTACGTTTTTACATATATTTGAGCAGTAAGTTGAGATGTAAGTATATGGTACTGATGCCACTACGTTTTTACATATTTTTGAGCAGTAAGTTGAGATGTAAGTATATGGTACTGATGCCACAACGTTTTTACATATTTTTGAGCAGTAAGTTGAGATGTAAGTATATGGTACTGATGCCACTACGGTTTGCTTGATTTATCAACTGCTTGCATAACTTGTTATTGAATAGTAGCATCTATTTGGATTGCCAATCA
This sequence comes from Hydra vulgaris, assembly GCF_038396675.1. Classification (NCBI taxonomy): domain Eukaryota; kingdom Metazoa; phylum Cnidaria; class Hydrozoa; order Anthoathecata; family Hydridae; genus Hydra; species Hydra vulgaris. Next base: position 35,913,098 of record NC_088931.1, on the reverse strand, counting down.
ATTTATCCATAATTTTTTACAAACACAAATAATTCACAAACACGGAAAAAAAGATGTGTCTAATATATTTAATTTGTCTTATTTCTATGCTTTCATATTTTTCCATATTTATAAAAAAATTTTAAATTATCATAAATTTTTTAAATTTTAAAAATACCTTATTATTATTATAATTATTATAATAATTATTATTATTAAAAGTTGAAATACCTTATTATTATTGTTAACAATAATTAAATCAAAAATTCTTCTCAAATTATCATCTGAATCGAACCTAAATATGTAAATATAAATATGTGAAAAAATTATTTAACAGTATTTAAAATTTATTTAAAAATTTAAAGTTACTGCACTGATGCAAAAGTATGAAAAAAAGATATGAAAATGATAAAACATTTTCTAACCATCTTTTTTTTTCAAGAAGTATGATACTAGTCCAAATAAGCATTGCATTAAAGCAGAGAAAGGCCTAAATGCTCATACTGTGTTATATGTAATATAGTAAAAGGCTGGCATAGATGTTAACTTGTATCCAATATAGGATAATGAATGTTGAATAGTCTAAACTCAATATATAAGTTTTTGCTTTTGTTTCTTGTGAAGGGTATGCAACTCTTCCTGTTATCTACGAGAGGGTACATCTTTAAAACTCTAAAAAGTTCTGAGGCCAGCTGTGAATAAGGTTTTCTAAATTCTGTTGTAGTTCTCAGAGTAGCTAAGAGCTATACCAGAATTTGGAAACCTTAAAAGCAAGAATAAACTTTATAAACATTAACAATGACAATAATAACGACTATATCACTAAAAAATATTAAAATACTTTTTTTTTACTACCAAATTGTTTAAATATGTGTTTTATCAGTATTCAGCCTTTAAAGAACTTTTCTTACCTCTTGCAAAATTTAAAAAAATTACTTGCATATAATGAGGCTAATTTAAGTTCAGTTGTTTTATCTTCCTATCTCAGTATTATGGATAAAGTCTTTTAAATCATAGCAATGCTTATTTTTTCATTATTTTCCAAAAAAACTATATGGATTGAGGTGGGCAAAAAAAGTTAAAATAAATATATATGTAAGGACTTCAGCACATACATACATATATATATATATATGTATATATATATATATATATATATATATATATATATATATATATATATATATATATATATATATATATACATATATGGGCATCTATACATTGGCATCATAGATGAGCATCTATGTATTGGCATTTATGTATAGATGCCCATATTATTGTTATAAACTTGTTTATTAGGGTAGCTCTTCTGAGAAATATGTGATCTATCCCCAAACATCTCTCTTCCTAAATGTTTTCTATATAATAAAATAACTCCAAGTTTCAAATATTTCCATAATAAAAATATCTTTTAAGAGAAACTCAAGACTCTTAAACATCAGACATCTGATGTTTAAGTATTATCAAAAAAATTCTTTTAAAAGTTAGTCAATCTGAATCTCATACGAATATCTGATTCAATCAATCTGAGTCTCATAAGAATATCTGATTCAATCAATCTGAGTCTCATAAGAATATCTGATTCAATCAATCTGAGTCTCATAAGAATATCTGATTCAATCAATCTGAGTCTCATAAGAAGCGAAATTATATGAAAATATTAAAAATTATATTTTATAAAAACATTTCAAAATAAAATTCTTTCAAAAAACCACCAAAAAATCTATTTTTATATTAAAAAAAAATCATAGTTTTTATGCAATAAAGCCTAAATGTAATGCAATAAAGCCTAAATGTAATGCAAAATTCTATGCAATAAAGCCTATCTGTATATAAATTTAATATTATTTTTGAAATTTAGGTTGACATATAAAGATCTTGATTTTAGTTATCATCTTCAAGCTACACTAAAGTCTTCTATTGCAGTATTGTTATAATAATATAATGCTATAATGTTTTGTTATTTGAAAGTTACATAAATTTACTTTAATATATGGTAAAAAGTTGGTGTTAATAAACACTATAAACTAATAAATTATCAATTCAATTATTACAAAGCCATATCATAAATAAAAATACTGTAAAATAGTAACACAAAATTTACAGTTTTTTTGAAATTTTACATCAGAAGAAAAGATACATCCGAACACAACACATACATTATGGTGCCAAGATTAGTTAACATTAGAAAGTCACTTTTTGTTATAAAGTGATTTAAAAAAATGAAAAATATACATTTTCACAGCTAAACATTTGTGGTCTTTTTTTCTGATTTATAAAAATTGTTTTCAGCAAAATGTATTTTATTTTCTGAGTTTTTCAAAGTTTTTGAAGTAAATTTTATCAAAATTATATACATATATATATAAACATTTAATTTTTAAAAATTAAACATTTAATTTTTAATTTTTTACCTTAATTCTGATGGAGTTGTTTGTATCTTTTAAATATTTACTACGAGTTATTTTTTACAAACATAAATTCTTTTTAGGAATAACAAATAGTACAACAATTGTCAACAATACCATTGCACTAATACATAAAGTTTTTGTAGCTTATAAAACACCTCAAAATGAATCTTTGAGGTATAAAATTTCAAAAGTGAAACCTTGTTGTGTAAATAGATGAGAATTTTTTTGGAATGTTTTATTATGACATCAATAATGATGTTTTATTTTTTAGGTGTCAATGCCAGCAATATATATCATATTCGAGCAGACAATAATTACTGCATTACAAGATAAATCCTTCATAAAATTGATACAAGTATGTGGGGACTAGAAATGCTCATCATTGAAACTATGTGTTTTTCAGTTTTTCATTGGAAACAGGTTTTTTAAAAATGTTTTTTATTATTAATATTATATATAGTAATATATAATATTTTTAATACAATAATAATATATAATAATATTTTTTATTATTAATATTATTTTTATTAATATTATACTTTTTTATTATTAATATTAAGAAATTTAAAACCTTATACAAAACTAAGCTAAAAAAAAAACTCGTAAAAATACAAGAAATATATATATATTAAAAAAAAAATTAATATCATTAATACCTCTATCAGTATTATTTAAAAACACTATAAAAATAAAGTATTAAAAAATAAAAATGCAATATATATAACTAATAAAATGTGACAAACATTTTACATTTGAAGTCTTTGCAATTTCAACCAAAAAAGCATAAAACTCACCAAGTACAGTTTTTGGTGCTACCTTGTAGACATTGTGCTAATGTATTCAATGTTGCAATAAGTAGACTCGATTTTCCATTCTCATTTATGTCTATTATCCACATAAAGACTTTTAAACCACCAAGTTTATTAACCATATCCTTAACTTCAACTCTATTTCTGACACACTACATTTTATTTAATACAAGAACTCATTTACAAAAAAAAAAAGTTTCTTAAAAAATATTTAATTTAACAAATAAATACTTAGTTTAACAAAAAGTTAAGACAAAAAAAAAAAAATTTCTATTAAAAACTTCTACCTTACAGATTGTTTGCAAAGAAACCAATTGCATAACATGGTGGTTTTTATGCCTCAAACAACGTACGCAATGATAGATTAAATTACTTTTAATTGCTTTGTTGCAAAACTCTTCCTAATATAAAATTTAATGCTTTCGTAGGTAATTTAATTTTTACTTTTGCAGAAGAAAAAAAAATTAGTTTAGTCTTACTTTAATTAAAATTAATTGGACAAATTAACTTACCACAACACAGCATTGGTTTATGATGCCCATAATAGGGAGGTCAATCTCACAAATCTGAAGATGAAGCAGCTCTATTGCAATGTTTAAAAAATCATAACTAAGCAAAGAAGCAACATTGCTTTTGCTTTCAGAACAGCTCCATAAAATGTTGGAAGCCAGTTGAATCATTCTTAAATCAGTTACATCTATATCTTGAAACCTTTTTGAATTCAATGATACAGTGATACTAAATTCAAATTTTAAAATCATTTTTTTTTTACTCTTTTTTTTACCTTCTTTTTCTTATTTTTTTTACTTTTTATACCTTCTTCTTTTTCCTTGTGCAGACATAAATGTTCTGCTGATGTCAGATGAAACCAAACTAATGCTGGAATCATGCTCCAACAATTTTTCAAAATAAAAAGATGTATCGGTAGAGAGATAACGCAGCTTAAGAAATTAATTTAAAAAAATACATTTATTTAGATAAAAACAAAAAATTTAAAACTTAATCATTATTTAAAGTTTTTATCAGTTTTTTATTTCTTGATTTTGCAACAAAAATCACAACAATAAAAACAAAACAAAACAAAAAAAGAAGAAACTTTTAATTCAAAAAAAAGTCAATAAACTTGTAGGACTTTAACTGCTCAGTAAATTACTAAAGATGACAAATAATAAAGATAAATAATACAAATCCCAAAAAACAACAAACACAATTAATTAAAGATAGCAAATAATAAAGATAATATAAATCAATAAAAATGATTAACAAATATATATTATGATTTAGTTATTAAAACTGATTTTGATTATACTTTAAACAACCATTTATTTATACAATTGTTTCAACAGAGCATATAAAAAAAGCTTTATTTACATCTGAATGTATTAATATGCATATTTGTGATAACACTATGTACTGCACAATTTTAACAAAAAACAAACTTTAGTTACTTGGGTACTTTAGCAGAAAACAAACTTTAGTTACTTGGCTAATTTAATAACAAATTTTCTTTCAATCATTAAATTTATATCTAATGAGTTTGTCTGGTTTTTCTTTAAACACAAAAAAGTTTTCCAAACTTTGTGGTAGCTCTCTGAGAGAACAAAGAGAAAGGTGTATTTTTTTGTAACAGATTTGAATAGTTTTTTTTAGCTTGTTTCTTAAGTTTTTTAAAAAGGATTTTATAACTTTTATTTTTTTTTTTCATTTTTGTAAGTTTTATTTTTTAAATATTTTTCTAAGAGTTATTATTTTTTTTTTTTGAAAGATTTTGACTCAATAACTCAAATTTTCATCAACAGCTGTAAAATATTGAAGCAAGAACAGTGAAATGCTGTGCATAAATTATGTCCCTGTTAGTGTTTTTTGTTGTGTATGCCAAGGCTACATAAAAAGCCCTTTATTACAATTTTGGGTCAATTAGCAGGACTGCCTCATACCCACTGATTAACCCTAACTGCGTAGCTCATTGATTGAGATTCCATGCACAAACTATGATTGAGTTCTCTGATAACTTACAACATGACTAAAGTACCTTAAAAAAATAACAAAAGTAAAAAAAAAAAATAACTAAAATAAAAAACAATCTTCGCAACCTAATTGTTTCAATCTACCTTTTATGAATAACCATCTTTTTCAAAGTAACTTTTAATCACTTGAATATTACCTCCTGCAAAATTCACAAGACTTACTTGCTCTTTGTGAGACTAATTTAACTTTGGTTGTTTGATCTTTAAATCTAAGATCATCTTTGGATCTTTCATTATTCATTGTCCTTTGATTTGCAAAGACTCCAATAACCAAATGCTTGGCTTGGGCTTATACATATGCATCAACTTACCTATTTGTCATGAAATCAGGTTTGAATCCTCTAACCATTTTTATATGTGTTTCTGTTTAGCTTCCTTCTACTGCATGTTTTTAATCTTCTTTTGTAGCAACTATTTCTATTCAACTTTTTCATTTTTTTCACAAGAACAACTCTTTTGAGAATAAATGTTGTCTTATTATTACAGGAAGTCGATGCTGTCTGATGCTAGGCTGACATTCTCAGTTTATTAAATTTTGTATTTTCTCTCCAAAGTTAGGTTCTGGAGACTTTTAAGAAACCTTTAATAGTGTCTTTTACAAAGACAAATCTATCATTCCATCTTTAATTCATGGGTGTGATCTTATTACCTCTTCCAAGGATAAAGCTGAACTATTTGAAAAGAAATACATGGGTCTGATCTTAGTAATTCCTCTAATTTGACTATTAAATCTAATGGCAATACATTTTCTGTTATTTAAGAGAAATAGTAATAGAATAATAATCCATTGTTTCCAAACAGGTTAATCCATTGTTTCCTGACATCCAAATCACTTCAGCTCCAGCAAGTGATTTGGATGTCAGGAAACAAAAGTTTTTGAGATAATTGAATCATTCTTTTCTAAACACAGTATCTAAGTCGTCCTTGAAGGCCAACACTCTTCTTCATCTCCAGTAATTTCTGAAGTTTTACAAGATTTGATCCTATGCCCTTTACTGTGGCTCTATTTGTTGACAACACGAATTGCATCCTTTTACTGTCCCTTTATTCTCTAAAAACATTCTTTCTAGTTACCTAGTTTCTTTCCTCGCACAGGGAAACTTGGAACTCTCTCCCATCTTTATGAATTTCCAACTCATACAATTTACATTTTAAGTCTTCTGTTTTTTTTTTTACATTTACAATATTCTTTGTTCTCTGGTAAATCCTAACTTTTCTATTTTTGTTATCTGTAGTTATGTTATTAAATATAAAGTTTATGGAGAGCAGTGAATATACCATAAGTTTATCTTGTATAAATAATAATAACAATAAAAATAATAGTAATAAAATATTTAACAATGATTATTTTATTTATTTACATTAATTTCTAATGGGTAACAAAAATAAACATAAAAAATACTGTAAAGATTTTTATTATTAAAACTAAAAAAAACCAATAAAATAATAAATAAATACAATAAAAGAAAAACAAGTCTAAAAGTTATAAATCCACAAAAAAATGAGTTTTTTTATAAATTATGAGTTTTAGTATAAATAAGTATTAAAGATCCAAAAAATGAATAAACAAAAGTTAAAAAATAAAATAAGGTGTAAGTTTGTTATCAAATAAGGTGACTTTTTTTTTTTTAACCTAAGTAAAGATGATTCATAAACTACTTTTATCAATTTTTTAAAACTAAATTAACTAATATCATTTAAAATAATTAATTAATATCATTTAAAATGAGATAACTAAATAGAGATAAAGTAAATGAAATGAAAACAAAGCGACAAATGAAGAGAAGTCAATTCAAATGAAGACAAAACCACTAAATAAAGTGAAGACTAATCAAAGGAAGAAAAAGTCACCAAATGAAGAGAAGTTAATTCAAATGAAGAAAAAGTAATCAAACTATAAAAAGGAAACCAAATAAAGACATAACAACCAAATAAAGAAAAAAATTTAAGAGAAGGAAAATTCAATGACACATTAAAACTGTCTATTACAAAGAGTTAATCTTAAAAATATCTCAAAACCTATTCACTGTTTAACTATTCACTGTTTAAAATAGAGAATTATAAGTTGTTTATATAAAAATATTTGTAATCATTATAAATTATAGTAAGTTATTTTTATAAATAACTCTTTGATTTTTTGTTGAAGAAAAATCTATCAAGTCATTAACTTTTTCTGCACAAGACATGTAATGTTTACAAAAATAGGAATTAAATTTATGTATCATACAACTATACAAGAAGATTTCACGAGACATTATTTTAAAATTCTCAATAGCCAAGCACCTAAAATCAAACTAAATAATTTAAATTGGCTACATGAAATCTGAGATCTTGAAAAAATCTGGATCTCTAATAAAAAGTTAAAAAAATAAATAAATAAAAAAAATTAAAATTAATTAACTACTATATTACTTTAGTTGTTTTTAAATCAGAAATTAAACATTTAAAAGTGACAATATGTATAAACAAAGATTAGTCTATTAAAAGATAAAAATGATACCAAATTAGGTATGCCCAAGAAGCTTCTTATTAATCTTTTTGCTCTTCTGGAAACAGACATCAGTTGAAGAACTTCAAGAATTAAAATAACCAAGGTTTTGTTAGCAAGGTTTTTCAGTCTATTTCTGTAGTAATTACCAACCAATTTAACAAGACACTGCAATCCTAAAGTAATTTAGAATAAGTTGTTTTAAAAATCTATTTTTAATAGATTGGGAGGGAGGATTGATTATATACATTGATTGAGGATTTGAGTTTAGGCAGGTAGTATGGCAGTTTGTATGACAAAATGACAGCTAAGAATATACTTTGTTTTCTTCAGCTTCAAATGTTAGATTGACATTCAATCTGTCAAAGGAATTTCCTAATG
>NC_088931.1:35895000-35900000 GCF_038396675.1 Hydra vulgaris | reverse complement strand
TGTAAGTGAATATCCGCCTCAACTTTGGGAAAAAAATTAAAATAATAAGCTGGTAATTCTTTTAAATTAAATATAAAATTTTCAAATTTTTCTTGCAACTTCAATTCAATGGGTCACATATTGTAATCACACAATATACATATTTCAGAATCAGAAGAATAAACTTTGAAGTTTTTCACTTCAAAGTTTATTTTTACAGACATGACCTCACAAAAAAAAAAAGTTACCAACTTTGCTAACTTCAAAGTCATACATTAATGTGACTTTTAAGAAGTTGTGACAAAAGAATTACAAAAGTTGAAATAAAAAAAAGTAAAATAAAAAATAACAACAACAATGAATTAAATTTGTTCCTTCAAGATTCTTTAAGAAAATCTGCACAATTCACAATATGACATTTTTGTACAAATGTTCTTATTTGACTCAAAAAATAAAAATACAATTATACCACAATACGAGATTCTTGTACCAATGTTCTTATTTCACTCAAAAAATTTAAAAAACTTAAAGAAATATTCATTTTCATTTTCTAATAAAGTTGCAAAACAATTAATAACGGTTACTGTTTTAATATATTTATTTATATCTAAACAATAACAAATATATTATTATTTATTAATTAAATGTTTGAACATTGTATACTAAAGGTTTAATTAGTACCTTTAGTTTGTTTATATTAAAAATATTATCTTTTTTTCCTTCAAAACATTTTAACTTACTAAAAGTGTTTTTCAATATTAGTTATAAAATTTTCTTAATTTTATGTTAACCAATCATTTAAAAGTACTGTATGATATTTATTACAAGTAACATTTATTAAAAATAAATAACTTCAAGACAACAGTCAATAAACATAATTCAAAAAATTATTGTTAGCATGTAAAACTAGCAAACTTTTAATACTAAAATATCATTTCAACTCTTTTTAATTTGTAAAACATTCTACTTAGAAATCATAGAACATGTTTATAAACTTATAAAAACATGAATTTTAACTTGAAAATTTTACTGCTCCTGTTTCCCTTAACAAAAATACTCATATAATTTTTAGGTACACTTTTAGAGTGGACTCAAAACTTTACTTTGTTATAATGAAGAGTGAAGTCAAAACTTTACTTCGTTATAATAAAGGGTGGAGTCAAAACTTCAGGTTGTCAAAATTATAAACAATTTTTTTTTAATTAACCGACCCAAAGCCGAGAAGGACACTACAGACAAGGAGGCTACTTAATTGTGGTTATAACCCTCTCTTAACTCTATAACTCCAAAACACGAACCTCAACAAACAAGGCTGCTGCGCGGAGAAACAAGTTGAGCGCGGTACTACCAGGGATGTGGTGGGGATCAAACTTGGAACCTCTTGCTTATGAAGCAAATGCTCTGCCACTACACCACTACCGCATTTATAAATGCTTATAAATACCACATTTATAAACGCTTATAAATAAACTTTTTTTTTAATAATTAAATATTTAGTGTAATGTAAATAAATAAAAATATATTGACGCAATCATTAAATAAAATTGTTATTAAATAAAAACTGCATAAAATCTCAACATGAAACTCAAGATAACTTTCAAACTGTTGCCACTTTTGTAATTATATTTTAAAGGAATTGTATAAAAATATAATAATTTTTGTTAAATTAGTTAATAAAAAGTTTTAAAATGTAGTTACAATGCAGTGGAACCTGATTCATAAGTGAGAGGTTTTGATCTTGATCATCACTCTGGTAATACTACACTAAACTTATTTTAAGTGTTTCAAAGTTTTTTATTTTAAACTCACTTCCAACAAGACTGCAAGCAAGCTCTATTTAAGTTGGGAGTTAACTGAAAACAAAAACGAGAGTTAAAAGGGCGGAAAATGGTTGACAGCACACTTAAAAAAACATGTAAATTTTATAGTCCAAGTATGAGGTAGAAAAGTGAATTAAAAGTAACATCATGGCAAGCAAACTACAGAGAGAAGCAAGTGCTAACTTTGCAATAGATTGGATATATGGTTTATATGGATATATGGTTTATATGGATATATAAGAAAACTTATGAAAAAAAATTTAGAAAAAAGAAAAAAACTATAGAAAACTTACAAAAAAAAATTTAGAAAAAAGAAAAAACTATAGAAAACATACGAAAAAAAATTTAGAAAAAAGAAAAAACTATAGAAAACTTACGAAAAAAAAAATATATATAAGCACTAAAATAAAACTCAAAACAAAAATTGCTTTTTGTTACATTTTTAATTGCGTTTGAAATAAATTACCTGAAAACTTTTCTTTTGAAATGTTTTATTTAAGTTATGCAAAATGCTTTTACTAATTAATTCTAATGATTGTTTAATAAATGAACAAATTTTATTATAATTAATAAAAAGTGTTTTTATATAATATTTTTAGATTGTATAAACAAATATTTTTTCCAAAAAGTTGCACAAAAAAAAATTGTTTATAAAAATAACGTAGTCTTTTTTAAATAGTAATTTTTAATCATTTTATGCTCTGATTAGTAAGTCAAGTTAGAAAAAAATGATTTAAACAATTCTTTGTAAAAAATATAAATTTGTAAAAAAAAGTAAGCAATTAAATCATTCCTTATTTATGACTTATTCATAATTTAAAGTAACTTAAAAACAATCTTTTAAAAGATTTTAAGAAAGACAGAAAAATAGTTTTAAATTTTTAAATTTATCATAAAAAATAAATAAAAAAATACATTAAAAAAAATTAAATATAACAAAATGCGTTTATTTTAAGCAAACATAATTAATTTTTATTTAAAGCCTTCATGTAAAATAAAACTTTAAAAATATCAACGATTAAAAGTTATTTTTAATGAAACAATTTTTTTATTGCATTTAAATTGTTAAAACATCAAAACAGCTGTGGTCAAATTGTACAAAAAAACAATTGTATGTGTGGTCAGTTACAGGGTGCGATAGCAACCCATTCCTGTCCAAGCCTGGTATAGCAATAATAAATGACAGTAAACAGATTTTCAGTAAACAGATTTCCAGATTTTTTTCAGATTTAAACTCACCAGCTGCAGCATGTTCCAAGGTGTTACAAAAGTGAGATAATGGAAAAGATTTGATAATTTCAAAAACTTTCCATAATTCACCATATGTGGAAAACTTATAGAGAAGACAAGCACCTTTGATATATCAAAAGCAATAGGAATCACCTTTCCACCTCCATCTGATGTATGATAAAACTGTTTTGTTCTAGCAATTACGGTAGTGGTGTAGTGGTGAAGCGCTCGCTTTATAAGCGAGAGGTTCCAAGTTCGATCCCCACCACGTCCCTAGTAGTACCGCGCTCAACTTGTTTCTCTGCGCAGCGGCCTTGTTCATCAAGGTTCGTGTTTCAAAGTTATAGAGTTGAGAGAGGGTTATAACCACTATAAAGTAGCCATCTGTAGTGGCCTTCTCGGCATTGACGAGGTGAATAACAAAAAATAAAAAATAAAAAAATTAACAAGTCAGCAGTAGAGTTTGCATTGATTGTCAGAAAAAAAATTGTAAAACTCAAGATAAGAATTTGAAGTTTGTTAATTAAAGATTAAAAGACCTTGCGAGTGATAGTAAGGAGACTGGTCAATAGCTAGAGAATTCAGACCAATATCTAGAGTTTTTAAAAATTAGAAGCATAAATGACATTTCCCAGCATACAGGAAAACTAGATTAGTTAAGTTGGTTAGAGAATAGAAGAGAGTTTTGGACTTCCGTATGACTGTGACAAGAGTCAAATCACAAGAGAATAGAAGAGAGTTTTGGACTTCTGTAAGACTGTTTTATCATACATCAGACGGAGATGGAAAGGTGAGTGCTATTGCTTTTGACATATCAAAGGTGCTGGTCTTCTCTATAAGCTTTCCACATACGGTGAATTATAGAAAGTTTTAATAGAAGATTAAAGTCAAGAAAAAAAAGAAAAAGAGTAATTTAGATGTTTAACAACTTGATTCTCTGTGATGAAAGTGTGGCCTATAGATTCAAGAAAACAATTATAAACTTAGAAATTTAGTCATTCTTGTGGATGAAAAAAATGATTAAAATTAGAAACACCAGAGAAAAAAAATCATTGAAACCATAGGAAGAGTTTTTGACTTAGAGAAGAAATAAAAATTTCCATGCCAGGATATTATGTAGGAAGCACAATTTTAAGCAGAGATAAGACATCAGCCCAAGGACCATCATGAAAATAACCACAAAAGGAATCCTAATCATCCTTTAGGCAGTATTAAAAAGTCCAATGATTGGGTAAACCTGGCGTAGAAACAGTACAAGAAAAAACTTTTAGCAAAATTGTAGCATGGTCTTAACCATCTAAAGGGGAACAAAAATAAACTAAGGCTGTCTACAAAACAAGTCAAAAAGTTATTTGTGTGAATAAGAGATTGAGAAAGACTAAAAATTTTGAGTTTTAGCGCAAGCAGGATCAGCGGTAATAAAGATAAGCCATTTAGTGTGATGCATTGTTGTCACCAATAGCAACAATACTGTCTGATGAACAAAGAGAAAGAAACTAAACAAATTAATCAAAAAAAGTCCATTCCAGAGGTTTTAAGCAAAAGTACATAAAAAAATAGTCTAAGGATTTAACCCTACATGAACTATTTAATTTGATTTCAAAACAAATAAGGTTAACTGACACATAAGAATATGCCTAAAAAAACTAAAAAATTTAAACTTTTAAATGGAATTTTTCTTTGCCAACTTGGACTGAAACAAACACTTGCAAAGTAACACAGAATATTAACATACCACAGTTCTTTGGTAATCTGTCTTTATAAGATTTACGAGTAAATGCACACCCTCTAAACGAAGAACGCATATTTTCTCTTTATCTCCAACTATCAAAGCTTCCAACTTGTATAAAGCATTTATTGTATTTGTTTCATTTGATAACTAATGAGAAAAAAAGCAAACAAAATAAAAAAGTAAGCAGAGTAAGTTAAGAAAAAAAAATAATTTTAAGGTTTTTACAAAAATATAATCCT
>NC_088931.1:35747500-35890000 GCF_038396675.1 Hydra vulgaris | reverse complement strand
TCTAGAGTTTATATCTAGAGTATATTTGTTTATACAATTTAAAAATATTATATATAACACTTTTTATTAATTATAATAAAATTTGTTCATTTATTAAACAATCATTAGAATTAATTAGTAACTCCACTTATTCTCAGATAATTGTTGAGGCCAAAATAAAAACCATTTATCATTTAGGCGACTCTTAGCCATAAGTGATTTAAAGAAATTTGAAAAGATTGAGCAATTCTACCCAATAAGAGGGCACTCCTTCCTACCATGTAATAAGGATTTTAGCATAATAATGCAAGAATTATAGCGACACAATAGACTGTACAAAGTAAACCTAGTATGCGACTTTATTAGAACATCCTGCAAAAATGATAAATTTGTGGTACAAAAAGTGCAGTCTTCTCCGTTTAGCCAGCGTTCAAGTCTTTTTGCACTTGCCCACACGCTCACAAAAACTTTGGTGAATGCAATAAAAAGCATTTGCCAAAAAAATTAAAGCATTTTGTTTTAAATTGCAACAAAAAATTTTTTGTTTATTTGTTCAACTTTTATGAAAAATGCTTTTTTTCACTAGTTTTTTTCTTAATTATTTTATCTAGTATTTATTCAAAGCATTTTTTTCGCTATTTTTATTTTAATTTAAACAGCAGAAAAAAATGAATTTTTAAAATCGCGCAGGCTAACTTAAAAAAGACCAGACTGCCAGCACTTTTTTGTGCGCTGGCATTAAACTTCAAACTGAGAAGACTAGACACAGTGGCCGCAATTTTAAAAATTGCGGCCACCGTGTCTAGTCTTCTCACCGTGAAACCAAACAGAAGCAAGTTAAAAAGGACAAAAAAGAGTACTTTCAATACGCAAGTTCATGCACTGTACATATGATATAAAATTTCCATATAAGGTTATTAGCCAATTTTTCATCAATTCTATAATGAATCATAGCTTTTCCTTTAGAGCAACAGGTGCCCAAACATATTTTCCAAGTAAAGAAGCTTACCCTGCAGGAAAAGTACCAATAAAAATTAAAAAAAAGACAAATATAAAAAAACTACAACCCTACATTCCAGTAGAGTTTGAAGACTTGTATGCTAAAACTAATGTGGCCAAAAACTAAAGTTGATGAAGTTGGAAATAAAGTTTTCGTTGCTCCTATTGCTTATCTCAGACTAAAGAGATTTATTTAAAAATAGTACATATTTCTAAAATTAGTTCTTTATATATAGGAGTGTATGTAAATATTGATTTCTTTGTGGTTTAAGTAAATAACATTATAAAACACGCTTATCCGCCTTTTTATTTAAATTATGCTAAAAGGTGATAAGTCAAACAACTATAATGACTTTTTTTCATATGAAAGCATTGTAAATGTTATTAATCAAGTGTGTTTCATAATAACTGGAGTAATAAAGAATTCATATACAGAAAATTACATCTTTTTGATTAAAAATGAAGATAACGCAAAGTTTTATTTAGTTTTCTCAAAACTGTGTGTTGTTGACTACTCCCCTTTTAACACGAGTCAATTCAATTAAGGGGTCATCCATAAATTTTGTCACGCTATAGGGGGTAGGCAATTTTTCGACGAATTGTTATGAGAGGGAGGGGGTCTTGATTTTGTGACGCAACATTTTTTTTTTTTTAATTTTAAATCTAGAGAGACTTTCTTTTAATTAAAAGAGTATTTGACCAAACCAAAACCCTCAGTTGATGTATCTACATGTTGATTGCAAAATCAACTACGCATAAATTTTACTTAGTCGATGTGTGCACTCCTCAAAAAATGTCAAAAACTGCGTGACATAATTTATGGACACCCCTAATAGTGTTATAAATCTACATAAAAACATATAAACAACTCATGAGTTATTAATTATTAATTATTTATAATTATGAATTAGTCCAAATAAAAGCATGATATAAGCAATTAATAGCATTACTTATATAAATAAAGATTTTATAAAAAATATCAGAAAAGAATTATGATCAAAATATCTTGTAAAAATGCACTTTTTTCATTTTTAGTTAAAACATTTCAATTGCCATGCAGTAAATTATAAAATAATATTTATTTTTATAAAATGGTTATTAATTATATATATAAGTAATTATATATATTATTTCTAAAATTTTTATATTATTTCACTTCATTTGAGACCCAATAAGACATCATTTTTGAAAAAAAAATTTTAGTTAATAGTTGGGACTCATTAAATGTCTTGGAGGCACCCCTAAAAAGATTTTTTATTCAAAAAACTTTTAAATCCTGTGTTATTTTATCATATAGAACATATAAGGGTGCATGCTGCAGATATTTTTCAATATATATATATATATATATATATATATATATATATATATATATATATATATATATATATATATATATATATATATATTTAATATGCTGTTTAATTATTTTAGAATTTAAACTTTAGACTAGATTGACAAATTATTCTGAACAATGGTAAAGGGATCATCAAAATACAGTCAGAACAGAATAAAATATAAACACCTTGTCATGCTCAATTTCTTCTACATCAGATTGAGAGTCATCTGACATCATATACAATGAACTCGAACTAAATTGATATTAAAGTATTAAAAAATTTAAAATCAAACCAAAAAAATAGTTTAAAAAGAAAATAAGAAAATATTTCTATAACAAAATTGTATAGGCTTATACAATTGAATTGCTTTCATATGATTATATAAACTACTACACTTATTTTCAAATAAAATTTTTGTAAATAAAATAAAGTGAACAACTTTGTTGCTTTCACATAGATTATTTCCCTCAAAAGAATATTTGTTCATAATTTTTACCTTCTACTCATTACTGCAATAACCTGTGTTTACCTCCAAGTAGAACTAGAAAAAAATATGGCTGCAAAATAAAAACATGGTTTCAAAATAAAAATATGGTTACAAAAAATAAATGATTAAAAATTATGATTTGATTTCATTTATAATTAAAATTTCTATTAACAAATTTAATAATTTAAGTATTAATAAGATATAAATAATATATAATATTAACACAACTTTAATTTTTTTTTGAAAAAAACAAACAGAGCTCATTAAACCTCTAGATTCTACAGATAAGATAAAGATTTCAATATAAATATATATAACTATAAATATTATATATATATATATATATATATATATATATATATATATATATATATATATATATATATATATATATATATATATATACATATATATATACATATACATAATATTATATAATATTATAATTCTATATGTAATTATAATATATTATAATTTTGTTTGATTTTTTTTTAAACTTAAAAAAAATCAAACAGTATCTCAGAAATTTTAAATATAAAAGACTTATATTTTAAATAAAATTTAAAATATAGTTTAAAAATTCTTTAAAAATTTTTAACTTTTAAAAATGTTTATTAACTTCTTTGAAATGTTTATTAAATGTTGAAAGTACCTATTATGGATATCCTGGCAATTCACCCTATGTAACAAATATTTCCAAATGTAAAAAATCCCTGCAAACTTGTTTAATACAACAAATTTGTTTTAAATAATAGTCTTAAAGAATATATTGTAAATACTTGGCTTAATACTCCATCTGATATTCGTCACGTTGTCTAAGGTTAGCCCTCCATTTCTTTTCTTTTTTTTTAATAGATATTAAAAGGCTTCAAGAAGACCTAACTGTCTTACCACATAGCATCACAGAGGAGAATTTAACCAGAAAGTTTATGTCTCCTCCCTTGTAATGAACTAAAACATTGGTACAATAAAAATTATAAAGCACAAAAAAGACAAAAACATTTGAGGAAAATATTTTTTCAAAACTAAAAAAATGACTTAAAAAAATCTTTACAATATATGATGAAACATTTTACAGTAAGTTTAAATAAATTTTACAGCAAGTTTAAATAAACTAATAAAATAAATATGAAATCACACAAATAATAATAATAACAATAATATCAATAATGATAAAAATAATAATTATATATCCATATAAATGCACTTGTGAGAGTGTGTGTGTGTGTCTATATATATATATATATATATATATATATATATATATATATATATATATATATATATATATATATATATATATATATATATATATATATATATATATATATATATATATATATATATATATATATATATATATATATATATATATATATATATATATATATATATATATATATATATATATATATATATATAAAGAGGGAAAAAAAACGCATAGCAAAAAAAAAAATGTATATAGAAAATCTATATAAAATCAAATTGTACAATACAATTAATACACCTTATATAAAAGGATTACAGTTATATATAGAACTGTAACATATTGAAATGTTTAAAAAAACCATTGTTATTTTAAACGTTTGATTGTAAATTTCAAATAATAATTCAAGTTGGATTTAGTTCAATGAAGCAACATAAAAATCGATGAACCAAAACAAGATTTTATGTGATATGTTTTAATGAACCAAACTCTTTGTTTTCTTGTCATGAATATAATCATCTAAAAAAAAAGATACAAAATCTTAAGATATAAAAATACATAAAAAGAAAGTTATATTATATTATTACAGTAAAAAAACTCTAAAAGTATAAGTATGTATAAGATATAAAATAAGTGGATAACAAAAGCAAGACACATGCTTTGAAAAGTATGTGTCTTGCTAATTTATGATCAGCTCAGTAAAAATAGATAAAAGACATTTAATTTCTTCACGAGGAACTGAATTTAAAACACTTATTTTCTACATGAAAAGCAAAACTATCAAGTCATGATAGCTAAAAAAGAAAAAAACATTAAATTTTTTGTTTTTTTATTTAGAATAATTTTTATGCTTTCATTTTTCAGATTGTTTTTAAAAAAAGTTAAGTTTTCATTTTTTATTCTTCTTTTAATTTAGAATAGCCTAAAAAGCTCTCATTAAAACATTCTGATAAAAAATCAGTCAAGCAATAAGTTATTAAACCTAATAAAAAAAAAACTAAAACTAAAAAAAAATGATATATACTTCAATAACAACAAAAAAATTTTTTTTAATACAATTAGTTTGTGGTACATACAAACTACATGTAGTGTTGTAGTGGTAAAGCGTTCTCTTGATAGACGAGAAGCTTTGAGTTTAATCCCCACCTCGTCCCTGGTAGTACCGCACTCACTTTGTTTCCTTAAGCAGCGACCTTGTTTGTCAGAGTTCATGTTTCTGTGTTAAAGAATTGAGGGAGGGTTGTAAGCACAATAAAGTGACCTCCTCAACTGTAGTGGTTATGTTGGCCTTGAGGAGGCAAATAATAACAACAACAAAAAAGTTTGAAACTGAATTTGACTCTTACTATTACTCACTTACTATTATAAAACAAATTTTACAATTACAATTACAATTATAAAAAATAGTATTATAAAAATATATATTAAAATTAGTGTTAAAAACTCTTTCACACTAACCACAATTAAAATCATCTGTATCCATTCTACCCCTTGTTCCAGGATATTCAGTACCATTTCGATTTACACACCAACATTGTTTTTGTGACTCGTTGCATTGTTTAGGCAAAAAAAAACCATCTTCATCACAACGAGGAACATAGAAACTAGGTACAGGCTTAGGCTCTCCTCTTACTAAAATAATTGGTACTGCCATCATTGCACTAGTGCAAGGTGGAGCTAAAAACATAAATATAACCAATTTATCAAAACTAAAACAATCTCAAGAACTATTGTATAAAAAAAATATTCACATTATGTGACCTGCACATCAGACACAGCATCATTAGCCTATGAACTTTAGCAATTGAAAAAAAATATATCCAAAAAGATTTTGCATTTAAAAATTTAGAATCTTATACTCTTAAGAAATTTTAAAGAAAATTTAGAATCTTATTCTCATTTTATTTTAGAATTTTTTTGTTTTGTTATTATTTACGTTATTAGTTTTTTATTATAAGTGTGTGTGCATTTATATATATATATATATATATATATATATATATATATATATATATATATATATATATATATATATATATATATATATATATATGTATACATATATACATACATACATACATACATACATACATACATACATACATACATACATACATACATACATACATACATACATACATATATATATATATATATATATATATATATAAATATATATATATATATATATATATATATATATATATATATATATATATATATATATATATATATATATATATATATATATATATATATATATATATATATATAAGTTCATGATATACATTAATATATAAATTTCATTACTATAACAAAGGCATCTGCAGAATTCTTTCATAACAACCAAGCCATCACTGTTATTATCACACTCATGCAAAAAAGATTTTATACATTCTTCATTATCCATAATTAGTATTTCCTCCAATTCTTTAGAAGAAAGCTCCATGTTGTTATTGATATCTAAGTGATTAAACATCCATTGCACTGGAAGCAAACAATCTTGGTTATATTGCTGTTTGTGAGGAGAACAACTGAGAGAGCTGTCTAAGAATAAAGAACTTTATATAAAATAACAAATAACAAACAAAAACAAATAAGTTAGTAAAATGCTTGTTTTGGAGCATTTTTATCAGTCTCCATTTTTATCTCTGACCCATTGAGTAAGACCTTAATTTAACATATAAACCTGGAAACAAATAGGAAACTTTTTTAAAATAAAGAGTGCAGATAATGAGCAATTGATTATGGTCAATTCATTTAACAAATAAAAAATATCTCATCAATATCAGTAGAGTGGGATAACAGGGATGATACCACCTACTAGGGATGTTCTAAAAAGAGCTATAGAGAATATGACTAAAACTACATAACCATAATACCAAAAAGTAAAAAAATCTCATATTTTTACTTTTTTAAATGTTTGTTAATGAAATTTAAATACTGTGTAACTAAAAGTCCAAAAAAATTAAGAAACTCTTCAACTCCTAAATTCAGGTAAAAATAATATCTGGTTCTTAACCCAGAACTTCATTTTAGGATTTACCATCAATGCAGGGTTGCTGGCTTAAAAAGAGTAAATAATGTATCAGGACTTGTTTTAAACAAAAAATGCTTAACACATTAGCTTAATGTGAATTTGATGTCATAAAATTCTCTTAATTTTTTTTATTTTTTAAAGACGTTAACTTTTTAAAATTACTGCAATAATATTAATTACCGCAAAACGAGTTAAATATTATTTAATTCATTTTTTATTATTACTATTAGGAAATGTTTATTTTCCTTTTTTTTTTTTACATTAAATAATTAAATTTAATATTATATCAAAAAAATTTTTTGATATAAACAAATTGTTTTTCTCGGCATTTGTATGAATGAATTAAAATATGTTAAACTTTTTAAAATTATTATTTCTTAAATAATCATTTTAAAAACTTACAACTAAAAATGATTTTTTATTTAAAAAAAATTAACAAATAAAAAAATTACGCTAATTTATCTACTTTAATTTTTAAAAGTTAATTATTTTATTAGAGAACATTTAGAACACATTTATTTAAAATTTAATTTTGAGTAAAAAAAATGTTTAGGAAGGAAAACCGAAAAAACAATTGTGATAAAAATGAGCAAATTTTTTTTTAAGAATAAATAAAATTTAAATAATGAAAATATTTTTAATATATTTTTTAAATATTGCAAATATTTAGTAATATTTTTAAATAAATTTGACAGTTAAGTTAAACCCAAGCAATAACTTTAATTTTTATAAACTTAAACATATATATATTTTTTAACCAAAATTAATATATATATATATATACATATATATATATATATATATATATATATATATATATATATATATATATATATATATATATATTTATATATATATATATATTTATATATATATACAACCCACAGAATTAGAAAAAAATCCGCAATAATTTGCCAACCTCAATCTTTTAGAGGTCAGCATCAGGTCGGCAAAAATAATTTGATACAAAGGCCTTACCATAAAACATAGAAACAAGGTCAGCAATTTTTTGCCGACCTCAAACTTTTTCAGGTCGGCAGTTTGGTCGGTATTGCCGAATGCCGACCCTAATTCTGAGGGTTGTATAAATATATGTACATATATATATATACATGTATATACATACATATATATATATATACATATATATATATATATATATATATATATATATATATATATATATATATATATATATATATATATTAAATCAAAATTAAATTATATTTTTTATCAAAAAAAAACTATATATTTTTTTATCAAAAGAAAATTATATACTTTTATTAAATTAGTTTTAAATTAAATAATATATTTTTTATCAGAATTAAATTATATTACAATGATCTTTGCTTCAAGCTTAAAGTATAGTGTTTTTCAAGCGAAAAAATCTATCATTACTATAAAAAAATATATATTTATAAATTATTTACTATTATATAGAAATTTAAGTAAATTTTTTCTAATGCAATCAAAAGTTGCATAAATATTCTTGTGCTCACAAGATGATAAATAAAAGTTTTTAATTTATATATTTCTTTTATGGGTTGTTTTTTCTATGTTCCGTTTAATGACTTCATGTAAAAAAAAAATTTTTGTTAACTATAAACAATTTTGTTTTCTGTTACTAAATATTTTGATAAAATAGTTAGAAATTAAGTTTTCATAGTTTTTAATATTATTTGAGTTTTTATCATCAGTAAATAGTGCTTATATCGAATTTAATGTAATTCAAACTTTTGTAACAAACTTTTAAACATAATCATCATTCAAATGTTTTCAATAAGGTTTTTAAAAAAGTTTTTAATAAAGTTAATTATTTTTTTTATCTTACTGCTTATAAAACTATTTAAAAGTTAAAAAATGATAAAAGGTTGCTTAATGGAAATCGCTCTAGGCATACGTAATGTGTACGTAAATTGCCAGCAGTTTAACGCTTTAAAGCAAGGCCTGATTCAATGTATTTCCCTGAGAGTATATGAAAAACACAAATTTTACAAAATTATACAAAAACAAAAAACAATACATCATAAGAATAAAAAATTAAATAAATACTTTTTTCATTGTTTATAGCAAAAATTTGTGACAAAATGATGAAAGATTTTCTTTGGTTTTAAATTTATACTTTGTTTAAATATCTAGGTTTCAAATACTCACTACACGCAAAACAGGAGTTATTTGTTCTAAATTACAAAACTCTACAAATTTTACATAAGTTGTATAAACTAAGCAAAAATTTTCCTGAGTTTCTCAAGTTTTAAATGAGTTTTTTTTTAAAGCTATTATAATTCAGGCTTACTCAGTGTGAACCCTGCGTGACCATCATTATTGATTTATTGAGACCTCAATAATCCAAATAATACACTATTGTTCATGCATAAAATTGATACTGTGCTACTATTCATGTAAATCAAAAATTAGAATTTTGAGTCTCTATGATTATTTTGTTCCTTCACAACCAATAAATTTATTTTAAATTTATTGGTAGTTAAGTTGAAAAAAAAAATTATGTTTTACCAATACACTTTAAAATTTCGGTATTGATCTATTATTATTAAAAATATGAGTTATTAAAAAATACTTAATTTGTTTTTAAATACTTACATATAGACTTTAATTTGGCTTGAATAAAATCTAATTCTTTCAAAGCTTCATCACCTTTTGTACCATTTTCACGAATTATTCTCTCTTTTTCGTTACTCTTTATTATGTGAAACCATTCAATGAGCTGATGAGGTAACTCTATCAGCTTACTTTTGGGGCATTTTTCTGAACGTAAAATATTTAAAACATCTGAAAGCAATTTTTCTTTTTCAAACAAATATGCTTTTTAAATAACATAAGTATAAAACAAAAATTAAATTTGGAGAATAAAAAAACTTAAATACCTTTAGGGCTTAATGCAATCTTATTAATAGTATCTTGTTGAACGAATTCTTGTATAATATTTCTTGCTTCATTATTTTCATTCTAGACATATATGCATATAATTTTAAAAATATTCTTTATACAATTCTAACAGTTTATATTAATATCAGTTTATACTAACAGCAGTTTATACTAACAGCAGTTTATACTAACATCAGTTTATACTAACATCAGTTTATACTAACATCAGTTTGTACTAACATCAGTTTATACTAACATCAGTTTATACTAACATCAGAGCCTTATGATGCAAACAATTTAAAGTTTTCTGCATAACTAAAACTCACAATTTTGACTTTCAACAATCAACAAGTAGATATGTTTTATTTTATCTGGTAAAACATTCACAATTTTTGTTATTAATATTTTGCATTTTAATTAGTATATTTTTTTAGATATATTAGGGATATTAGGGATGTGACTTTTTAGTATAGGGATATATTTAGATATATTAGATTTATTAGGGATGTGACTTTTTAGTAACTCCAGTTTCCAATGTAAAAAAACAGGTAAACTTTGGTTTGAAAGTAACTGAAAAGTCATTGGTGTTATTTAATTTTTGAAAAAGGTTACCCACCATGACCCTTGATTACACACTGGCTCCCATATATCAGTGAATTTTTTTTCTTTAAAAGAATACCACTCTGGGTCTCAAAAGAGCCAGAAATTCATAGAAATTTCAGAAATAATAATGGTTTCAAATAAAAATGCTTAAATTTTATATACAAAGAACCATTCTTACCTAAAATTTGAAAAGGTCATTTTTTATGACATTTCATTTGCAATATATATTTTTTAATGTTTCAGTAGAAAAGATTATAAATTTTAAAATCACTATAAAATTCTGGTTCTTTATAGACCCAGGTTACTTTTGAAGAAAAATTCACTGATATATGGGAGTCAGTGTGTAATCAAGGGTCATTATGGGTGACCTTTTTCAAAAATTAAATAAAACTAACAACTTTTCAGTTACATTCAAATTAAAGTTCATCTGTTTTTTAAATTGGAAACTAGAGATACCAAAAATTTACCAAAAAGTCACATCCCTATTGTTCATGTATGTTGTTGTTGTTGTTGTTGTTCTGTTTGCTCTATTGTTAAAAAATAAGAATTGTAATAAGCTTTAAAAAAAAAAGACTTATTTAGATTAAAATAGTAGTATAAAAAGTTTCTTTTAATAATAATTGTTTTGATCATTATTTCTTTATTTTTCATTTAAAGGATTTTCGAAGTAGTGTGGTACCATTTAATCTGTTATTAACTAACTCTCTTATAAATAAAATTTGCATGAGCTTTTAAGCTTGAACTCTTAAAGCTTGAAATTTTATAGTGCAATTAAATTTCTATGGGTTTTGAATGCTCTTTTGACAAAACAAAAATCTCTTTAAGAACTGAGTACATTCACAAAGCATGACTGTCTGGCTGCATTAAATGTTTAAACACAACAAAAAACTGTCAAACTTTTGTCAAAACTCAATTTTCATATTTTCAAGCAAATCTTCTTGAAATCTTATAAACTTTGTTTATAAGATGCCTACAACTGTTTCCATTGAATTTTATACATTAGTAGTCTATAGATTTTCATTTTTTTTTTAAACACTTTCGCTTCCAACAAGGCTGCAAGCAACCACTAATTAAAGTTGGAAGTTATTGGAAGAGAAAAGATGAAGATTGTAGAGCAAGATAACGATTGACGGACAACTTAAAGGATTGCAAATTATTTGAATCAAGAAAGCAAGATCAAGGAAGCGAATTCCAAAGAACAAATGTTCGAGGAAAAAAACTAGATAAGTGTTTTTGGAGCACTTAAAAACAGTCACAGAAAAAGGATGAGACTTGATTGAATGACGAGTAACACAAATGAATTTTAGTAAATGGCACAAGAGATGCTAGCTCTTTAGAGCAGTGCCCATTATAGTATTTGTAGAAAAGAGAAAGAGAAGCAACATTATGATGATGTGATAATGGTTGGAGGTTGGCTGCAAGAGCAGGTCCAATTATGTTTACAATGCGTTTTAGCACTTTGTCTAAAAGAGAAAGGGCATCATTAGAAGATCCGCCCCAGATATGGCAACAGTATTCCATACAAGGCCGGATTTGAGATTTATAGAGATAGAGAATAGAATCCGAAGTAAGAAAGTATCGAGCTCGATAAAGAGATGCAAACTTAGCAGATATTACATTAGTTTGATCAGGCAGTAGTTTTAAGATTATTTAAAAAGGTTGTTTTTGAATATTTCAGATCATTTAAAATGGTTGTTTTTGCATATTTAATATCATTTAAAAAAGGTTGTTTTTGCATATTTAAGATCATTTAAAAAGGTTGTTTTTGCATATTTAAAATCATTTTAAAAGGTTGTTTTTGCATATTTAGGATCATTTAAAAAGGTTATTTTTGCATAATTAAGATTATTTAAAAGTTGTTTTTGCATATTTAGGATCATTTAAAAAGGTTGTTTTTGCATAATTAAGATCATTTAGACAGAAAGGAAAGAAAAAAATACCATTGAAATGTTTAAGCATTTCCTTTACATCTTAATTTGATTTTTCAAAATCAAAAAGAAAAAGTTATAAAAATGCTGAAGTTAAATCAAATTACATTATTTCAAAATAACAGAAATAACTTTTTTTTAAATAACTTTTCAAAATAACTTTTTTTAGGATTTTGTGACTTTTAAATAGAATATAAGCTCAACATCTTAAGTTTATTGAAATTACAATTATTAAATATCCTTCAAACTAAAAATTTTTATAAATAAAAAATTTTCTTTATTCACTTTAAACCAGATAAATACTGATAAAATGTGACAAAAAAAATTTTTTTAAGCCCCAGCCAGTCAACCCTGCCAATTTGACTATTTGAAAATTTTGCTAAAAATACTAAAATAGCCATAATATAAATTATGACTTTATGTTGTTAAAGTCACTTAGATTATTACATTGTAGTTAAAAAAATTATTCTATTGTAGTTGTATAAATTATTACATTGTGGTTGTATAAACTATTATATTATTATAGTGTAGCTAAATAAATTATAGTTGTATAAATTATTACATTGTAACTACTAATTACTACATAAATTAATTAAGTACATAAATTATTACATTGTAAAAAAAAAAATTTACAATTAAATGGATATAATATTTTGCAGTATTTAATTAACCATGTTACTTTTGTTTAACTTAAACATTATTCATATAAACAAATATTTATATTAAATACTTACAATTCCTTCATGTTCGTATTTTTCTCGCTTGAGATGTTCATCAAGTTGATAATTAGTTCGCATATCCTTTAGTTTGTGTAATGTAGATGGATCCAATTTAAGAATTTCACTTGGATCTTGCATAAAAGGAAAATAACAAATTAACCATTTTCACCTCCTAAAAATGTTCCATATTTATTCACTAACTTTTATAAGGTAATATTGTAATAAATAAATATTTTAAATTGCTCACTAACAATTTAAATAATTGTTCAAACTTTTTTAAGTTATCTTATATAAGTTACTGAAAAATTATGGCAGGTAACATTTTTTTGAAGGTAAAAATTTTATTTCTATTGTTCACTATATCTTATAAGGTATTTTTTATAATAAATAAAATATGCTAATTAAAAAATACAACACAAAAATATACTAAAGAAATCGATAGTCAGAATAAAATTTGTGATGTACAATAGGGGTTGACTTTTCGATTTTTTCACTTAAAAATGAATGGGTATACTTTTAAAAGCTGACATTATTAAATTTGTTTATAAAAATACATGCTTTTAGATCTTTGGTAGCAAAAACATCCCCGTAGAAACGTTTTTTTTTTTAACAAGCTAAAAAGGTAATCTTTTTTACGTTTTTTATACATTTTTTATTGTTTTGCATGATACAAATAATGGTAATATATATATATATATATATATATAATTTTATGTATAAATTGTTTAAATTCATCAAATACTAATTGCTTCTGCAAGTATCATCTTTAATTGTTGTTTGCTATCAAAATAAGCATGTTGAAATCAAGGTGATTATTTTGTGTTTACTAAAATCTACAATTAATATAATTAAAATAAGTTATTTATGTGTGCTTAAAATGTAAAATAGATTTAATTTCAAGCTTCATATGTAACTTACAATCATAATTAACGCATACTTTATATTTTAGAAATGTCAAGAATAAGCTCACAGATAGCTGAAAAACCTGAAAATCTAGTCCACTTTGAGAAATCAAAATCAACAAGATCTCACAGTTTTAGAACCACTTGATAATTTGAATAAAATGCTAAAAGCTTATTCTGTTATTGGTCGGTTTATTTGCTTATCAAATTTAGAAAAGTCAGTTTATTTGAGATGTAAAAGAGTTGGCGCAGAATTATCTGATTTATGGCTCAAGCTTAGTTTACCAAAAAAAAATGAAAGGTCTATAACAAAAAAAGTGGAAATTCTCATTAACAAATATCATTCAGTTCAAAAATCTAAACAATGTCTTGAAGAAAAGTTATTTATTTGATGTAAGTAAATGGTAACTGGCTTAGCAACAAAGACAAAACATTTTATTTCTTACAAGTGGATACTAATGGTCAAGTTGGTTATTGTACATCAAAAACTGTTAAAGTACATCCGTATAAGGCTGGCAGGAAGATACCTAGCATACCTGAAACAGATACAGTAGAGGTCAGTGACAACAATGAAGAAGGCAATGAACAAAATGATGAACAAGATTCTAAATATATTCCTCCAGACAAAAAAGTTAGAAAATATGAGAACACCACTGTGGCTGGTAATTTAGTTAAGAAGTCAAAACTAAGTATTAAGAAATCAGCCGAAGTTTGCAAAACCTTTACATTGACACCACTCTGGGGTTTATAGGGCTGTGCGGCCATGGTGCAGTGGTTAGAGCGCTTGCTTTATAAGCAGGAGATTCAGGTTCGAAACGAGCTCTGGATATATTCTGGTGTCACGGTAAGGAAGAAGGCATGAACTTTCTAGTTAAATGCACTTCAGCGGTGCCCATTGACAAGACCGTTAGGGCTTCTTGGGGCACCTAAAAATAAAAATAATAATTAAAAAAAAAAAAAGAGCTACAATGTCAGCAGCTAGAAAAAATGGAAAAGCACATGATAAGAAATTTAAAAATGAGAATTGGATGTTGCATTTTGTCGGTAAAAGAATGTCAGAGAAGGAGTATTAAGCCTTGGTTTCAAAAATGCAGAAAAGAAGGTGAAACTAGCCATTTTAAAACTAGATGATAGGAAAGAAATTTACTGTGGAACAGTTGAAGTGTTGGAAAAATTTCAAAGTATTGAAGTTATAATATCTGATACTAAAAGTGTGAATACTGGGAGTAGAAATGGAGTTGTGATTCAACTTCAAAGAGAATTTGAAAGAAAAAATCTTGAACCATTTCAATTTATTAGTTGTCAGCATCATGTGTTGGACACAATTATGAAACATACTATGAATGAAATTCTTAACGAAGGAGTGTCAAAATTGCCAGAATTACATTACAAATTTATAGAAAATCTGCAAAAAATTACGAAAATTTGAAGTCAAGCTTCAAGCAAGGTGAACAAATTTGTAAAGTGAAGACTAATGAATGGAAAGACAACATGGAGTTTTTGTTTGAGTTGGAACAAAGTTACCGATACATGAAGGTTAATTGCAGCTTTACAGCTATAAACTTCATAAGTCTGCCATCGTTGCACAATGCAAGATGGAATTCAAGAGCAACCTATGCCCTTCTGGCTTTTATTTTAACTGAATCGGATAATAATCAATTGTGCTTGATTTGCGACTTCATTGCATCAACTTGGTCTGATATATGGTTTTCTGACATGCAATGCTCAGAACATGATTTTAAAAATTTAGAACAAGCAATAACTTCAACTTCAGCCATGAAGACCTTAAAAAGATTTTGGTCACAGGAGCCCAGCAGAATACAAGGAATTCAGAGATTCAATATTTGTGTTGAAAGAGTCATAAAAGATATGCAAGAAATTCATGCAAGAGATATAGACAAAATGAACTACAGATTTATTCTGCAAAACAACTTTTAAATTGTATCTTGTTTAATTGAAAGTTATTTTGTCAAAATAAATTGTTATTTATCTGCTAATTTGTCAATTTTTGTGTATTCCTCAAACAAAAACATATTTTTTTAATTACGAGAAACGTTTTTGTAACTTGAGTCAATAGAACTTTTAAAATTGGTATTCTAATGTAGAATGTCATATTTTAGCACTATACCCAAGTATAGTTGTGAAAAAGTCAACCCCCTAATGTACAATCCTTACATCACTAATTTTTGGCAGATGCAGATATTGATGGACAAAAAAAGGCTGATACCGATGCCGATTAATTAACCAATTATAAGAATAATCAATAATATAAAATTAAATATTTCAGGTCAGGTCAAAATCAAGGTTAGGTCAGGTCAGTAATCAGTAAGACAAAGTTATACTTTAGCCAAAAACGTTATGAGATTTTAATTGCTTTAAAAAAGCAGCCGATCTTGAACATGATTTCTCTTCTAAAATAGTACGGTACTCCCGTTTTCTTACTCCTCTTTCCATTCTATAGTTAAATAAATCTCTTATTTATCTTTGTATGAAATACTGTTGTCATATTTTGGCTGGTCCTTCTAATTATGCTCATTTTCTTTTTCAGACATAATCCAAAAACACATTGTAAATGTAGTTAGACCTGCTCTGGCACCCAAGCCTGTGTTTCTGTCCCATTTTTCATATGGCTGCATCTTTTTCTATTTTCTATAACTACTACCATGGTCAGTGTTCAAGCAATATAATTTTTCCAGCATAACTAATAGACATGTATAAATGCGATATCCAGGGTATAAAACTGATAATTTTATACTGGATAGATTTTCACAATAACAAACACTAATATAATATTTCTCCTGTCATATTGCAGGTAAGAGTTCTTAGCCATGATGAAAACAATTCAACTAGGAAAAAGGAAATATTTGATACAAAATCTCTACTTAAATGCAGGTGTTTAGAACCTAAAACACCTTACATAATAATTTTCCTAGTAATAGTGTCACAATTAAAATTGCTTGCTCTGCAAAATAAGTAAATATTTGAAAGAACGCTCAGATGTAAAAATGTGTTTTAAATATTTTCTAATGGCATTTTTGTTTAAAAAAATGATAAAATGCAAACAGCCTTAGCCACACAAGTACAAAATAATGGATGTTAAGCTACAAAAAAAAAATACTTTGATGAATACTAAAAAAAGTATAGTTAATATTTTCAATTAACTTTCAAATTTAACCAATAAATAATATCTCAGAAAATACAAAAAAATTTATATTATTTGTTCTAGAAAAATAATTTTACCACATGGACATTTGCCATTGCACTCAAATTTTATTTCTTTGTTTAATAAACAAGATGTTCTCTTTATCATACAAAATGACTCGTATGTAACTCCATCAGAAGCACAAACTTGTTCATCAATTCTGCTTTTAAAGCATGTTTGACAGTTTTGCTAAAACATAATATCAATAGTAAAAGATCCAATAGTCAAGAAAAAGTAAAAGATCTAATAATTGAGAAAACAAAGTTTGATTGAACTGCATAAACAAACAAACAAAAAATTTAAATATTATTATAAAAATATTTATTATCAGGGTGGCCAGACAATTTTTCATTTCATTTTCCCTGACATTTCCTGACTAAAATAAAATCTCTCTGACTTACCTATGTAAATTTAAAAAGGTAGCAATAAAAAAGAAGTAAATAAAACTCATACAACTTTATCCAAATAATAAAAGTTCTCTTAAAAACTGCTTACTTAAAATAATTAAAAATTTTTAAACAAAAAAATAAAATAAAACATGAAGTAAAAAAATTAATTGATTATTAGCAATAAGCAAAAATAAATTGTTGAATTCATTAAAATTCCCTGACTTTTCCATGACCTTTGCAAAACTTATTAAATCCCTGACTTTTCCTGGACTTTTAACATAATCTAGAATTTCCTTGACTTTTCCAGGTTGCTGGCCACCCTGATCATATATAATTTTTATCTAAAACATAAATTATAAAAGCCATAAACAAATTAAAACTTCCAATAAAGATAAAAAATTATTGAGTTACTAAAACTTTTCTTTTTCTATTATTTTTTATAAATTTTAAACACAACTTTTATATATATATATACATACATACATACATACATACATACATACATACATACATACATACATACATACATACATACATACATACATACATACATACATACATACATACATACATACATACATACATACATACATATATATACATACATATATATATACATATATATATATATATATGTACATATATATACATATATATATATATATAAATATATATATATATATATGTATATATTTGTATATATATACATACATATATATATATATATATATATATATATATATATATATATATATATATATATATATATATATATATATATATATATATATATATATATTTATGTATGTATGTATGTATGTATGTATGTATGTATGTATGTATGTATGTATGTATGTATGTATGTATGTATGTATGTATGTATGTATGTATGTATGTATACTGCTTAAAAAGGTGATTAAAACAATCAAATAACATTAATCAGATAAATAAAATTCATGTTTTAATTTTATAAACATTACACAGATTTAGTTAAAATTGAATAGAAAAGTTATTTACTTGTAGAAATAGTTTATATTTTTCTTTAAATATAGTTTTGATGGAACTTATTGCGCCCTTTATTTAGCAGAATGGTTTAGACATACAAAAAGAATAAGAAACGAGGCAGGAAAATCTATGGAACTAGCCAGACAATAACAGATGCCTACAATTCTGTCAAATGTAAGCAGATGTCTGCTAACCAGGAATTCAAGCACTACTAAAAGTGCTTTCCAGCACTAGTACCTCACAATGTTTCTGCCTTTATTGCTGTCAACATCATAGTCATCTGCAGCATCATAAACAGAATTATCATCTTCATCTTCAGCACCTGCAGAAAGACCACAGAAATCATTGTGTTTCAGAAAAGTCATTTAATAAAAATTTTTATCCTAAAAAAACTGCAGCCCAGACTTGCGCAAACTTCTGGGGATGGTAGGTCGGTTAGAACCATCAGGCTTCGATAGAGAGAAAGCCTAACAGGTGATGAATGTTTAAAGGGACTGAGAGAAGAACCAGTAAAAAAAGATGTTCCAAGAAAAAAGACCACAACAAAAAGAAGAAATCTTCCCGGGATGATAAGAAAAGTGATGAAGATAATGACACTGTGTTTAAAGTGTGGTATTAAAAGAGGTCAAAGAGAACACTTTATTTCAAAAAGAGAAAAGAAAATCTTTGAAAACATGGGGCTTTATATATATATATATATATATATATATATATATATATATATATATATATATATATATATATATATATATATATTTATATATATATATATATATATATATATATATATATATATATATATATATATATATATATATGTATAGCTTAGATTATGTCTATCAATATCTACCAATGTTCTACGTCTTAGCATATAGCATTGCTATGGGAGTAGTATGAGAAGATTTACATTTAGAAAAGAAAGTAAAATTGAAAAAGGCACAGATACGGTGCATTTTCTGCCATGAATAACATATAAAATGATGAAAAAGAAAAAAGATAAACAAACCTAAAGACAAAAGCTTTTTGTAGCTAGTAGATAATTGGTTGGAAACTAATCCTTTTAATAAAAAAAAATATATATTTAAGCCAATGTATTTGAATTTACAGGCTAAGTTGGTATTTTTTGTCAGAAAAAGACCAAACTACTGAAAATGCGTAGATTTCAAGATAATATTTGTATCTTTTTGACCATTGAATAATGTTTTGTTGAAGTTTTTAAAAAAGCTTTACTTTCCATTATATGTCTACATGATATTTCTTGTTTTTAGAATATAAGAACACAAATTCTGAAATGTATGCATTAAGTTTTTGGACCCAAAAAACTTTTAAAGAAAGTAAAAGAATAGCGAATTAAAATCTCCACGTATATAAAAGGTAAAGAGTGTGTGACAAAAATGTGTACCACTGTACACATTTAATTCTTGCAGTTCCAAACGTGACATTCATATATTGATACTTAACTTCAAAAAATAAGTGTTTTTAAAACTTAATAAGAAAATAAACTCACTGGTAGACAATGCACACTGTAGAATGTCAAGGATAAGAAAACTGACACTTTTTTAAATAACATATCTAATCGCTAATTGAGTTTTGTTTTGAATGCAACTATTTCCAATAATCGGTTAAGTTTAGAAATTTACGCACTCGTTTTCATTGTAAGTAGTCTCTTACTCGCAGGTATTCTTGTTTTCGCAGTAGCTTGGTTCTCAAAATAACTTAACTTGAACAAAATTTTAGAACGTTTCTTTTACAAAATCATAAGTTTAGGGGGGAGGGAGGTCAAGTAGCTAGCGACAGATGGTTACATAGAAGGGAGTTGGAGAATAAAGACGTCACAATAGTTAAAAATAAACCTTTAAAACTAAACTCTAAATATTTAATTTTGTTTACATACTTAAATCAAAAGCCATTTATTTCCCGATATGTTGCGTCTTAAAAGTTAATCAAATCAATCAAAAAGTTCTGTCCGTTTCTATGACAACAGTTTTCAACCCACAATTGTGGCTTTACGGGTTGTACAACCCGTAAGCACATGTTTATTTGGTGTATGTTCGGCTTCATATTTTTATTTTATGTATATTGACATTGCAAAATCACAATAATAAAGTTGATTAACATTAGTTTTAAGTATGATGCGATAATATAATTATAATATACCCATGGCTACCCCCCCCCCTCCTTAATTAGAAGAGGGAAAATTAAATCTTGGCAATAGCAAAATGCAGTTGTTATAAAGATAATTAAACAAACTTTGGATATACGCTAAAATTACAGTATTATAATAAAAAAAACTGTTCACAAACAAAAAAAAATGCCGATTAGGAGAGAATAGGCTTAATTCTGATTGAAAATGTTAGGTGGGAACAGTACAGACCCGTTGCTCGATAGAGAGCAGAAAATTTGACATAATGAATTTAAAAGAAATTTCTAAAAAAAAAATTGTTCTGTACTTAAATTAATTTTACTGAGGTAACTGAGGAGGTTACTAGAGGCAATTGAGGACTGCATGCATCACTGATAAAGTTCATTTACCCCATTGTACTTGATACGATTTTCAACTAGGGTGTAATTCTTTAGAAACGTGTAGAAATTTATTGAAAGTACTTGAAACTTGACCTTTCTTATAAGTCACGTTCTGGACGACTATCTTTAATCAATGACGATGTTTTTAAGGCATGTTGGAGCGAGATCCTTTTCTAAAAACATCGGAGATATTTTCAAAAGAAAAAGTTTTTCATAGAAAGGCTTAACTTAGCTCAATATTTCAGACCATATTCGAAATATGGGGTTGGTGTGAAAATATGCAAGATAGTGTTACATGAATTATGTCAGAAAAATTTAGATGATCGAGCCAGGGTCGTTCCAAGGGTTGGTGGTGCCCGGGGCAAACGCAGTTGCAACACCCCCCTTCCTTCCATCCAGTAATAGTTGCATATGTAAGCTTTAATACTTACACCACCTACCAATGTACCATAAAGATGAATATATATACTTTCGATTCAAGAATTATAATAAGTTAAAGAAATCAAATAGTTCAAATAATGTAATTCTAAATGAAAACTTAAAATACTGCAAACTGGTAAATAACGGCATTCTTCGAGATTTTCTTAAGGAAAACTGTTAAATAATTTCTCCAAGGTTTAGTTTTTCCGCCTCTTCGTTTTCAATGAAAATTATTGGAAGCAAAATCTTTTTTGCGTCATCGATGTACGTAAGTAGGTTTTAATTAACTCCAACTTGCAGAAACTATATATATATATATATATATATATATATATATATATATATATATATATATATATATATATATGTATATATATATATATATATACATATATATATATATATATATATACATATATATATACATTTATTTATTTTTATACAAAACTACTACCAAAATCCTAAGTAAGAAGTTAATTAAGTTAGTGTATTCTACAATTATACAAATAGAGTGCTCAAAGTTCTTAAAGAGCAGAGCAGTAAAACTTCGAAAAACATTTATCTTTATCATTATTAAAATACTTATATATCTTTTTTCTTCTTTTTGAAGAAAAAAAGTTATATTAGTATTTTTACTAATCACATGTGTGTCTTTACTAATCACATGTGTGTTTTTTACTAATCACATGTGTGTCTTTAGATCTTTCATACTTTGGTTGAAGAAAAACAAGCACTACTTCAATACCTTTTAACATACAAGCTTAGAGCGTTTTTTTGAGCAATTTGCTCGTCTGGTGGTTTTAATAACAATCCAACTTGTCAACAATTTATTGCGGCATATAAAAGACTACTTCTTAGAAGTAGCATTACTGGTAGCAGTGATAACTGTGAAAATAAAGATCCCGTTAATATACTTCATGTATTAGATGATTTTAACAGTAAAAAACTATGACCATCGCCACTATTTTAAGAAAGTATAACCTATTACATAATATAACACCAAATATTACTGATCATGATTATTATAAAGTACCTATTGTGAATATGTTATCAGAGTACAAAAAATCGGCTATATCATATATATCTGGTTATGTGGCAAAAATGACCAAAAAGCTGTTAGTGTGTAAACAATGCTGAAAATCTCTTGGTTCCATTATTTATCTGCATGAATCTACTTTTATCTCCTTTAAAGATAAAGGTGGTATTTTCAAACCTTCACTAAGTGTGATTAAAGTGTGTGAAATGACAGAACAGAAATTTGTTAGAATGTCAGCATCACTTTCACGAAAACTACCCAGAATAAGATGCGGCATAGTTGATGCTACTTTCATTTCAGTTTTGGAAGACATAAATTTATCTTTAGTGTTTCAAGACTTAGAAAATCACATATTTGATACTCCAATTTACGAAGACCATATTTTTATTTTAGTGAAATTACTTCCTAAGTGCTATTGCAAAATAAGATTGCATCACCTTAGAAAAGAAGAAACCGCAAAAGTGTTTGGAGTAAATGTAAGAAAGTCTCTCAGTAAACTGGTATTATTTAAAAATCAATGAAACTAACATGTTACTTTTAAATGTTACTGATTTTTTAATAATACCAGTTGATCGTCTTACTTACATTTTTTGTGATTTGTTAACAAATCACAAAAAATTTCTTTTTAAAATCAATCAATCATTTAGTTTACTTTATAAAGTAAATACAAAGTTAGGATCAGTCACAAACAGTTATTTAACTGACAAAAACGTGACGACCTAAAAATATTCATTATAAATTTGACAAATATATTACTAAAGAGTAATATAAAATATATTACTAGTATTATTTTGACATAGCTGACATTATTTTGATATAATTTTTGATATAATTTGACATTATTTTGATATAAATTGACAACATGTTACAAGTACATGAATAATAATGTCAGGTAGTATAATAATGATAATAATAATAATAATAATAATAATAATAATAATAATAATAATAATAATAATAATAATAATAATAATAACAATAATAACAATAATAATAATAATAATAATAATAATGATAATATAACAATAATAAAAAAATAAAATAAAATAATTTTAAAAGCCCCCCCCCCCCCCTCCAAAAAAAAAGAGAAAAAAGAAAAAAAAACTAAAAATAATAAATAACAGACACTTAAATCGAACGATAACAATACAGCAACAGGAACATCAGCAATAGTATGTTATTTAAGAAAAGAGGCAAAAACAACTTGAAGTTTGCAGGTATAAAGGATAAGGTCAAAACAAAATGAAAAACAATTATTGAGATAAATAACACAGCAAAAGCTTTACTTATTATTTTTATCTTGAATAATTTCCTTTGTTGATGAAGAGAGCTCTACTTCCTTTTTTTAGATACGTTGTCTTGATTTCAGAGGGAAGATAATTCCACGATTTAATGGATTGATATTTAATGGAATTAATGCCATACTTAAGTGTTTGCTTTAAAGGTTTTACAAGATTGTTTCATTATGCTGATCTAAGATTATGACTATGACTTTTATAAAAAATTCATTATTACTATTGAAGCTTATTAGTCAATTATTATGCAAACTGTCTCATACAAGGGCGCAATTCAATAGGAATATTAGATTTTTTAGCTTCATAATTTCTGAGAGATTGTAAAGGATTTTAGAGTTAAATCTATTAGATTGGAAATGAACTTTTTTAAGTGATTTACTTTGAAGATTTTCTATGATCTTTCTATACTTTGACTGATTTTGCCTTCATATCTGACAACCATAAAGCATATGCGAGTTATATATAGCATACCATATATTTATGAGAGCCTCGTAGCTAACAAAATGCTTGATCTTTGCCAACATTCTATTCGCGCAGATGAGTTTAAGGACAGTCTGCTTCAGTTGGTGTGTGAAGAAAAGGTTTTCTAATCTAACGTTGTTTCTAAATACTTTATTTGGCTAACAAGATTTAACTTTTGGTCACTAATTCTCAAATTTAATTTTTTTATGAATTTGTACAGAGTGTATTTTAAATAGAAATATTTTAGTTTTTTAGTATTAAGGAGTATTTTATTTGATCTTAACCATTGAACCAAGCAGGCCAAGTCATAATTAAGGTGTTAATTTAGTTTTTTAAGTGATTTTTTAGTTATTAGGACATTAGTGTCATCAGCAAAATGATATGTTTTTGAGAACTTAGTGCATGTATTTAGATCATTAATTAGATAAGAAAAGGAGAGGGCCAAGAACGGAACCCTGGGGAACACTTACAGATATTGGTTTGTTATTAGAAGAGATATCAGAAATTGTAGCAATTTGAGAACGGTTTAAGAGGTATGACTTAAATCATGAGTGAGCAACTCCTCTGATACCATAATGATGTAACTTTGATAACAGAATTCTATGATCCACAGTATCAAATGCCTTCTTTAAGTCAATAAAAACCCCACAAGTTAACGTGTTATTGTCTAAAGCTTCGCGTATAGTTTCGGTTATGTCTATGAGTGCTTGGTAGTACAATGTTTTTTGCGAAATCCAAACTGAAGCTTATATAGACAATTGTGCTGGCTTAGACTTTCTAATTTCTTATACATATTTCTTATATATATTTCTTATACAACTTTCTAATTTCCTATACTTAAATTTTTCCAGCAGTTTACTGATGTTAGATAGTAGTGATATTGGTCGATAATTAAGATGATTTATGTTTGAGCCTTTTTTTCAAGATTGGAATAACCCTTGCAATTTTAAATAGGTCAGGATATGTTCCGGATTTAAACGATTCATTGATTATAGCGGTTAAGGGATAACTCCGGCCTTTCTTTCTGGTCTTATATTGCTCTCCTTTCGTTACAGTAAATTGTACAGAGTTGATTTTAGTACATTTTCCGAATGAACGTAATTAATAATAAACGTTTTGCTTTCATTTAGATGCAAATCCGAAAAAGTGCACATTTGATTTCAGAGTGCCTCTTGATTATTCGAGTTTTTAGACAAGTTTAATTATTCGAGCTTTTAAACATGTTTAACTATTCGAGCTTTTAGACATGTTTAATTATTCGAGCTTTTGGACATGTTTTATTAAGTTTTAAAGTAATAGTTATATAAAAAGATAATGTTTATTGTAGTGGATTAGATTTGCAACAAAATAGGTAAAATTATAAAATTATAAAACATTGCTAGACATATATATTGAAGCTACAATGTTTATCTAGATTTTTAGTTAACTTATTAGACTATAGTTAGATATAGTCTATTTGCATTGAACGTGCAACTAGACACTCCATTTTAAATAGCAAGATGTATACCTGCCAAGAAGTATGCCTTAAAATTAATGCATACTAAATCGTCTCAGAATGAGGCGGTCTGTATTAAGGCTTATAAAACTCTTTATTTTTGATCTCATTTAAAATAGTGTTATGATTTTCTAATGTAGTGTTTTTATTATAAGAAAAATTATACCGGTTTTTGCATTTAATCTGATGGTTTTTTGCACGAATCTGGTGGGTTTTTCCATTTAACCCAGCGATTTTTTGCATTTAATCTGGCGGTTTTTTGCATTCAATATGGCGGTTTTAAAAAATATATTGCTATTTTAAAATGTATGTTATAAATTTCTTAAATGATTAGTAATAAAAAATATTCCACATGTTCCCGTTAAAAATAAATTTAGATGTGTAACAAATAGTATAATAGCATTGAGTAATAATAATAATTATTATTATTATATATATAACAATAATAATTACTATTATTATATATATATATAGTAATAAATATATATATATATATATATATATATATATAATAATAATAATTATATATATATAATAATAATTGTATATATATATATATATATTATATATATATATATATATATATATATATATATATATATATATATATATATATATATATATATATATACCCAGCCGGCATTTTTACGTTTAAAAAAATGTTTTAAAGACGTCCGATCGGAACGTTCAGACGTGTTTCTTTTTAGGTACCCAGATGAAATTACCGAAAACTAGGAGACATTCAAAAGACGTCCGATTCAGACGTTCAAAAGACGTCTGATTTGGACGTTTTTAAATGGTTCAGATTTGGTACCCAGAAGAATTTACCAAAGGCGTTTTTTAAGGACATCCAAAAAACGTTCGGAAAAGACCTTTAAAAGAGGTACGCACGGGACGTTCAAGAGTACATTTAGTACCGCTGTAATGCTATAATATAATAAACAAAAATTTCCCGTCATAAAATCATTTATTTAAAATAAAAGGTACAAATAAAATAAACAATTCAGGGATGTGTCAGCACCTATCCCTATTCTTTCTTTTCATGTTTTTCCAATGCACCCTTGAATTTCAATGTTGCTGGATTCAGTTATCGATTCTAAAATTAATACAAGTTTTACAAATTTTTTGAAAAAATTATTTAAAAGTAGGAGAGGCCTGCATTGGAACACTAAGGGAATAAACAGCATTTTACAGCAGATGACAAATCTATGGAACTTTATTTGTTAATACCTAAAGACATTCAACCTTACTAATTAGTAGGATTAGTTACTCTACTGATTATTATAATCAGTCACAAATACTCTGCTAATTACCCAGCAAACACTGCACGTACAAAAAACGTACGTGGATTTTATAGAGAGCCATCAAAAGACTGGAAATGGCATTGCAGAAGAAATCCTAGAAATACTGAAAAACGATGGATTAAATATTGCAGATTGCAGAGGCCAGGGCTGTGACAATGGAGAAAATATGGCTGGAAAATAGCAGCCCATACTCTAAATTTGGTTGGCGTTCATGCTGCTGAAGTCTCAACCTCTTATGGTTCATTCTTCGGATCTATTCATAAAATATTCACATTTTTCTCCAACTCTACATCAAGATGGCAAAACCTAATGAAAGAACTTCCAATTTCATCAAAGGGTTGCTGTGAAACAAGATAGTCATCAAAAAAAGAATCAGTTACTTCCCTAAAAAATTGTTGTGGAAGTTTATAGTGTTTTACAAGACATGAGTACAAAAACAACTTTAAACCATGAAACTGTTGCTCGTGCAAAAGACCTACTCAAATTGTTCAATTTTAAATTTCTTTGTTTGTTGAACTTCCAGACTAGAATTCTTGCATTGATTGGCAGAGAAAATTATGCAATGCAAGCCAAAAAAATTTCAACTGACATCAAAGAAAATGAATGGGCTTGTCACGGCCATCCAGTATCTCAGAGAAAGAGGAGTGAAAGACATTATAGAATCTTCCAAACAAACAGCAAAAACAATTGATATTGACACAGACTTCCCAATTAAACGAAAGAGAAAAGTCAAGCGTATGATGTTTAATGAGGCTGATGATGATGGCATTTTAGTCAAACCAGAATAAGACTTTGTCATTCAATGCAACTATGTGTTTCACAACATTATCACACAAATGCAATGGCGATTGGAGGCAATGTCCAAAGTATCATCTGACTTTCTATTTCTCACTGGAAAACAAATCTCCCTTAACTCTGTTAAAGAACTTAAGCAAAAAACATTTAGCCTAGCCCAGAAGTACAAAAATGATTTGGATTCTTTTGAACTGCAAGCTGAGATTGAGTTTCAAGTTTCAGGCAAAAGCTATAATGGAAAATTTGGAATGTGCTAATACAATAGAAATATTGCAATTCATACACTCGTACTCTTTAACAGATGCATATCTGAGCATTAAAGTTTTACTCAAGATTTTTCTTACTCTTTAGTGACAGTTTCAACATGTAAAAGAAGTTTTAGTAAACTTAAATTAATCAGAAATTACTTGCGACCAACCATGGGACAAGAACGCTTATCTAGTTTGGCTATTATTACATTTGCGAATGAAATAGCAAAGAAGGTAAACTATGACCAAATTATAGATGATTTTGCATGCATAAAAGCACGAAAAGTCAATTTCACTTGATGTATATTAAACTTATTTGTTATTGTTAATAAATTTTTAGGTGCTAAATAATTTTTTTAATGGGGCCATTTTCAATTTTTCTGTTACTATCTCAAAGGTTCAAAACACAGCCTGTAAATAAACGTGATTAGAAATTACTAAATTAGTTTTTTGGAGAAAGGAAGTCATTTTTAAAGTAGGTTATTATTATGGGGGGGGGGGGGCATTTTCAGTGGGTTGGCGCCAAATGCCCTCAGGTCCCTGGCGCCATTTGAGCTTGCTACGGCACTGGGTTCCACTATTTCTTCATCAGTAATCAGTGCACTCTCCTCAAGCAAATTGATTTGCTTGTCAAAGTATTTTTTTTCTTCTCTTAAAACTGATAGGTTTTCAGCAATATACTGAATTTTTAGTGGGC
Source organism: Hydra vulgaris (assembly GCF_038396675.1). NCBI lineage: Eukaryota > Metazoa > Cnidaria > Hydrozoa > Anthoathecata > Hydridae > Hydra > Hydra vulgaris. The sequence continues at coordinate 35,861,039 of NC_088931.1, read as the reverse complement.
GACAGAATTGCGTTGAAGAAGGCACTTGATTTTGTCAAATTGCCATAACACCATACGATAACTTAAGTGGCACTAGGCAAGTAGAAAATAAGCTTTGATCAGGCATTAAACCATTACATTTATCATTATTGTTTTTTTGAACGAAAAATCTTTTTTTATACTGTTTTTGGCTACTTGCTCCGTCAAAGCCACGTTTGCAATGCAAAGTCATTCCTAAACAGGATTCAAGGGAATCAATTTGAAATATTATTTTTAACAGTAGTTGGTTGCAGCATTTGATGAACTGTATGGTATAACGGTTCTTTCGGTGGAACTTCGCCTCTCATTCTATTTTCAGCTATATAAATACCATAAGGATCAATTTTTTTTTGTCGCAAATGTTGTTATATGTAGGATATATATATTCGCATTACCTTGGGCGTAGACAGAACTTTTTGGTGTTCTAGACAGCTAACTTCCAGACATGGAGCAAACTCCAAACATTTATATGTTTATACTAATGTCAAATAAGGATGCTTTCTCAAAATATCTTTCTCAAAATCATCTTTCTCAAAATAATATCCTATACAAAAATCAATATGGGTTTAAAAAAAATAACTCCACTGAACACGCTATACTCCAAATAACACAATATATTACTGAATCATTTGGAAGTTCCAAATTTACTTTAGGCATTTTTATTGACTTGTCTAAAGCCTTTGATACGATAGATCATAAAATTCTTTTTAAAAAACTTAAATATTATGGAATCTCTGGCAATGTTTTGAAGCTTTTAAAAAGTTATTTAAGTAATAGAAAGCAATTTGTTCACTATGACGTATCATCGAAATCAAACTTGTTAGATGTAACATGCGGAGTTCCTCAAGGGTCTGTCCTAGGACCTCTCCTATTTCTCATTTACATAAACGATCTTTATGAAGCATCTAATTTAATGACAATTATGTTTGCTGACGACACGAATTTTTTTCTATCTCATAGTAACATAATTACCCTATTTCAAAGTATGAACATAGAATTAATTAAAATTTCAGAATGGTTTAAATTAAATAAGCTTTCTCTTAACATTGAAAAAACAAAATGGTCTCTTTTTCATCCATACTACAAAAAACATCTTCTACCAAGTGAATTGCCTGCTCTTTTTATAGATGACATTCAAATTAAAAGAGTAACGGCTACAAATTTTTTAGGGGTTTTTATTGATGAAAATCTGACATGGAAAAAACACATTGAAAACTTATCCTCTAAAATTTCCAAAAGTATAGGAATACTATTTAAAATAAGAAGCATGCTAAATAAACATACTTTAATTCAGCTATACCACTCTTTTATTCATTGCCATCAAAACTATGCTAATGCGGCTTGGGGTAGTGTAAGTAAAACTAAATTAGAACCACTTTATCGCCAACAGAAACATGTTGCACGACTTATTAATTTTAAACATCAATTTTATCATGCTAAGCCTCTTTTAAACGAAATGAATATTCTTAATATATATCAACTTAATATTTTTAATGTATTGTGTTTTATGTTTAAATGTAAGTCTCGCACATCTCCAATTTCTTTTCACAATTTATATTCTTTAAAAGTTAAAAATAAATACAATTTGCGTAATGAAAATTTTATTCTTCAACCAGTTTTCAAAACTAATTTTGGTAAATTTTGTATTTCATTTAGAGGAGCATTTTTATGGAACAAAATAGTGTTAAAACTTTTTGATTTCTCTCATGAATGGAACTTTTTCTTATTTAAAAGAAAATTGAAGAAAATTCTTTTCTCAGTTGAAAACATTCTGATATATTTTTAAGTTTGTTTTGTTTTTTATTAATACTCTTAGGAAATATTTTATCGTAATTTATATATACGAAATCTATACGTATATATGTATGTGTATTTGTGCGTATTATTTGTATGTGTATATATATATATATATTGATGTGTAAGTATATTTATTTACATGTTTGTATGTTTAAATATGTATAAATAATTATATTTGTATTTATGTGTGAATATTTGTCTATGAATTATTAAAGGATTATTTATTGTTTAAAATCTGTTTAGGCGGTTCTCGATGACAAGATCTTATGATCTTTTGCGAGTATCCGCGTTCTTGTTGTAACGTTAACAAAATTGTAATTCTGACTATACGTATTTTATTCATTCTTATATTGTAAAACTTATTTTTGAATAAATGCTTTGCAATAATTGCGATGATTGGAAACAAAAAACCCCCAAAATTCCCCCCCCCCCCCCCCGCTTCCTCCTCCTGCCATAAACCTGAGAGCAACAAGTTGATGAGATTTTTTTTTTACTATTTTCAACTAGACTTATATTCATCGACTAATTTTAAATTTCATAGTAAAATATTTTAGCATTCAAAAGTTGTGACCATATAAAAATTAAACCCCCCTCAAATTGAGGGGGTTGCAAATTTTTAATGGTCATAATTTTTGAACGCTAAGAAATTATACTATGAAAATTAAAATTTGTCGATGAATATAAATCTAGTTAAAAATAGTAAAAAAATTTTTTATCAACTTGTTGCTCTCACGTTTATGGCAGAAGAGGAGGGGGGGGGGCAAAGTTTTGGGGCTTTTTTGTTTCCAGACTCCAATCATCGTAATTTTTTGCAAAGCATCCTTATTTGACATTAGTATAAACATATAAATGTTTGGAGTTTGCTCCATGTCTGGAAGTTAGCTGTCTGGAACACCAAAAAAAATTCTGTCTACGCCCTAGCGCATTACACCTAATTAAGTTATTTCGCAAAACTTGATATTGCGTCTTCAATAAAATCATAGCTGTCATTAATGATAATCCCTCTAGTGGGGTATAGTAAACGACCGGGGTTGATATTTGACCGGGGCCAGCGCCGGGTTTGATAAAATATCGCCGGGGCCGGGGCCGGGTTTGTAACCGGGGCTGCATAAACAATTATAAATCCAAAAGCATATTTTTTATATTAAAAATTCATGTTATATTTTGTATATATGTGCATATATAAAAATGATGATTATGATGATCAACATGGTCATCATAATCATCATTATTATCATCATCATCATCATCATCATTATCATTACAACATCATAATCAACATCACCATCATCATCGTCATCATCATCGTCATCATCGTCATTATCGTCGTCGTCATCATCAGGCTTTAGCTTTCCTCTTTTATGCTGTTTCTCTAATATAAACAATTTAGAGCATTTTCTTTGTTTAACTAAACCTTGTTCATACAATATATAAGGCACTCTCTTCAAGTTTTCTTACTTCTACCACTACCATTTTCACCTGAAGCTTCTACCTCTTTACATGCTGATACCTAAATCACTTTAATCTTCTCTAACAAACATTGTCCAATAAGGCGCTTTTTTCTAATTTGTCGAGCCACACCACACATTCATCTGATCATCTTCTATTTTGGCAAAGACTGCACCATATTAATACTAAAGTTTATATAAATATAAAAGGATATTGTTTGCCAGCATCTAGATAAGTAGCAAAAATATATGTTTATACCCATAATATGTATGCATAATGCGCATCTTGGAGGCTTTTATTCCTTCTGAAATAAAAACTTAGAAGCTTTTATACTTTCTCTTTAATATTAAGTCAAGCCTCATTCTACTCCGCTTTTTTTACCATCTTGAACAGTTGCTTTATTAAACAGTAATTATTTTTTCATTTTTTATACAAGAGCATCTCTCTTATAAACAAATGTCCTTTTATTATTCCAAGAAGCCAATGTTAAAAGATCCTGTCTGATGTTAAGCTCTGTTATTCTAAGTTTTCTAAATCTTGTTTCTTATCTCAGATGTTAGGATCTAGAGACTTTTGGTAAGTCTTCAACAGTGTCATTAACTAAAGTAAAGTCTAACATTTAATCTCTAGTTCATTGGTCTGACTTTTTACTTCTCCCCAGAATAAGGCAGAGTTTTTTGCAAAAAAAAATCTTACTCTAATTCAACTCTTGAATCTAATGGCCACACTCTTCAAAACCCATTGTTAAACATTAAAATCACTATGGCTTCTAATGCTAAAATGGTACCAATTTTTCAAAACTCTAGAAAACACATTGACCTCTCCAACTATCCTATGATTAGTCTTCAATCTGTTATTATTTTCTTAATATAAAGTTTTTGATAATTAATAAATTATTTCTTTTTAACTGCGAAATTAAAGTTATTCTTGAAGGCCAACATTCCACTTTATTTCAAGTAACTTTACCACAAAGTTCTATCTTTGCTCCTGTAATGTTTTTTATCTACAATAACAATCTTCATGAAAATTATACATCTAAAGTACCTCGATTAGCTAAGGACTCAACTTATTACTCTTGTCTTGACAAAAAATCTTCACCTTTTGGTTGCTTAGAACAAGCGCCGATTTTTAATCTGGTTTCTCTTCTCTTCAAACAAGCTATCATCACTATTACGATAAACCAAAACTCATTCTTACTTGGCTTCTTGTTTAACAAGTTGCATCCTTTTACTGTATCTGTCCCTTCATCCTATAAAAACTATTATTGATTCGATTTTTTGTCCTTGCACGTCAAAAAAACCTTTTAACTCTTCTCCATCTTCGTGTTTTCATTTTTAATACATCCTGCAACTTTTAAAGTCTTCAATTAACCATTTTCTAGTATTTTAACCTATCCTCTATTTTAAAGTCTAAATAGTGGTTGCTTGCTATCTTGTTGAAAGTAAATTAGAGTTTAAAAATAATTAAATTTATGTCAGTATGTAATAAATAGTAAATGTAAATATAAAATTTTAATACAAAATGTAGTATAAATTTTTTTGTAGCCTCAGCAATCAACTCCTGCTAAATCTTATAATTTTGCCGGGGCCAGGGCCGAGGCCGGGTTTTCAAAAAGTCTCATTTTAGCCGGGGCCCGGTCACTTACTTTGTAGGGTATGCAAGCAATGTATGTTTCTACGCACTTTATGCTTCTACGCACTTTTGACAGTTTAGTAATTTCATCATTTATTGTTTATGATTCTATGATTGTACATGGTAAACTTAAGTTTCATAAAATAAGTTAATCACTTTCACTTTATTGTATAACTGTTTTTAAAATAAAATAAGTTCAAGACTCGATTAATAAACAAGACATGATTAATAAACATGAAATATATTTAACTATATATATAAATTTATTTGAATAAATTAAGTTCATATCTATCAAATACTATTTTAATTTTATACTTGTAGAGTTGCATTAGTTGGAGAAGATCCTTAATTGCTTGGTTTGATTTTATTTCTAAAACAAAATGTCAACTATTTATACTTTGCATTCAACTAGTAAATCATTTTGCTTTTTATGTTTTCTAAGTTATGGGTCAAAATGAAAATTTTCTGTGAATTTTGTGAGGTTTTTTTTAGGTAATCTAAGTTTTTGTAATATCAACCTGCAAGAATTTACGCGTTACCTAAGGTGCACAAAGTTAGTAAAGATAGTTCTCTTCCTTTGACCTATCATCTCAACAATCGGAACACATAACTACAACCTTGCCAAACATCTTTTTCATTTATTGTCTCTATATATACCTAAACAATTTTTCACTTTAGACTCATTTTCTTTTGTTGAAGAATTAAAACAAATTAATGTATCTAATAAATTTATTGTATTGTTTCATATGATGTTGAATGTTTGTTCACGAATATTCCACTTATAGAAACCATCAACGTTGCAACTGGTTTATTTTTTAAAGATAAAACTAACTCAAAACGTTTTTCAAAAATTCACTTTAAAAAATTACTTCAGATTTCCACATCCGGTTCGCATTTTCTATTTGGCGGAAAATATTATGATCAAACAAATGGTGTTGCTATGGGTTCTTCTTTAGCGCCCATCTTAGCAAATATTTTCGTCGGATATTATGAAGAAACATGGGTCAATAACTGCTCCTTTACAGCACTTCCTAAACTGCTTAAATCTCATGTTGTCTATAAAATTTCGCTGGCTGTAATGCTGTTATATTGGAGAAACCTCCAGACACTTGGCAACTAAAATAAATGAGCACCTTAAAAGTGATAAACAATCTCATTTATTTAAACACTTAAATTTATCTCTTAATTGCAAAAATTTGGCTAACTGTGATTCTTTGAGATTCTGGATAATGCCCCAACCAAACACAAATTAAAGATAAAAGAAGTCCTCCACATCAAATGAAAAAGTCCCTCACTTATAAACAAACTTTACATTAAGCTATAAACTTATCTATTTAATTTTACTGTCAGTTTAATTTTTTTTATTTGACAGTTTGTTATTTTGATTGGTTATTTACCGAGTTATTTTGTAATCAATATATTGGTTTATTATGTATAATTTTTTTTCCGTTAATATTTCTCTGTAAAGAGTACTATTTTTTAATATTTATTTCAGAGTTTATTATTATTGTAAAATAAATAAATATATATATATATATATATATATATATATATATATATATATATATATATATATATATATATATATATATATATATATATATATATATATATATATATATATATATATATATATATATAGGGGAAAGGCGGCTATGATGGCATGGCGCTTATGATGGCATACTGGTCATATTTCCATAAATAAAAATCAATTTTGGTATATCATGAAGTAATTTTAATCATTTTATATTTTTAAGAATAAAATTTTAATATTAAATGTAAAAAAAAAGAAATTGTTTTGCATTTCATCTACATGTTTTGTGTATTATTTAGAACACTTATTTTAATGGTTTCCTTTGAACAAGCCAGACACAGCTAGTTTAAATGAAAATGGTGTCGTTTTCCTATGATGGCATAATAACTAGTTGCGCATGTTGGCATAGGTATTCTATCATTGGACTTGGTGTTTAAATTACAGGGTGCTTAATATTACAAATACAAATATAAAACGCATTAGCTTTTTGAACTTAAAAAAAATTGTTTAATTTTAGGAACTTACATTTATATGATATGCATTAACAATAAATTAATATAAAAATAGTAATAATATTATATACAGTGGCGGCGTTAGGGTTATTATATACAGTGGTTGGGCGATGGCCCAGGGCGCCGAATATAAAGGGGCGAAACTAATTGGTTATTTTACCCTTTGCCTTTTTTTTGAATGGGGTTAAATTGAGCTAGGGGCGCCGTAGAAATCTCGCCCAGGGCGCTGGTAGTGCAAAACCGGCACTGATTATATAAATGTATTTATATTGCATATGCTATATTATATTTATACTATATATATATATATATATATATATATATATATATATATATATATATATATATATATATATATATATAAAATAAGAACTGTTTGAGTAATTTATTAAAAGTATGCCATCATAGGAGCAGTTGGCTGTCAATGATGGCATAATTGTACTTTTTTAAAAATAGAAATAACTTTCAAAAAAGTTAAACTGATAAAAATTCTGAGGGTTATTACTGTTCTACTTGTTACTAGGAAGAACCTATATAAAAGGAATGTACCTTGATACTGCATAATGAAGCTTCAAAGTTATGTATGCCATCTTAGGCGCCTTTTCCCTATATATATATATATATATATATATATATATATATATATATATATATATATATATATATATATATATATATATATATATATATATATATATATATAACCATGAGCCAGACTAGGTTTTTTAAAACCGAGACGAGACCGAGACGAGAAGTTAGTACTTCTCGTGAGACCGAGAACGAGACGAGACGAGAAATTTAACAATTTTTAAAAACTAATTTATTAAAATCCAAGTAAAAAAAAAATGTAAACATGGTTTTGACAAATAGACACAAATGACATTTGTCAAATGTAAACGACTTTTTCAAATATTAATTCAGAATTTTTTTGCCAAACTTTTCTAACAAGACAATGTTTTCTCTGATTAAGATGATTTGTTCTACTTTTTCTGGGTGTAAGTTGTGTCTGGATGATCGGACGACATTTCCACCTGAGCTAAAAACTCTCTCTGATTTAGTTGAACTTTCTGGAATAGCTAACATTTGTCTAGCTAATGAAGAGAGTTCTGGCAATGTATTTGAATGCAATTTCCACCAATCAAGAATCGGAAAGTTTTTTTTTATTAAGCATTTTGTAAATTATAATAATTTTTAATTTGGAAAATAATATAATATTTAAGTCTCGTTCTACTTCTCGCAAGAATTTTCTATTTCTCGTTTCTCACGTGAAGTCCCACTCACGAGAAACGAGAACGAGACGAGATCTCGCTCATGGTTATATATATATATATATATATATCTATATATATATCTATATATATATCTATATATAAATATATATATATATATATATATATATATATATATATATATATATATATATATATATATATATATATATATATATATATATATATATATATATATATATATATATATATATATATATATATATATATATATATATATATATATATATATAAACGATACTTGCCGACCTTACTTTTTCTAATTCCTAGAGTTTTATATAATGTGTATAAACAGTTTATACTGTTTATATAATTTACAGTGTAAAGATGTGTTTTATATTGTTTTATTTACTGAAGGAAAATACTGTGGAGTATGTTCCAAAGAAATGATTGAATAGAAACAACGAGTGTATGTGGCCAAAATGCAGGATTTCGTCATTGAGAGGAATGCATCGCAAGAGACAGTTTCCCAATCAAGATTGGGGAAGATGCAAAATACGTTTGTAAAGTTTATTGCAAGTAAGTATAGCAGCTATAACATTAGAGTGCATCATTTTTCAAAGCTTATACATTATTACTATTAATAAAATTTACACTACCCCTTAATAAATGAACTTTTTCTTTGTTTCAACTAAATAATAAATAATAATAGACTATTTTTAGTTGCAGACAAAGATATTAACGAAGCCATCGCCGCTTCCTTGTATAACTCAGCAAATCGTGGTGGTAGACGTATGCATCGAGAATAGAGTGAATAAATAAATTTAATGAAATGTTCTTGTATAATTATGTGTTTGTGAATAAAGTTTCAATGAAAGTATATTATTTTACACATAAAGCTCACACACAGAGAAACAAACACACTAAAAGAGAAAGAAAGCCGCACTATACTTTTACATGAAAATTTGACGTGTATATATATATGTATATATATATATATATATATATATATATATATATATATATATATATATATATATATATATATATATATATATATATATATATATATATATATATATATATATATATATATGAAACTCACGCACATATGAAGTGTGGCATTTGCTCTTATTTAGTGTGGTTTTAATGATATAAACATTATAGCCACATATGGGCCGCACCAACGCCATCCCATAAAGAAGAGTGTTAAATATATGGTTAACATGCAATTGCTAAATATGGCCCACATTAAAATTTCTTGTCAGGATGATTTACTAACAATATGGATGAGTGCCGACGTTTACTTCGGAAGGACATATCTTCGTATTTCTGACATATTCTCCCAAATGACTGTTCATTTAAACAAGAAACTTTAAATCGACGGTTTGTGATGATTGTTCGCTAGGTGGCTAAATAATTAAAGACAAAATTTTATTATTAAGCCAAAATGACTCGCCACTTAAAAATTTGCTTTTATTTCGAAAATATTTTTTGCTAAGTTTTAATCGGCATTTGCATAAAAATTCGAGAAGAGCTTTTTCAAGACGAATAAAATCATCATTTAAATTGATGGATACGTTTAATTCGTTTTTGAGCATACCCGGTGGGCACAGGACGTAAAAAAGACGTCTTTTAAACGTCTATTGAACGTTTTGGACGTCTTTTGAACGTTCAAAAGACGTCTTATTTAGGTCCTGTGCCCACTGGGTACTATTATACTGATCTACAATTTGTCTTGACGTAAGTTGCGATGAATTTGTCTTTAATTTTTTTAAATATTTCAAGTATAGTTGCGATAATAAACATTTTTATAAGATAACTTGATTATTTATAAGATAAGAGTTTTAATAATGCTACTTCAAGAGAAAATTTACTAAATCTATAATTTAGTGTAAATATATTCAAATAATTTTATTACTTTTGAAATATAATTGCAATCAAATTGCTGCAATTATTAACTAATTAGTCTTCAATATCATATAAACTTGAAATTTTCAGACAAATAAATTTTTCACGTCACATAAAGTAAGAATAAAATTAGTCTTGAAATTTTAAAATCGATTTTAAGTCTAAATTATAGCTAGTCGCTGGTGATTTTATTTAATAGTATTAAACAACCTTTATACTTCCAAAATATCATTAATTCCGATTTCAAGAGAGCGGCATATGTTAGGAATTGAATACTTAAATATTTGATTTTTATGTATTTATAGTGAAATTAATTTCTTTTTTTTTTCTTTTTTTGAAAACAGTCAAGTAATAAAAAGAACAACTATTTTTTAACAATAACGGTTCGATGTGCTTAATGAAATTTTTTTTGAAAAAAGAAAAAAACTATATTCCTTAAACAAATATTGTAACTTTAAATCGGTCTTTTTATAAAAGCAAAATAAGTCGTCGATTTTGAACTTAAAAATATATCATAAAGAACACATGGTCGCAGGCTGCGACTCGCAGCGGGGGTTTTTTTTTAAACAATAACTGCCGTTTAGTAAATGCAAAAATCAGAAATTGAACATTCTTCGAGTGGCATTTAGAAAAAGGAAGATGAGGAAATTTAGAAAAACACCTCTAAAATACCAACAATTCTAAGACATATTATGAATAAATTAAATACAAATATATAACTAAAATATATACTTTTTATTAGCACTAAGTTAATATGTTTATTTAAAATAAAAACCGTCCAAAGCTTTTTTAATTGAAAAAAGTTATGTAGATTTCGTGGATTTTTGGAAAAAAGAAACTGCGAAAATTTGACAACTTTCAAGTCATTATGAATGGTTCTAGCAGGCTTGCTTTCAAATCTCGTAATTAAACAGATACATTTTAGTAGAATAAAGTACCTATGTAATAACAGGAGTCAAGAAAAAGTAGTGTAAACCACCTATGTTTCAATAATAAAATAAATTTTTTTTTTAGAAGGTTAGACTTTTTCAGGACTTTTGGTCACGGAAAAAAAATTCTAGCCCATTGTGGATTCGTGCAAAAAACCAGTCACAGAAATGTTCTTTGTAAATTAGCAACCATGTCTGTCCATTTAACTTTTCTTGTAAAATTGTATTTTTAAATATTTCTTTTTTAAAAATGATTTTTTGTAGTACTAGTAGTTTCCGGCAAACTTATAAGTATTTTTAATAGTTTGTCAGTGTTTGAAATAATGCGACATTTTTTTAAACTAAACATTTTTACTAATTACTTAGTTGACAATTAAGCGCTGTTAAAATTGTTGCTTTTAACATATGATGGTTTAAGTGTTATAATATATTTATTATTAATATTGATTAAAAATTGGTAGGCTTAATATCACAAAAAATACTTTTAAGTTCATTGTTTTTTTCTTTGTACTTTTAGTGATTGAATTATTTTGAACACGACGAATTATCGTTTATAATTTTTCAGTCTGATTAAGTCAGACGGTCTTATCGGACCTTATCAACATGAAATATCAGATGAATAAGTTAAAAGTTAGTTATTACTTATCTGTGTTTTATGTTATTATATATTATATAAATTATCAAGAAATGTCATTGAAACGATTGATCGTTTTTAATTAAATAAAAATTTCCATGGAAATATTATTCGGTTAATTATGAAAGATATGAAAAATTTCAATTGGAAATATTATCTTTGATATGAAAATGGGGAAGATTCCCGCGAAATTCAGGAAATGATATGTCCTTGTGTTATCTAATTTTTATTTTTTATTTTAGTAAAGCGTAGTGAAAATTTAGTAAGCAGTCGATAATTTATTAATAATATTAAGTTTAATAAAAAATTTTTAAAAAATCCTAAAATATGAAACTTATTTTGAGTACAAGACTGAAGAACATATTTTTAACAATAATAACTTTATCAACTATAGTTTACTTATATTTGCAATGGTCATTTCAATCACAGTTGAGTTTATTCGAAAGCGATGATTTAAAATCAAATTATATCAAAGATGTTGCTTTTACGGTGGAAGAAGAGTATGATGTTGATGGGCAAGTAGCTGATAGTGAAAAAACTGATGACAAGTTTACTGAACTAGAAGGTATCAGGTCTGAAATTATTTCCTTGTAAAGAAAAAAATTACATAAATAACAAAATTTTGTAATTGAATAAACCTTTATTCTTATGCTACAACTCAGAATTCATATTTTTCACAAGATGTTAAAAATATGAATTCTGAGTTGTAGCATTATTACACTTAAAAACTGAAACTTTTTTTTAACTTTAAATTCTCTAACTTTTTTTTAACTTATGTTTTCAACAAGTTTCAATACTTATAATGGGTTACTAGATAAATTGTTGGTAGTCCTACAGTTAAGCAGCCTAAAATAGTTTATTTTTTCATTTTTGAAAAAAACAAACAGAGAAAGTTAAATAAATAATAATAATCATAATAATGGATTCAAAATAATAATAATAATAATAATAATTATAATAATAATGATTTATAAACATTATTTGTATATTTATAATAGTTTTTATTAGTCTTTAAAATATATTTAAAATGATAATTAAAATATTTATAATAAGTATGTTATATTGCAAAAATAAAATTATTTTAGGTTTCTTAACTGTTTGATTACTGAATTGTGAATTAATTCAAATAATAAGGATTCCTAAGTTATGTACTTTGTTAAGGTAAAGCTACAGTTCAGGTCTAAAATAATTTAATTTTTTCACTTACTGTGCCCTCGTGTGGAGACTTACTCAAAGTGGCGACTTTTTAAACATAAGGAATACTTATTGGCTTCGTTACATATATCAACTATTTTATAGCCTGCTGCTACAAGGGAGTGCTACTACATTGACTATCTTATAGCCTGCTGCTACAAGGTAGTACCGCTACATCGACTGAGGGTATGGCATAGGGCAGCAATCTTTTTTCTTTTATTATTTCAATTAATATTCATATTCTTTAAAAAGCCTCCACTGACAAGAGCATAACAAGCAAAATATTTTGTATATTTCATATTTAATACTAAGTTAAAAGTAAAGAATTTAACAGAATTTCCTAAGAAAGAGATCGAAGTGCTCTCAAAAAAAGGCATAATGGTTCGATAAATAGCACAACAGCTTGGTATGCCCAAAGCAACTGTTCAAAATACTCTGGGGAGGATTAAAAAGCTCAGACTACTCAAAGATGAAAGCAAAATAACGGCAAGGGTTGATTGAAAAATCCTCAATTTGGTTGAAAATTCTGTGAGAACAAATGCAACAAATATTGCAAAACAACTCAGAGAACTTGAGTTGGTCAATATAAGTCCTCGAACTGTTAAAAACGGGTTGCATGAGTATGATTTACACGGTAGAGCACTTACCAAAAAGCCCTTACTTACCAAACGATATATTACAAAGAGGCTTGCATTTGCAAAGTAGTATCAAAACTAAACAGTTAAAGATTGGAAGAAGGTATTGTGGTCGGATAAAACAAAATTGTAGACGCAGGGCATGGAGAAGACCTAGTGAGTTAATGCAACAAAAGCATGTTAAACAGACAATAAAGCATGACAAGCATGTCTTAGGGATGCTTCAGTTGGAACGGTGTGGGGTGTATTCATCTTATAAAGGATACATTGACCTCCCCTAAGTAGTTTTAGTTTTTCTTACCAAAAGAGATATCTGCCTAGAGTAGTAAATGTTTTAAACTTAGAGCTTGTTGAGAGCTACAAAAGTATATATAACAATATGAGGTTTTGATCATTTAATCTAAAATAATATCTAAAAATAATTAGTCCGGATACTTTTTTCTGTAATTGTAATACACTGTAATACTTTATAAATTATTATATATTGTATTGCATCATAGTACAGTACAAGTGTTAATAGTGCATCATAGTACAGTACAAGTGTTAATAGTGCAATATAATTGGTTTAGAATAATTAGTGACTGAGCTAAATATACTTATGAATAAAAGTTCAGTTAATTTCTGTTAATCTAATTTTTATAAAAGTGTGTAAGTTACAAAATATGTAACTTACACACTTTTAATTAGTTGTATGGCACTACTGTAAACACTGCAGTAGAATGACCAAGTTAAAAAATAAAAAATTGTTTGATATTTACAAATAAACTTTTGTTAAACATTTTAGTTTATTATTATAAAACAACAAATTAATAGAAAGAAAAGCTTAGACCAATGTGTTATGTTAGTTTGAAATATCATTGTGTATTAAAAAATAAATTATTATATTGGTATTTAAATATATCTAATTTTTAATCTTGTATTACCCTATTGGTTTTTAACACTTTAAGTGTATTTAACACTTTAAGTGTATTAAGTGTAAAATACCATTAGAGTAATACAAAATTAAGAAATATATTAGAAAACAGTAGAAAAATTGTATTAATAATATTGTTTTGTTTGACCTGGTTTTTTATAAAATAGTATTTTGTAGACTTTATTCTTACTTTAAATGCCAAGTATAATATAACTGTATATACTAATATTAGAAAAAAAACATTAATTATAAAAATAGATTTTTATTACTAATTAATGACTAATTATAAAAATAGATATTAAAAACTAATTATAAAAATAGATTTTTATTACTAATTAATGATAATAATAAACTTGGCATCTTTTTTCATCAACAATGTCTTGCCATTTTGAATGTTGTGTGAAGTAATGCACAAATAACCATTTGTATCATTCAAATTATTATTGTTTGTCAATAATGATTAAGATTTTTTACCGAATTTACCAGTAATGATTGATATAATTACCAATCCCTAATTGTTTCTCAATAGAAGTAAAGTTATAAAATTTAAAAAATAATAGTTTATACAAAAATTGTATTTTACATTAGATTGCATTAAAATCTTTTTTGTTTTTAGTTGTTTTAAAAATAGTTTTGTTTAATAATTTTTTTTAAAGAAGTTGAGAATAAAAAAGACTAATTTTGAAATTTTTATATAATTTTCCTACTATTAAAACCCAACTCAATATACTTTTGAAAACCGTTTCTGTATTTAGGATCTTGTTTAATTTAGAACTGGTTTGTTGATAAATATAGACCTAAATTTTCTTTGGTTTGGAAATGATAAGTTGCTTTTTGTTCTTAATTATAGTCATACACAATGAAAACTCAGATAGCTCAAAATCAGGCTTTTTTGTCCTATGGTTTTGATGCTGTCTGCTATACAGCATGCAATCTGAATTGGGTTACATGCAACTAATGTCAAAAGATCTTTATTGTCTGAAATATATTTTATTTTTATTATTCTGGTGGTACTTGCAAACACATAGTGAATGTAGACTTTTCAGAGATACACCACTTTAGTTTAATCTAAAAAACTTTGAAAACCAGACCTTGACAGCAAAAAATTAAGGAAAGGTGAGATTCCTTTATAATAATTAATGAGTCATTTTTGAAAATGTTTTTTTTTACAATCAACTTATATTGAAACATAATGCTTCTTCCCTGGACACATTTAAGAGTATTTATCTTATTGGTGAAGGTCATGAACCTTTCAATAATTTTAAATTGGTTTTTATTAATTCATCTTTCTTTTTGCATAGCTTACTCTGTCATTGCGAACTGCTATTTTTAGAGGTAAACAACCAAGATTGATGCTTAAATTAAAGTTTTCCTTTTTTATGTGTTTTTAGCTATTGTTACAGTTATTTTTTAGCCATTAATATAGTTACATAAAACGCTTTCATTATTTTTTCAAATACAATGTTTTTTGACATTCTGTGCAAAGTTCTGCATGTACTAAATTTCTACCTAGCCAAGGCTACAGGTGCCACTACAGTCATCTACGGATCCAGGATTTTTTGGTGTTTAAGATAAATTCCAGACATGGAGCAAACTCCAAACATTTATATGTTTTTATTTATGTCAATAAGGATGCTTTGCAAAAAACACCTAATCTCAAACACCAAAAAATTCTGGATCCGTCACTGACTACAGCTGAAGAAACTACTCTTTGCTGTTGTTGTTAGTTTGTCTTTTTTTACAACCCTCTTCCAACCAATTAACTACACAACCCAAACATTTACAAAGCCAGAACTTTACCACTATGTCACTGTTGCTTTAATTTAAAATTGTAAGTGCACAAATGCCTAATATTATTCTGTTAATTTGTCAAAACATTAAATTTTTATGGTATGGGTAAATTTTACACGAACATCAACAATTTTACACAAATTTCCTTTGTCAAGAAAAAAAATTTGTCTTATTTTTAGTGTTTATAATTGGTATTTTTTATTTTAGTTCTCTTGTTATCTTAAATATATTTAATTTAATTTAAAATTTTAATTTACCAAATCTCAAGACATATTTTTTTTAAAACATTTAAACATTTTTTTATAGCAATCTTATTTTAATGTTTATCCGATGTAACACTGATTAAAATGAGATAATGTGCTTTTCATTTGTTTATTATTTCAAAACATTAAAAACAAAAAACATTTAGTTTATTTGACATTTCTCTGTACTTAATCAAAACTTAAATGTTACTTAATGTACTTATTTAAATCTTAAAATGTTACAACATATTTTAACATTTTAAGAGAAATGATAAAAACCAGTTTTCATACAGTAATTAAAAAAAAAAAATCCAAAAAAGTTTGCTTTTATTTTGACGTCTTTTTGCTTCTTATCTTGCTAGCAATCAAATTATGTTGTGAAAAATAAAAAAATATTATTTGGAACGATTGGTGCTTGATTTCTTTTTCATCTCATTATTTAAAAATAAAAATTAACAAAAAAATTGTGACTGAAGTCACACATTACTGATTTGTTACACACATGAAATTCAATGTTTTAAAAAAAAAAAAAAATCAAGTTTAGGAGAGACAATGAAACCGCATACGTACTCATTGTAATTAACACCCCCTCCTTTCCTCTCCCCACCCTACCCCCTCTCCCCACATTGAAAACTCAGATAGCTCAAAATCAGGCTTTTTTGTCCTATGGTTTTGATGCTGCCCGCTATACAGCATGCAATCTGAATTGGGTTACATGCAACTAATGTCAAAAGATCTTTATTATCTGAAATATAGCCATTGGAGACAAAATGTAGCATTAAATAATTCAATGTAAATGTTTTACTAATTTAAATTCAAAAATGTTATTAACAAAAAAAAGGCTGATATTTTGTTTTTAAATATTGAGTTTCAAAGTACAAACATTTCGCTACATGAGTTTATTTTAATGAGAAAAATCAAACATTTCGCTACATGAGGTTATTTTAATGAGAAAAAGTTTAAATGACTATAGCTCATACTTGTAATTTAAATGTTTATGAGCAGAAATTTTAGTATTTACGTTTCTTATTGATATAAATTAACCTATTAAATTTTATTAAAATCAGTGGTCCATGTTGGCATGAAGTGACCCTATTCTTCTTTTTATTCTTTGTAAGTGTCTGGATTAAAATTGGCATTTTAAAAAATAAAGTAAACAGAATATATAATTACATAATTTTGCATTGTTAGATGTATTTTTTTATCTAGATGGAATATATCATAACTTTGAAGTTGATCGAGTTATTTCACCTGTGTTTGAAGCTCGGCAATATGCAGATAAAAATAATTTACCATTCATACTGTGGTGGACCCCATTCACTGGTGAAAAGGGAAAACTTAAAAAATGTTTTTTAGGAGAATGCTTCTTTACCATTGATCGACAATTATACAATCACAGTGCAACAATGGCTTTGTTATTTTATGGGTCTAATTTTAATAGCAACGACCTTCCTTTGCCAAGAAAAAGTATGTTTTATTTTTAGTGTTCATATATATTTTGTAGTTCTAATTTTTTATTTTGATACTCTTGTGATCTTAAATATATTTCATTTAGTTAAAAATTTTAATTTACCAAGTCTATGGCATATTTTTTCCAAAACTTGTAATTAATTCTGAACCATATTTTTCATAAACTAGGTAATGGTCTGAAAAACAAGTTTTTTTAATAATTTTTTTTTATAGAGTTACATGAGTGGGGATTGTTACATGAAGAATCACCTAAAAATCAAGCGCTATTTATGTTTCAAGACATTATGGAGTTGTTCAATTATACTTCTACCTTCAAGCAACAATCATCTTACCCAATATCAACCCAGTATATAGTTTCAGAATCATACTTACTAAAACCATCAGTATATACAGTATCTGAAAAAAATTTGATGAAGGAAACACTAGATTTAGCCTCAATAGCCTATATACAAACTGGGTGCAATCCACCTTCAGATCGCGATGCTTACGTACAAGAGTTAATGAAGTATATTAGAGTGGATTCATATGGTAAATGTCTACACAATAAAGATTTGCCTGTTGAGCTTAATAGTCCGAGCAAAATGAACTCCAAAGCTTTTATTGAATTTATTGGGAAATATAAATTTGTTCTTTCATTTGAAAACGCAATATGTAATGACTATGTTACAGAAAAATTGTTTAGAACTCTTAATATGGGTTCAATTCCCATCTACAAAGGTGCTCCTAATATCAGAGATTGGTTACCTGATGATCATTCTGCTATATTTGTTGATGACTTTAACAGCCCTAAAGATCTTGCAGATTATATAAATTTTGTTGATTCAAATTCAACTGTTTATGAAAAATATTTAGAATACAAAACTATTGGTCTAAGAAATCCTATACTAAGTAAAGCTTTATCTGAAAGGCAATGGGGAGTAAAATCATTTTATCGAATGAGTTATGTTACAGGATTTGAATGTTATGTCTGCGATCAAATACATTCAAATTTAAAGCTTTTGCAAGAAGGAAAATTACCCATTAAACATCAAGCTACTTTTGAACATTATGGGTGTCCTAAACCAGAAAAGTATAATTATTCTGATATTCCCGGTTCATTTGACTGGGAGAGAAATATATGGATATGGGAGTATGAAAAAGCTAAAAGAAATTCTGTGCTCTTGAAGGAAAAAATTTATTCAACATTAGAATAGTTATTATTTACCAAGTATAATTTTGGTTAATAATTTTTTTAGAGCATTGGTCCCTGCCCCAAGTTTAAAAATGACGTAATGCTTGAGATAGGGTTCGTAACTTATACATTACTTAGTATTTATGGTGCTAGAGATGAAAAAGAAAAGTTGCTGCTTTTGGGTCCCTTATTTTTTTTTAAATTGAAGTTAATACTGTGTTTAAGTATTTTATAATTATCTATATATTTATTTCTTTTATAAAAGTTTTACTTTGTGGACGTTTTGTAATTAGAATTATTTATGTACTTGTTTTCAGGGATGCGGAGTCCCAAAAATTTTTTGTGACTTTCAAATCCTTCGGATTTGAAAGTCACAAAAAGATTACTTTATCCTAGTTTTTGGTATCCAGGAGCTCTAAAAATATAAATAAGTTTATGGACTACTAATATGAAAAAAAATTAAGACTTTTAGGTTAGAGGAACAATCGTTTTTTGAGCCCGGAGTCCTTAGGTATAATGGCGGCAAGGACTCCAGGACTCCGGCTTAAAAACAATAAGTTTCAAGTCATTAAATCTCATGGATTTTTTTTATTATAGCAGATAATAAGTCAACAAACATGTTTAGAGCTTCCGGACTTTACAGACTCGGAAAAAGTAGAGATATAAAGCCGGAGTCCTTTTGGGACTCCGCATCCCTGCTTGTTTTATTTTAATACGTTTTATATTACTTTATATAATATATACATATACATTATATAACATAAAGTTTATTTTATTTGATGAACTTGCTAAATATTGAAATTTAATTTAATTAAAATATTTTATTTCCCATAGATAGTATTCTATCACGTGACGTTGAATTGCAGCGACATAGCAATCTAAGCCTTTCTTATTTAGGCATGTTTGTACAGTCCATCTACTAACACTAACATTACCAGGCGTATTTGTGAACTCTTCAGCAAGTTCGCAGTAAAAAATTTTAGGGTCTTGTCTAACCTTTCGATAGATATAACTTTGGTCTCTTGAAGTTAGCTTTGAAGGCCTACCAAGCTTTGGTAAATCTTTGACATCATTATGTAGCTCGTGGTTTTTCAACGTTGTTTGTACACATTTAAGCGAAACATTGCACATTCGAGCTATTTCTCGTTGGCTTTTTGTTTTATCTTTTAGCAGACCTACAATTTGCCATTGTACCTTGTCTGAAACAGCTTTTCTGCCCATTTTTGTCTTTTTACTTTACCAAATAATTACAAATGCGAATATCTCAAGATATAAAAATGATAATTTTTTTTTTTTTTTCGCTAGAGTGTTTATATAGTTCGAAAGAAATCAACCACCAAATTTTAGATCGCTCGGATAACATTTTGTCACCCCTCAAATTTAAATAAAGACAGAAGAAAACTTTTTAAGTAATTTAACATACAATATAATGAAAGCAAAAAATTAACATTTTTTTTTTTTTTGGTCAACGATTGTTTTATATACCCCAAAATAAGCAGAAAATATGATTTGCGCCGGCCAAGATTCAGAAAAAACTATTTAAAAAGGCAAAGTGAAACTTTGGTGTTACATTTAGAAAAGGTGTACGAGTGTTTTAAATAGAATAGAATTGGAAAGAAAAAATTTGGGTCTGAGGACATGTCCGTCAAAAATGGTATTATAAAAAAGGTCAATTTTTGAAAAGGTAAAACAGCCATACTAGTTTTTTTCTTGAGATATCAAAATTCTGTTCCATTAAAACAGGTCTTATTAAAAGGAAGACATGCTGAAAATTTAAGACAAAAAGCTTAAGCGGTTCTCTTGCAACATTGGCCGGCATATTGAAAAACCTCAAACTGAGAAAACGTAAAATTCTTAAATAAAAAAATCTCTAAACATACTAAATATTACATATAAGACTCTAATTTAAATTAAAAACCTCCTTTTTCATATAACTTGCCTTCATTTTCTAAGGTTTTGTCACTTTTCTTAAATTTTTTAGCCCTTAATTTTTGACGATGAATTTATTTTTAAAGGGCCTGACTTTTAGGTATTAGTTTTATTTACTTTGTCTCTGTTGAATTTACACCTACTAGCTACATCCGTTAAACAATGTGGCTAGTGCCAGTGGTTATCTTTTGATGATGCCTCGTGAAAAAGAGTTTCAAGTGCTGATGATTTCATGGCAACTAAATCACCAGTATTTTGTCTAATTGTCATACCAAAAATTTTTTGCAATTGATCAATTGTTGCATTCGTTAATCTTCCACGACCATCTAGTTCTCTCTTTTTTTTTTCAATTTTTGAAGTCGGGTTCTAACATGCTTTTGATAGTGTCCAACACATCCCAAATTTAGTTACTTGAGTGTCAGGATGAACATCCTCGAAAATATTGTAGCTTTTACTATCTCCATCACCCAAAAAGTTAACATATTTTAGTTTATGTTTTTGAATCGATTGATAGAAAATGTTTCCTTCGCATTCCATTCCACTTGCAGAACCAATGAAGTTCATTTTACAAATATGTAAATTTTTCCACTTGGCATAAGCAGTAGGATTTCACAATTTTACACGATTCACAGTACTCTGAAAATACATAAATACCATTTTATTACTGTTATGAGTTTTTACTACTCTATTCAATGATGAATGGCCTTTTTCCAATTTTTTTTACATTCTTTAAGCAGCAAAAGCCATAAATAATACTACAACAGCTTCATATACTTCTAGAAGTGTTTATTTGGTGGCATGAGATCAACAAACAACAAATTTGTGCTACATATAAAAATTTCTTAAAATGTTACAACTTATTTCATAAATTTTTTAAATCCTGTCGCTTGCATATTATTTTTTTAAAATTTTTTCCAGTTTTCTAAAATTAAAATAAAAGTTAAAGCATATTAAAGTTCTATTGTTGATATATAATGATATAACTATAACAAACAAAAGGGAGAAAGTTTTTAAAAAATCTAAAACTGCAATATCGTCGCATGAGAATTATAGGGTTCTATCTGCATTTTTTTATGTTGTAAGAACTTAACTTTCGATATTTAATTTTAAAATGTTTTAATGCTATTATTCTTTATAGTTATAAATTACAAGTCGTTTATTTTATTATGGTTTCATTATTAAAAATATATTATTATTCATAATATTTTTAAAGTTGTTTGTTTTTATTATTAATTATTAATTAAAACTTTAATTGTTAGATTCTTTTAACATAAAAAAATGCAGATAGAACCCTATAATTCTCATGCGACGATATATTGCAATAGTTTGCAATATATTATATCTTATCTTAGTATATTATATCTTTATATGTCAACTAAAAAAATTTCTATTTTAATATTTAATGTTTATAAATAAGTATCAAAATAGCGGTAGAAATATTTAGTGCTTACGTCACGATAGAGTCTATATAATAATGCTGAACCTAATAGTAGTAGTCCCCTTTTGAGCGTGTTTGACACAGAATTCTTGGCAGCCATTGCAACCGATGTAATGACGAGAAAGAATCGCCGCATATTTTTTTTAATAAGAAAGTGTGAACTAAAGTGTATGCAAATATCTAGCTTATGTAAACTCTAAACTACGTAATGTTAAAACACATATTAAGTATTTCAGTTCTACTTCAACTTAAAAATTGTATTGCGGTAACATCTCCTTAATTTTGATCTATAACTTTTATTTCCGTTTTATTAAGTCTTTTATCAAAACCTTTGTCAGACAAAACGCCTGAGTGGCCGAGTGGTTAGCCCACAAATTTTCAAGTTCTAATTCTACCACTAGAACCTTTTAATTTATTTATTTATTTTTTTTTTTTTCTAAAATACAAAATAAAACACTTTTATAGATAATATATGCATATGTAAAGATATTATACACTGTAAAAAACGAATGGGACAGAATTTATAAAATTGCCTAAATTTCTAAAAACATCAAAACACCGGTAGAAATTTGTTGCTTATATAACAAGAATAAAATAAGGGTTTGAAAATTAATAAAGAAAAAAACTATTAAACTCGTCTTGCTAGAAAGTGCTGCTGTTGAGGCAAAAAAAAAATAATAATAAATAGCCCGTAGCTACCAAAAATTTTAAAACTTTATTTTAACAATTAAAAATAATTTTTGCTATATTTATTTTTTTGCTATAAATTTATACGCCCAGATTGAAAAAATTTAAAATGTCTTTATTATATCCTTGTCCTCTTTTGCTTTTTAAATTTGACATAATCTTGATGAATGGTTGGAATCTTACTTTCTAAGCCTTTAATTTTAAAAAACGCCGCGAGAAATATCACCCAACTGTCATCTATGTTAGAGATACTTATGTCAAGTGTTTACGCAATCAATAAGGTTAATCTATGCATCTAGAACATTAAAAAGTAGATTTTTTTTTTTAAAAATCAGGAAAGTGTTTTTATTCAATTGAGATATTTTCTTTCAAATCAGATAAACGGGGTGAGAGATCTAATGAGCATCCCGCGTGCTAATAAAGTGCGCACATTTGTAGTTTTTTTTGCTCTAAGAGCAATGTTTAAATGATTTATTTTTCTACTATTTATTCAAAAAATATTTAAGTGAATAAATAGATGATAGATAAATAGCTGAATAAGTATAAAAACAGAAATTTGTATGAAATAAACTTCCCTTGTCCCATAATTTACGGGTCATGACAGCTAGTAGTTATTAATGTGCTTAGGTAAGCACATTTATAACTTACTAGCTGCCACGACCCATAGTCTGTACCCGTTTTTTTATAGAAGTTTACAACTTTACAATAAGAAGTTATAAAGTACTGAAAGTTGCTGTTCATTCAAAACAAAGATTTGGAAGATTTTTTTTACCACTAAATAAAGTTTGCACAACGACTACCGAATTGTTTACAATTTTTAAAGTTATTTTATACACTTTTTTTTTTTATTCATAACTTTAAAAGGTCGACAATATGTTTTGTTTTCTACCGTTTACTAAAAAATGTTGAAGTAAGGTATAAGTATAGAAGTTGTCGGGTAGAATAGATTTACCAAGACCCATATTTTACGGCTTCGCAATGCAAGTACTTTAGTTAAATCCTGATACAACGGCGTACATTTGCAACCAATCAAATAGCTGCTACAGATGCTGCAAAGTATAGTTTAAACTGCAGAGTTTATTTTTAAACGAATCATATTGCTACCATTAGTAGTAAGGAATTGAACTATTCAAATTTTCTCATTCCCTGCAAAGTATGACTTACATTATGAAGTTTTTTAAAATAAAATTTTCATTCTCTGCAAAGCATAATTTTCATTGTGAACTTATTTCAAAATATATTTTCTAACATTTATAAAATAATAGGTAGTTGGCATCGGAAACAAGACAGTAGAGGTAAGTGATGTGCCTTCATTGTGATATTAATGTCATCATTATTAATTGGTAGAAAATATGTGTTCATTGTATTACCAATCACATATTGAGTCAGTATATACCATTTAAGGTCATTTAAGGTCATCTAAAGCCCAATATGGTTACTGAGAACCAGCAGTCAAAGGTAACAATTGAGTTTTAAGGTATTCTCCACCAAGATTTTTTACTTTAGCCAATTTTTTTGTGTTTTATTAGCATCTGCTTCCATTTTGACAGCTTCACTATCAGTATTAATATTATTTTTTCTGTTTTAGTTTAATTTAATGATCTAATATCAGTATTTTTTGTTGTAGAAAAAATGATAAAATATCGTCGCTTGTCCCAGGAAGAGCGCCTCCGTGCTGTTTTCATGGCAGAAAATGGTGAAAATTATAGTAAAATTGCAACAATTCTTGGTTCTACTGCAAGCGGCATCAGGAAAATTGTTAAGAAATATCAGAATTCAGGTTCTACAGCAGACAAGGCACGTTCCGGAAGGCCAAAGAAGACGACGGCTCATACCGATTGGGTGCTGGTCCGCATGCCACTTCAGGATCGTCCCTGACTGCACCACAACTAAGCCGGAGACTGTCGGAGGAACATGGAGTTAATTTAGCCTCCAGAACTGTGCGGAAGAGACTACAAAAAGCCGGATTAAGAGGGTGTGTGGCAGCAAAGAAACTTTTGCTCTCTGCCACCAATGTCCGGCGACGGTTGGTCTTTGCCAGGGAGTACATAGACTGGACTGTCGAGGACTGGAAAAACGTTATTTTTTCCGAATAAAGTTTATTTCAACTATTTTGTGGGGCAAAGAGACTGATTGTTAGAAGAAGTGTTGGTGAAAAGTTTAAAAAAGACTGTATTGCATCAACTGTGAAGCATGGCGGTAGTAGTGTTATGATTTGGGGGTGCATGTCTGGACACGGGGTAGGGCAGTTGTACCGGTGCATTGGGTCCATGAACCAAGGCCAATACATTGGGGTGCTTCAGGACTCAGTGCTACCATCTGCTGATACTCTGTTTGGACAAGGAAATTGGTTCATCTTCCAGCATGACAATGCGCCATGTCATAAAGCAAAGAAGGTAACCAATTTCCTGCTCAGAAGTTCATGTCTGGCCTGCTCAGAGTCCAGACATGAACCCCATCAAAAATTTATGGAGTGTCATGTCTAAGAGCATTGAGGGAAAGAAACCATCCAATTTGGATGACCTGTGGGTATTGTTACAAGGCGCGTGGAACAATATCCCACAGACAACAATCGATGGTCTTTTTGCCTCAATGCCTGGCCGTATAAGGTGTGTGATTAAAGCTCGTGGATACCATACCAAATATTAATAAAACAATGTTTATTTTACATATGTGTTCACCCTGTATGTAGTGTTCAATAATTTAGATAAGAAAACATACATCTCTTAAAATCTCTTTCGTTAGAACCTCAAAATCTGATGAAATCTCAGCCATTGTTTCAAATCTCCAGTGTAATTGTGTAATTATACTGTCAAAGACTATATTACAATTAATTTGAAAATCTTTTTCTGGAGGTATGTGTGAACTTTCTTCGTTTGTTTCATCATCAAACATTCTTTTTGCTTTTCGTTTTCTTTTGATTGAAAAGCTAGCTTCAATGTCAAGATCTTTTTCAAGCTGTTATGAATGCCCCTCTCTCGAAGGTTTTGTATAGAAGCAATCAGACCAGCAATTTTTTTGATGCAATATCAATTGTCATATTTTTTGATTTTAAGCTGCGATTCTCTCTGTCAATTAATGTAAGTATCATGTTCCAAAGGTCAAGCCAGCAAAGAAACTCAAAATCAACTTGAATCAAAATCTCACAAGCTCCGGACCTTGTTTTAGCATTTAGCAGAGAATCATTACTAACTTCTTGTAAAACATTGCAAACATTTGTGGTTTGATTATTTAGTGAATGGATAGCCTCCTTTTTGGCAGACCAGCGTGTTTCACTTTGACTTTTTAGGGTGACTTCAAGTGTTTTCATCAGTTTGTCCCATCTGGTAGTAGAACTTGAGAAGAAATTGAATATTTTTTGAACCTTTCCAAAAAATGTAATCATAAATGGGGAAACTTCTGCTGAATGGACTCCTCCAAGATTTAGAGTGTGAGCTGCGCAAGGCACATACCGTGCTAAATCATTTTTTGCAGTTATTTGGGCTTGAACACCAGAATATTTTCCAGCCATGTTGGCTCCATTGTCATAACCCTGACCTCGGCAATCTTCGATGTTTAATTCATCTTTATTTAAGCTGAATAATATTTCTGAAGCCAGACCAACTCCGGTTTTTTGATGAGATTCAATGAAATCCAGAAAACTCTCTCAATAAAACATTCTCCATCAGTGACACAAACATATTGGATTATTTCTGACATTTGTTCTTTGTGAGAGAGATTTTTTAATTCTCGGCTTTTTTAATTCTCGTGACTATCTCGCTTTTCACCTTTCTGCCAAGAAGTTCAATTAGTTCATTCTGAATTTGTGGGGAAAAGTAACTAACAGATTTCTGCTTAAGTTTAACATACGTTATGTGTTGTGCTAAAAGATGATGATAGCGTGCTATTAGTTCAATTGTGTTGAGAAAGATTCCACTGTTTGGCTCACCAATAATATTGAAATAAATTGTTCTTAGCGCAGAACATAATTGTATCTATAACAACTTTTAGAATATTTCGCCACTTTTCTTTTTCAGTTTGGATGGCATTTTGAATGTCTTTGTCTAAATATCTTCCCTCTCTCAGATTTATTTCCATTTCTTTCCATGAAGTGAAACACTTTCTATGTTCACAGCTATTCTCATGTTCAGGGATTTGAGGGTTTAGTTGTTTCCATTCTGAAAAACCTTTTGATGTATTTGCAAACTTGCTTGTCTTTGTATTTGAAAAAAAGATACATGGAAAGCAAAACAAAGAATTTTTTGATGCACTGTATAACAACCATTGATGATTAACTTTTTCCCCATTAGGAAGATTTTTTTCAAACCAACTAGACCAACTATTTGTAGTTTTGAAAACATTAAAGTGTTGCGTTCCAAAATCTATTATTTGTTTAGCCATTTGTAAGAGTAATTAATTCTTACGCTCAAAAAAAAAAATTAAATTATTTTTTAAATTCGCGACAATTTAGTTATATTTAGTCGTTGCGTATTTACCTTGATTGCGCAGTTTTTTCACTTCTTCCCATAGATTCTTTCTCTCTTCCATAGTTTCTTTAGCGAAATCTTCGTTAATATATATTCCACTGCCTTTCAGATTTTGTTTTAGTTATTTAATTTTTTTTAAATTAATGTTTTAATTTCACATTGGAAATTATTTTAATTTGCATGAAGGTGCGAAAAAAATAATGAGGCGTGTCCAAAGATTTTGAAACGCAAACTAAAATTATTTTGGTTTTTAGGCGTCTTTAAAACATTTCATATATTAAAAAATGTTTATTAAATTTTGAAATTTGCCGCCTTGCTAATTTGCTAATGGCTGTGGCCTCGTTCGCCACCCCTTCACTACGGCTCTGTATATATATATATATATATATATATATATATATATATATATATATATATATATATATATATATATATATATATATATATATATATATATATATATATATATATATATATATATATATATATATATATATATATATATATATATATATATATATATATATATATATATATATATATATAATATATATAATATATATATATTCAGTGCCGGTTTTAGCACTACCAGCGCCCTAGGCGAGATTTCTACGGCGCCCCTAGCTCAATTTAACCCCATTCAAAAAAAGGCGAAGAGTAAAATAACCAATTAGTTTCGGCGCCCTGGGCCATCGCCCGCCCTAACGCCGCCACTGTATATATTTACATATATATATATATATATATATATATATATATATATATATATATATATATATATATATATATATATATATATATATATATATATATATATATATATATATAAATATATATATATATATATATATATATATATATATATATATATATATATAAATATATATACATATATACATTGACGTCTCTTTTTTGCTTTTTTGTTATAATGAACTTAACCAGGCCATTACTTTGACCTATCCAGTCAGCAGGGTCGGTCAAAAATACTTCGACGTTCTGAGCTAATTTTTTACTGTGCGCACTAATGGAGTCCATTGTAGTTTTCTCTTCATTAAGATCTTTATTATTAGTCAACGAATCCTGAGGATTGCTGCTTCATGTGCAAGAATCCACCACCTCTGGAAATAATGCATCAGTTTTTTTTTTGCGGAAAATGTAGTCAACTTTGGAAAGGATGCAACAACATTTAGGTTTGCGATCTGTTTTAAATTTGATTCTTTCTTTCATTTTACACCAGAGTTTCCCTTGTCAGGCTCATCCATGTTATTATTTGATCATTTCTAACTTATTTTTTGTATTCTGAAAGTTCAGATTATTTTTCACTAATATTCTTAATTATTTGATTGAATAATTATTTGAATCACTTTTTTTTTAAGTTTTTTCAAAATAAATTTTTTGTTTTGTTTTGTTTTAGGCGGCTGCCTAGGCTGGACAGGTAAAGACGGGGCTGTGTATGTGTCTGGGCTAAAGATCAAATATCGTATATTAAAATTATTCCGTTTAATAAAATTTAAACAAACAGGTGATTATTAGGTGCTGAAATAAAATTGGCGCCGGGCGTCATTAGGCGCTTTTAAACAAGTGTTCCTCGTTCATAAAACTTTGGCTACGGGTTAAAAAAATACTTATTTTAGGACAGGGGTTTCCAATGGGTTTTCCTTTTTGTTAAAACAATACTACTATGTTTTCCGCAACAAAAAAACAAAAACAAAAAAAATTAAAATGAAAAACACTGGGTAATTTGAGTATGCTCATATTACACAAAAATGGCATCTTTAAATAAAGTCTAAACTAAATGTTTCTATGCACCGTTTTTCAAACAAAAATGGATTGGATTTTTAACTAATATTTTTCATTATGAAAAAAATAATTTTATTATTTTAGCACCAAAATTTCGCGCCAGATTTATTCATGCGTGATGATATTATTTTAACAACGCAAAAAATTTAACAGCGTTTTAGTGAGATGATAGCCGTTAAGTAATGCATATAGATTTACGCTAATTGTATTGATTCCTGTTATCACCACATAAAGTTGATTTAAAAAATACAAAGCAACTTTAACTTCACTGCTTACATCTAAGAAATCTTTAAGTATGGTCATATTACCCTAATCTACCCTATGTTAATTTTTTTGATGTTGGCAATTTGTTATAATGCTTGGCTTTACTGCAGTAATTCTTCTATAGTATTTAAAAAAATAATAGAAACCTCATAAAACTAAAAGAAATGAATAAAAAATAAACTGTTGCAAGGTACATCACCTTCCCCTAAAATTATTTTGTTCATATATTCAGCAAGTGTGCTTGATGATTGGTATCAGAGCTTTTTTTATGTTTATTTGATGAGATAAAATAAAAATGATTAGGCAATGCTACTAAAAGTCAACTTGGTAATAGTTAAATAAATAACTAACTTAATTAATTAATTAACTTAGTAAGTTTAATAATGCGTGATTTAAATGTTTATCTGATGATTGAATCACCAAATAAAACCACATTTTTAAATTTTTAAAAGTTATATATTCTTACGAACTTATAAAAATATTAAAAAATTAAAAACTTATTCAAATATTAATATTCATAACTTAAAACTAAAAATTCACTTTCATGTAGTTTGTTTGTTAAAAATTCATAAATTTAATCTTTAAGATCATTATTGGGGCGTAGTGAATCGACCGATTCACTGTGCCCCAACTAAATGTGCCCCACCATAACAAATTTAATTCTAATTTTTTGGGACATGAGTGTTGTTAAAGGAAAAGCTAAACTAATTAAAGGAAGCATAAATATCAATAATCCAAATGAAAAACTTCAACTTTTAAAGTTATTTCAACCATGATCTCCATAACAAACATATGGAAGGTAAGAAAATTTACTTTAGTTTTCCCACTTTTCCCTGCTTAGAAAGGGTGGTTAAATTTTACAGTTTATTGTTTGTGTTTCTTCTTTTCTTAATTTGATATTATCTTTTCTTTAACTTACCTTCTGATAAGTCAATATAAAATATCTGGGCAGTCAGAAGATGACAGTATGCATTTATAATTACTAAAATTTAAGACTATATTTTCCTGCTGTTAAGCAGTTTTCTTTATTTATGCAATTGTAGAATTTTTTACAGTCAATCCAAAGTATTATCAGATCATTGTCACGGTATAATCCAATGTCGTATTAGCTAGTATATGTAGGACCTTTAGTTTACTATTTTTTACACCATTGTAATCTATTTTGATGTTACATTCCATTGTAACATCAAAATAGTCGTGTGCTAAGTTTCTTGAGGAAAAAAAACCTACTCCAAACTCTGGAATTAGTTAAATATGAAAAATAAAATAAAACCTAAAAATAATACCTAACTTAGCCTGGTCTTTAATTAAAAGGGCCCCTGCGTACATTAACGTCACAAATAAGCGCTTCACTCTTAACAACCGAAACTAAAGTAGCTAAGAATTGTTAACCTGTTTGCTGCCAACTATGAGTATACTCGTAGTTGGCAAATAAATGAGTTGCGGGACTTTGATATTTGCCATCTACGAGAATATTCGTAGTAAGCCGGCGTCATGAGTTTGCCAACTACGAGTAAACTCGTAGTTATACTAACTTATTTTAAATAATATTTGTGCATGACTGGCTTTGTCTGTTCATTTTTATTTTTTTTCTTAGCTTCACATTTGATTTTAGAAAATATTACATTCAAGTTTTTATTTTAAAAATCCAGGGAACCTAATTAAAATGCGGATAAGACAGAAATAGCTTAAAAAGTAAAATATTGATATTGTTTTAATTTTATTTCAAGAAAATTAGTGTAAACCTATTCTTTTGAATGATACATTCTGAAACATTCGCCAATACATAACGGAGGTCTATTTACACAAACAGCACATTCATATTATGTTTCTTCTCGTTTTATTTTAGAGCAGACTCGACATGGTTTTGTTGGGAATATTTTCTTTTTATTCGGTGGTATTGAAGACAAGTGTGAAGCAACTATTGGTGATTCGAGGCACAATTTCATTCAAACGTTCACCCTGTAAATCCGTAACAACTAATTCTCTAAACTTAAGCAAAGAAATTGTTTTATCTACTCCATATTTGCTGTTTAGACAGTAAGCATTAAACAAAAAAGTATCAAAGAGATGAAGTGCAACTTTTTTATTCCACCTAATTGTCTTTCTTATGCAATCATAATATGATACCATTCGATCATTTGATCATGTGCTTTGTTAATTCAAAAGAATTGTAAAAGTAATTGGTGTATATGTACCTTTTCACTTAAATTTTTCCATTAAATCTAAAACAATAGCTCCCGTTTGACCCAACAAATGTTTACCGAGAGTTGCCTCGCCAGAGTAGATTTTTACTTTCAATACGATACCATCTGATTTGCAAAGCTCATAGTACTTGATACCATACTTATGTCTTTTATTTTTCGCATACTACCTGAATACAAGACGTTCCTTCCAAAGCATCATTGATTCATCGATTTATATATTTTTATTAGGATAATAGATGTTATCCATTGTATTATTTAAGTAATCAAGAAGTCCAATAATTTTACACAAGCGTCCACTACCCGAATCTTCATTGTGAATAAAATGCCGAAACCATAACATTAGTTGGAATTTATTTCTTGACATTATTCTAGAAATAAGGGAAATCTATAGAGACTGTTCTTAGACCAATAGTGTTCCAAAGATGATTTTTTGACACACCCCATATGAAGAAGAACTCCAAGGAACTGCCGCAAATCTTCTGAATTTATTGGTTTCCAATCTTTAAAACGTGAGCTTCTTCTGAGGGGACGCTGCTTATTTATTTCTTGAGTTGCGTAGCAATTAGTTTCAACTACCATAGTATTTATAAGCTCTTCTGTAACAAATAGTCTAAAGAAATCTAATGGTTTCTTGCTCTCCATGTTTATCTTCAAACAAGGATCGGCAATAAATTGAATTTGTTTTTCGGCTCATCTTTCCATCGGTTTGAATTTCCTGATGGATTTGTTTCAGAAGTTGTTTTTTCAGGCAAAATATTACTTATAAGTTCTACTTGTTGAGCTTTGTTTTGATTTTGTCTATAAGCAAGACCACCCGTTGTTCTTGCTCTTTTCGGCGGCATTAAAAAATCTTCTGCAATGGCTGCTAGATGAATGTCTGTTAATTGATCGTCATCTATTTTCTCAGTGTTTTTAGCTTCAGAGCCTGATTCTGATGCAGTCAAGCTCGAAGACGTAGTAGTATAAGCGAAAAATGAATCCGAATTTTCAATATCATCATCTTCGCTATCTTCACAATCTTCCATAACCATATGTGCTGATTCAATTGTGGAATATCTGTGTTGAGCTAATATGAGATAGATAAATTTATAAATTATCTATTTATAAAAAAGAAACTACTTATCCATAAAAAACATTATTTAGTATACTGTTTAAAAAATTCTAAGTGCACACTAAAATGTTTTTTAATATATTAAAAAACATTTTATTGTGTACTTCAAATTTTTTTTCACATTTTTAATAACATGCAGTATAATATAGTTATCAAATATATTTTAGCTTCTAGTTTGAAAAACACAACAATTTAGAATTAAGAAAAGAAAACATTGATTACCTTTTTAACTCATGATAACTGCCAATGTGCATGTGCATGTGCAAAAAAATTGAATCACTATTTATAATAATAATGCATTAAATAAGTTACATTACTAGTCACCGCAATGAGTTATAATATATAATATAATAATAATGCACCAAATATAATATAATAATAATGCAACAAATAAGCTACTTTACTAATCACCGCAATGAGTCATACTCATTACGGTGTTACAAGAAAACTCGTACTTCGGTACCGGAGAAAAAAATTTCTTCTCCATTACCAAAGTACGAGTATACTCGTAGTGCTTATTTTTTGTCAATTATATTCAGAATATAATATACTTTAATTTTTTTAAATTTTATTCAAAAAAAATTTAACTTAAAATAATTCTATAGTTAATTTAAAATAATTCTATAATTTAAAAAATTTTTATTAATTTAAAAAAAATTGAATTTAAAATAATTCTATAAAATTATTTTAAATTAAAAATATTTTATTTATTGAAATAATGGTATTTCATTTTGCTGTTTTGCGCGGTTTCATTCTCATTGCCATGGCAATGAGTAAGACACCGCGCAAAACAGCCTCAGCAAAAATTAATCATTGCAGACATTATGGCTCGGCAAAGAAATAAACCATAGTTTAAAATAGCTCGGCAGCAAACGTCTTAAACAAATAAACAAAATTGTAATGAAAACACGTTTTTGCTTGACAACCACGAACCCAAAGATTAAATACTAAACCACGCTCGTGAATAATAATACTTTTAATAATTACTTTTTTACGTCATGTTGTTCGTAAGAATATATATTTTTTAACGCAAAAACAAATTATTTTTATCTGATGATTCAATCATCAGGTAATACATTGCTTTTTTTAAACTAAAAGTTTTATACGCAGGAAATTTTTATAGTAAACGTGTAATAGTAAAATGTAATTTTCATTCAAACAAACATATAACTCTGATACCATTTTATATGAATATATCATATTTTAGTGCATATTTTCAAGCACTCTAAGTGAAAATGCACGCATTTTCACTTAGAGTGCTTGAAACTTTACTTTATTTGTATACTTTTAATGTTTTTGTTTTAAAAAAAATTTTAAATATGCGTTTTTGTTTCTAGTTTAAAAGAATTGCTTTCTCAAAATTCGTCGAGATTTTCGGTTCATAGAGAAAAATCTTTCTTACGGATCAGTACAATTATAAAAACTAAAAATTTTACTCAAAATTTATATTTTTTAACTTTATAAATTTCTGTAACTTTTGATAAACTTTATAAGATTAATAACTCTTAAAAATTAAGCAAAATATATAAATTAAGCATTATATGTTTTTAATGTTTTGAAAAAATAAAATAATTAGTATAAAAAAGTGTTTAAAAGTGTTTTGTTTTCTGCTTGCGTAGGACTAATAATTTCTTTTATTATAACTTACTAAAGCGCATCTAATTTCTAATGTCTCAACTCTTCCGAAACAATATGTACAATTTTTTTCTACAATATTTTATTTTTGAATTGATCTTGATTATTATCTAAATCGATCGTGTTAAAATACGTGGCTAATTTAAAAGACATTAAAACGATGAAGTTTACGTCTTCGCATTTAGCTGCTGTAACTTTGATATCGTTTTGGTTTGGTGTTGGTTTCACTGTTTTTATTTTGAATACTTTAAAAGAAAACTGCCAAGGATATCAGTGTCTTACAAACAAAATAAAAGAAGAATCTTTTATTGTAAAAATCGATCCAAAATATAATAGTATTGAAAATAATAACATAACTAAATTTGTTACTCGAAAACAAAATTATGAAAAAGACCATTTAAATACAGTCAATACAAAAACAATTTATCTGCATGATAAAGATGTGTGGAATAAATATGATTTGTGGCAGCCCATACACTGGTCAAAGTGCCCCCCAAAAGCATCAAAATGCCGAATAACTACTGACCCAAACCAATTAGAATCTAGTGACGCAGTTGTTTATAACTCCCTAAAAATGCCATCAATTGACCAAATTGACAATATCAAAGCAGCAAAATTCAAGCGAGTATTTCTCTCTGGACAAACACCTACACAATCCTCTTTTAATCCGAAAAATTTTGATGGCTTTTTCGACCTAACTATTACTTACAAAGATGAAAGCGACATCAGAATACCTTACTGGCCTAACGATGGAATATTACCCTCCATGTATCGACCAAAACGAATAAAAGGCGCTGAAATTAATAATGAAACACTGCTCGAAATAGAAGACGAAGTAAAATCGTACTTTTCGAAGTTTGGAAAAGACCAATTTATGGCGTTCACAATAAAAAACTGCTCACAAAATTTATTTTCGAACATGTTTGTTAAAAAATTACGAGAAGAAGGAAATATAAACATATATTCGTTGGTAAACCAAAAAGAATGCTTGCAAATGATTATTGATACCACTGTATTACCATGCAAGAATTTCGATTGGGACGATTGTGTTAAACATTTTGAAAGAGTAAAATTTGTCATAACTCCTGATGAAGATTTATGTATTGATTACACAACTCGGGATTATTGGAAGGCCATTCTCGCTTGGAATGCGGTTCCTTTATTATACGGTGCCGGTAACTATAAAAAACATCTTATTCCGAATTCATACATTGACACCGTTGCCAACGAAGATTATATATCACCTTCATTCCAAAAAGCATACGGACCAAGTCAAGACGATCTCAAATACTATAAAACTTTCCACTTGTGGCGTCACGAAGATCGCGTAGAAGAATACTATTGGCAGTGCGAGCTATGTGATATATTGCGTAAAGAAAAAGTATCTAAAAAAGTTAAAATGAGTGAATTTTGGGATAAAGACAAAAACTGCGGAAAATCTCTCGACGTCTACGAAAAAATGAGGTTGCAACTCGTGCGAACCGGCGTTATTAGATGATCTAATTTCTTATTGAACAAAATTTGACCAGTGATAGTACGTGTAAGTTTAATGTTTTAGCTCATATATGCTTATGTGTAAAAATTATAACCAAATAAGAAATGTTCAACTAGAAAAATCAAACTATATATGAAATCTAACCATGAATAAAATACTTGACTATAAATGCAATTTAAAAAATGTAAAAATGCTCTTGTAATACTAAACTATGCTAAAAAAAAAAAAGCTAACTATTGTAAAAATTTTAAATTGTTAAAATTTGTAGAAATTGTTAAAATTTGTGGAAAATTATAGTGAATAAAGATTAAAGCTATTTTTATATGCAGTTGTATTTACTCTAAAATTTGTTTTAAAGTATTATTTAATTTATCAAGTCCATTTTTTTTAAAAAAATTTATTTTAAAATTCGTCATAATAAACATTTAAGTTACTATAAAATACACCAAAGGGGTCAAGGTAACAACATTAGTTTTTGCCATGTCTAATAACATCTGTCCAACAACATCTGAAATTTCATTGATGTCTAATAACATCTGTCTAACAACATCTGAAATTTTATTGGTGTCAAATAACATCTGTGCGAAAATTAAATGAATATTACAGATGTAGTTACATCTTTTAAATTATCAAAGTGTAATAACATCTGTGCAATTACATCTGCCCAGGACGTTCCCCAGACGACGCATGCCCACTAGGTGTAGATTTTAAGATGAAGTTATTTTTAAGATGAATTAACTAATAATGGATTGTTTAAACAAGATGTTATAGAATTTTTTTCAGATGTAACTACATCTGGAAAAAAAATTAACTAAAAATGCATTATTTTAACCAGTTGAAGCTACATATAGGATTTTTTTCAGATGTAACTACATTTGGAGAAAATTCTTCCAGATGTTATTGGACTTGAAGAAAAATTACCATATATAGTTACATCTTTCTAAAGATGTTGTTAGGGGTCGTTAAAGTTTCAGATGATATTGGATAGATGTTATTAGAATAA
Source organism: Hydra vulgaris (assembly GCF_038396675.1). Taxonomy (NCBI): domain Eukaryota; kingdom Metazoa; phylum Cnidaria; class Hydrozoa; order Anthoathecata; family Hydridae; genus Hydra; species Hydra vulgaris. Next base: position 35,823,943 of record NC_088931.1, on the reverse strand, counting down.
AAGAAAAAAACAGATGATCTCGGACAAAAGTGTATAACGGGTGATGCGGAAGTTATCGGACAAAATAAAAACGTCGATAACTTATTTATAAATAAAAAAACAAACTACTATTATATTTTTTTTAAAATAAAGCATTTATCTTTTAATAAAAATATATTTTTTTTAATTGATCTCAATTTTGCTCTGACGCCTTTCATATGCGACTGTATAAAGTTTAAATCAATTTCTTGTAGTTTTAGTTTAATGCGGTCAATCAAAACTTGCTCTGTTGAAGCTTGCCAATCTCCCTCGTAAACCTTCTGTGCCAAATGTCCTCAAAAATTTTTAATTGGTCGTGCTTGAGGCACATTTGAGGGATTGGATTCTTTATCAACGTAATAGACATATTGGTCCATCCAATTTAGAGAATCCTTAGAATAATGAGAACTTGCTAAATCTGGCCAAAATAAATAGTTAAAGTCTCCATGATACTTGTGAATAAATGGAAGAAGTCGTTTTTCTAAACATTCATTAATATAGATTGATGAATTGATCGCTACAGCTTTGGAAATGCGAAACAATGGCTCGGACATACCACGGTCAGATATGGCTATCCACATTAATAATTTTTTTGGAAATTTCTCTTTTCCTATAAAACGAACGCTTTCTGGGCATGTCTTTTTGTTGTTTGTTTATCCAGAATTTCCAGGCATGTTGTCCCCTGCAAAACAAAAGTATTTTTCGTCATCGATGACTAGAAGCGATTTTGTGTTATAGAGTTGGTTAACTAGTTTCCTGCTTCTTTTCTTTGCCTTTATTTGTTGTTCTATAGTGTATTTTGGAGTCTTTTCACGTTTTCTATATTTAATATTCATTTTTTTTAACTGACGACCAATTGTTGATTGATTTACACCGAATTTATTACCTATTTTTCTATGACTGACCCCTTTTCGATTGTTGACAAGTCTCGTTAATTCGGCTTTCTTTTCTCTAGTCCAGGATGTCGGACGACCAGGGTGCTTTCTATCAGAAAACGATTGAACAGTTTCAAGTCTTTTTAGGTTATCATATATTGTACTTCGAGCAAATCCTTCCTTTTCAAAATGATTTACGATTTTTTTTTTTTTATATTAGGTTTATTTACAAAAAACATTTTTAGTCGCTTTCGAAAAGATTCTCGTTCAGCTGCATTTAACCTCATTTTAAATAGTTGTGTTTCAAATAATAAAGTTTATATTTTATAGAACGTTTATGCCTACGCATAAAACCACAAAAACTAATTATGCTCAAATAATGAAAATAGGATTTGTCCGATAAATTCCGCATCATCCGTTACACTACGAAAAAAGCACTTTTTAATAAAAAATTTGAATAACTCCAAAAACTAATATTTTTCTGATGAGAAATATTTTTAAAAAATATCAATTTTTGAATGAATGAATTTTTTTCGAACAACTTTCGGAACAATCATAATGGCGGAAAAAATGTCCACAAAAAATGCCTAAAATTGAATAACTTTTTGACATAGTATCGTCTGTTATATTTATTAGGGTGGGCCAAAAATTTTTCTTCTTCTGATTTTTAACTCGCTATACCGCAAAAAAACTTGTCTTTAGGGTACCTAAGGATAATGCAAAAAAAAAAAAAAAAAAATTCTGTCTGGAGCTAGCGCATCGCGCTTGAATAATCGAAGAATTTTTCCCTTTTTTTAATTTTTTAACAAATGAAATGAAATTGAATAAATTCTTTAACAAATATCTAGACAGAGGCATAGCAAAGGTTGGGTTTGTGGGGCAGTCACCCTTGGCGCTTCTCTAGGGGAGGGGGCGCCAAAAAGGGGTTTTGGGCTGAATTTGTTAATGCAAATCAGTCCAAATATTATTGAAAATGAGGTACTTTAGCATAATTTTAGGTGTATAATATATTAGAAAACCGTTGTCAGATGTGGGTTTCACCCCAGACCTTGCTGGGGGAACTTACAGCGCTACCCCAGACCCTAGCTGGGAAGGGGAGGGGCTCGTAAGGCGCCCTACTCCCTAGCAGGACCTCCATATACAGCCCCTTCAGGGCCTTATCGCTAAAAGTCTCCCCCACAACATTTTTTTTAGTTCGCATGTCTGTTTCAGGAGGGAGGCACCAATTTTCAGCGTTGCCCTGGGCGCCAGAAAACCTAGCTACGAAACTGTATCTAGAGACAATTTAAGTAGAAAAAAGTATTGGAATGGTAAATTAGAAATCTTTTTTTTTTTAATTGAAAAACTATCTTTTTGACTAAAACTTTATATTCTAAAAAATATATTCTTTTACTTTTCGCTAATTTCTGTTGGTAGTTTAAAATATGATTTGCTTGAAAAATTAGGCATTGAGGATCTGGAGTTATGTGTAGTTCTTATAATGCCATCTCTGGAATTGAAGCCAGCTACTTTTTGTGAAGCCTTTGTTACAAGTTTTATGCATCGTTCTACTGCTTGGGTGTGACATGGAAACTTTTCAAAGTTCCACTCAGCCGCTGTTTCACCTGATTGGATCTTTGACCAAATATCTTTATCTGAGACTCTTCGCAGCAAAGGTGGCGGAAAAAGCGTGGTAGTGTTCCAGTCAATCATCTATGTATAGTCAGTAGCAAGGAAATTAATTTTGGATGGTTGAAAACTCCTGATAAATTTTCTTTTAGAAGCTAGGCTTCTTGCCTTTATAATTCTTCTATAACCCAATTCCCTAATATGAACCCTTTTGTCTACTACCATTGTTAAAAGCAAGTTTTCTGAATGTGCAAAAAAAAACGTTTCTCTCAATTACTGGGTCTATTACTTTTAGCAAATCATTGGGCAGGAATCTCGACGACTTTATCATTTCAAATACATGTTCTGCTCCATTTGTGAAGTATTTTACTTTTTTTATATGAAACCATCCAGGGACATATGATTTTAAAAGAAAAGAAACTAAGATTTTGTGCTCCTCTGATGGGGTTTCAAGGCTCAAATACAATCGTAAAACTCTGTTTGCAGTTGTTAACCACCTTGAGTGTGAAATGGCTCCAGGTTCACGAACAGATAAATCTTCAGAACAACTGCCTGATTTAATAGCAGAACTTATATCCAACAAAAACTGCTGATCTTTGCTTGAAATTTTGCGGTCAATTTCTGGAATTTCACAATGGACACTGACAAATTTTACCACTGGTAATTTCTCACACTTATTAAGCTCTAAAATTTGAAATAAATGCCGGAATGGCAATTCGTTGAATTGTAAAAGACAATCCCCCACTGCAGTGGTCTGTTTACATATTTTTCAATTGTGGCAATAACACCGGATTTCCAACCCGTGTTAGCAACAGTACCATCACATCCAATTACATCCAGTTCATGAAATGAAACTCTAGCTTCATTCAAATATGAAATAATGCTACTGGCAATGTTTTCAAACACTGAATTAACTTGTTGTGCGACACAATTTGAAACATAAGAAAACTTAACTGGTTTATTGTTCGATTTTAAAGCTAGTTTTTAATTTTCATTAAAACAACACTTGAGAACATCTTCATAAGTTGGAAGTTTATTTGCAGATAATTCTATTGGATGACCAAAAATCGGGCACTTGAATTCGCTACGAGTAACTTTTTTAAAAACAGCCATGACAGATTGGTTAATATTTTAAAATAATCAAAACAAAATTATACCGAAACAAGTTGTTGTGGCAAGAAAAACACCAATTTTGCAGCGCATTTTGGGAATACTCTAAAGCGCACTTTGTTACGAAAATGATAAAAAGCGAGTATTTATTCAAATATTCAAGTACGATGCGCTAGCTCCAAATGTAAAATATTTGTATTTTTTTTTTTTTTTTGCATTTTCCTTAGATACCCTTGAAGCATATTTTCCGCGGTATAGCGAATCAAAAATCAGAAGAAGAAAAATTTTCGGCCCACCCTAATATTCATTTTCTCTCTATCAAAATGCTTTATTTCGGTTAAAAGATTTTTTGATCTTTAATGACTTATTTGAAATTTAATCGCAAACTATTGTAAAATTGCCTTAAAATTTAAGATTTTTAATTTAAGTTTTAAAAATTTAATTTTTAATTTAAGGTATTTAAGTTAAACACAAAGTAATCGAAGTTAAAATGTGAACTAATTTCTCTATTAAGGTTGTATTCTGGTATAATTGTTTTGTATTATTATTACCTGTAATAAATATCTTTTAGAAATTACTAACATATTACAAAAATTTTTTTTAAAAATTAAACAAAAAATTTGAAAATTTAAAAGAAAAAAATTGATGACTCAGCAAACCCAAAAAATATCTTATGATCAAATTGACATCATCGACATCAAACGTTGAAATTTTGCTCAATGTTACTTTTATAGCTTGAGCCTAAAACCTATAGGTTTTAGGCTCAAGACAAGACAGCAAAGACATATATAAAGTTAAAAATATACCAAGAGCATTTAACTCCAACTTTTCTAAAATTAATATACTTTTCATTGATAGATCAATCATAAGGGTATTTTCCAATTTCAGAAATAGTTTTGTGGTAAATCATATTTTAGTAATAACTGTTTAAGTTTAACAGTAAACTCATTAAACATTGTATGAGTTTTAAGTTCAGTTGTGAATATTTTATTCCAGTGCCGGCCTTAGAGGGGGGGGGGGGGCGAGGCTGGGCGCCGCCCAAGGGCGCCAGGAAACTGGAGCGCCAAACGTTGTATGCAAACTTTAACAATATAATAAATAAAAAAAATAAGTCAACTTAAATTTTTTCGAATGTTTTTTTTTTTTATAAAAATAATTTCTTTAAATAATTTATTTATTGTATTATTACACTGTTAAAAATTCTTTATGCAAAATTAATAATTTGATTAAAAGTGTTTCAATCATAGCATATATTTTGTGACTTAAATTCATTTTTTTACTTGTATCTTTCTCGGCGCTAATTATTTTGCGTTCCATCTATTTAAAGTTTAAATTTTAAACATTATTTTCGGTAGGAGTTGCAAGCACGTTGTTTATTAATTTGTAGAAGAAATTTAAAATTGTATTTGTGATTCAAATTCAGTTTTTTCAAGTTTTCAAATTTTGCAGCAGGTAAGTATAAATAATGAAATTGTTTATGAATTATTAGCTTGCGAGTAATTTTTTATTTTAAAATTTTAGACAAATAGAAACTGTCAGCAGCAATCAATGGAGAGTACTCATAATAAAGAAAAAAATGTTTTTAAAACTCATTATAATAAGAAACCATCTGGTGCTCAATACAGAAAACGTAAAGTAGAAAAAGTTGATAATTTGAAGAAAAATTATAAAAAACTTGAAAACTATTTTACATCGGAAAATAGTGATAGTAATAAAACAAAGGAAAAAGAAAATGTTGCGCATGTACTTAGTGATACATCAACCAGCGATGAAGAAGACGGAATAGTATCAGTTGGAAATGTTCACTACGATGAAAAAGATATCGATAACGAAAATGATGATGGCCAAGATGGTGATGTAAATGATCGCACCAAAGAAACAGCAATCGATTACTCAGACTGTGGTTTGTGGCCAATTCATTGCAACATTCAATTTGTTTATATAATTAATATAGGTGCAATACAAGTGAATTTGGACACATATCCATGCGATAATAGAAGACGACATTTTTCAAATGCTTATTACAACCGAAAACTTTCAAATGGTGAGGTTATTTCACGACGTTGGCTTGTGTACTCAGTTTCTTAAGATGCGGTATTTTGTTTTTGCTTCAAACTTTTTGATTTCAACATGAATTTAAAGTTAAACGGAAATGGATTCAATAAATGGAAGAATTTAACAGAAGCATTAAAAATTCACTAAAATAGTAAGTCACACAGAAATGCTTATCAACTATGGATTGAGACAGAAATACGAATGAAAGCTGGTGAAACTATTGATAAACAAGAACAAAAACTAATCGAAAAGGAGAGTTTAAGGTGGCGAAGTGTTCTTGAACGATTGATGAACATTACTTTATACTTGGCAACAAATAATATGGCCTTCAGAGGTTCTTCTGATAAATTGTATGCAGTTAATAACGGCAAATTTTTAGGGTTGGTACAATTACTTGCTAAATTTGATCCTATCATGTTAAACCACGTCACGCTAGCTCTTAAAGGAGATATTTCTGATCATTACTGTGGAAAAACCATTCAAAATGAAATGATAGATATAATGGCATCAAAATTAACCAACATAATTATATCCAAAGCTCTAAAAAGTACATATTATTCTATTATTGCTGACTGCACTCCTGACGTATCTCACAAAGAACAGCTCTCGCTTGCGATTAGAATTGTAAATATATCAGAATATCCTATAAAAATAAATGAACACTTTCTTGTGTTTTTCAATGTTAACGACACGACAGGTCTTGGTTTAACAGAAATCATAATTGGAGCTTTAAAAGATTTTGGACTGAATATAAGCTTTTGTCGAGGGCAAGGTTACGATAACGGTGCAAATATGAAAGGTAAAAAAATAGGTCTACAAAAGCAAATATTAGATTTGAATCCTTTGGCTTTTTACCTTCCATGTGGAAGTCATTCTCTTAATTTGATTATTTGTGACGCAGCGCAGTCTTCACTAAATTCCATTAACGTTTTTGGCATAATACAAAGATTATTCACATTATTTTCTGCATCAACTTCAAGCTGGAATGTTTTACTTAGTCATACAACAAACTTCACTCTTAAACGATTATGCGACACTCGTTGGGAAGCCAAAATTGAGAGCCTTAAAGCCATCCGATACCAAATAAGCAGCGTACATGATGCTTTAATTACTATATATGAAACTGAAATCAAAACTCCCGATATTGCACACGAAGCGCAAACATTAGCAGAACAATTAAAAGACTATAGTTTTTTAGTTTCTTTAATTGCGTGGTACAATGTACTATTCCAAATAAACGTTGTTAGTAAAGCAATGCAAGCCAAAGACATGGATCTAGTACAGTGCGTTGAAATGTTGAAAAATGCATCACATTTTTGGAAAATTACAGAACGTTTGGCTTTAAACAAGCAACGGTTGATGCCAAAGAGTTAGCTGAAGATTTAAAAATCGATCCAATATTTAATCCGCTTAAAAGAGTGCGACGAATGAAACGTCATTATGATGAAAATGCTGCTGACAAACCAATTCAAAATCTCGAGAAGAAACTTGAAGTGACATTTTTTAACCCTTTATTAGATACATGTCTGTCGTCAATAAATGAAAGATTTGAACAACTTAATGAATATGTAAATATATGGAGTTTTTTATTTAATTTGGATAATTTGCCCATCAAGAATGAACTTTTAAAACTGTGTAAACAATTACAAGAAAAATTAACTGTAAATACAAAATGAGAAATTGATGGTGCTTTGCTATGCGACGAACTAATAAGTGTGCAGTTTTTATTAAAGATAAATTAAGCAATGTTGAAAATGAAATAAATACAAAAAAGATGACACCACTTTTTGTACTGAATTTTATTAAAAACATTGTCTACAAGAGTTATATTCAAATACATGGATTGTTCTGTGCATTCTTTTTACAATACCTGTTACTGTTGCTAGTGGAGAACGTAGTTTTTCTAAACTGAAGTTAATCAAAACATATTTAAGAAGTACCATGTTGCAAAATCGACTAAATTCTCTATCTATGTTATCAATCAAGCAAGAAATAGCTGAAAATTTAGATTTTTCTAGTTTGATAAAAGATTTTGCGGACAAAAAAGCTAGAAAAGTTACATTTTAAAATTTAATAACTCTTGTTTATATAGTTAGAGGATTTATTATATGTTTAATAAAAACATTTGTTATTTTAAAAGCAGTGTTGCGTTGTCTATTTATTTAGTCACTCATTTCTATAAACCCATATCATGAAAAGTCTAAGTTTATAATTTTAATAAAAAATTAATTAAATAAGAAACTTGATGCACAATATGGATCTCTTTGCATTAAACTATATATTCCCTTTAGCACTCTTGTTCATCATTTTTTTCAGCATTGGTCTCGTTGTTAATGGTAACAACCCACCCATATATAGCTAGGGGTGCGTTCACAAGTTTTGCCCAACCTGTCAAAAAAGCTAAGGCCGGCGGTGTTTTATTCCATGCCTTTGGTCTGTTAATTGATATTGAAAATTCAGTTGCCGTAAAATAATTTTTGGGTTGTATATAGGTATTATTTGAATATCTAGTTAAGTATTTATTCTGATTAGTTTTGAATAAGGGATTAAAAGTTGGAATAATACTTTAATTAATTTTAGATCAAAATTAGAAAATGATAAACATTTATTTGGTAGATATTTAGTATATTTAACTTCGTAAATAAAGATCGGGAGGCTTTCATTGGATATAATTCTGATTGAATGTTTTTGCATATTCAGGTGGTAGTACAGTAATTAAAATCGAAAAATTCATATTTTCAAAAATTTAATTTTTGGCTAGTATAATTATTCTAAATTCCATTTTTTTCTTGGTTAACAAAAAAAACCCATGATACCCACTTCTAGTATTTGCTTTAAATTATTCGATATCAATTTTCATCCATAGTAACGCTTTGTTTATTTCGTTACTACGCGTTTTTACAATAAAAGTTATTCCACAAAAAGCAATAAACCCATCTCACTTTCAACTGTACAAAAGGAATATTGTTATTCATTACTGCTTCTTGTTTATTGACTCGATTTATGCGTATACATTGCGCATAAATCAATTTTAATACTATTTTGCTCTTGACAAGCTTGCTTTTTTCTATATACTGCAGTCAATTTTTGTAATATCTTATTCAAATAAAGGTGTTATGGGTGGATCAAAGAGAAAAGAAGCGTCAAAAAGACTATATCAAAATAAAAAATAAAAGTTTCATGGAAACAGATATAAAAAAAATTGCAATTTTAATGAAACTACTGCTATACCTTCAGTTGATCAAGTTCAGTTGTCAATTGACCACATTCCATGTTCATCATCCTTTAAGAAGTTGTTTAACAAAGAGATTATACAGGATCCTCAAAATATAAGTGAAGATTTTAACTTTATTATAAATTTTATTTTACTGAAAAATGCAATAATGCTTCTCAAATGTCCAGAATGTGAAGAGTTAGTTAACTTGCAGTTTGATTCTTCAAAAAAATATGGCTTAAGTATTAGACTTAAAATTTGTTGCAATGGTTGTGAATGGGAAACTGCTTTTTTTTCGTCTACTACTATTGAAAAAAAGAACTGTAATGCAAAACAAAATTATCCAGTTAAAAATAAATGTGTTAGGCGTAAACCGTTTGACATAAACACTCGTGTAATAGTTGCATTTCGTGAAATGGGTAAAGGACTGTCAGCTATAGAAAACTTTTGTGGAATTATGAATATGCAACCGCCAATAAATAAATTTGAGAAGCATTAACAGTTATAATAATACATTGCATATACTGTTGGATGTGTATCAAAGTTTAGTTGATAAAAGCATGAAAAATGCAGCCGATGAATTACGACCTATCAGTGAAACATCTAAAGATATTACATGTGGGTTTGATGGATCATGGCAGAAATGTGGATATACATCGAACAATGGAGTAGTAACAGCTGTTGCTGTAGAAAATGGTAAATGTATTAACTTTGAAATTGGATGGAGGTAGCAGGTAAATGTATTGACTTTGGTGATAGAGGTAGCAGCTCCTATGTTAGTGTTGTTGCTGTTAAGCCTTATGGAGATATTATAGAAATTAAAAAAGCTGAGTACATTGGGCATATTCAAAAACGTGTTGGTACTTGCTTAAGAAATTTAAAAAAAAATAGTAAAGAAATTTTATGTGATGGCAAAAAGTTAGGAGGAGCTGGTCGCTTAACAAAAAATGTGATAAATACATTGCAAAACTATTATGGCAAGGCAATAAGGCAGAACATTGGAAATTTATATGGAATGAAAAAGAGTGTCGCAGCTGTACTTTTTCACTGTTCTGAAAATTGTGATGGTGAAACACGCCATCAGTATTGTTTGCGCACCAAAGATTTGTGGTGCAAATTCCAGGCTGACAAACTGACCGGAAAAGTGACATATAAAGAAAATATTTGCATTCCTGCTTCTGTGTGTGATGCTATCAAACCAATATTTATAGACCTTGGTTCCGATAAACTTCTTGAAAAATGTTTACACGGTAAAACGCAGAATCCCAATGAGTCGTTAAATCAATTGATATGGAAGCGATGTCCAAAAGATATATTTATTGAAAGAACTGCTCTAAGTATTCAAGTGTGTTAAATTTTAATCATCATTAAAATTTAACACAGCATCAGCTGTGTTAAATTTTAATGATGGTCAACAATTTTTAAACAAGTTGTTTAATGAACTTGGAATGATATTTGGTATAATTGCGCAAAATTACGAATTGCATAAGGGCACTAAACGAATATCTAAAGCAGAAAAGCGATGTACCCCTAAAGTAAAATCTAGAAGAAAAAAATTAAGAGCAATACGAAAAGGTTTTTGTGATCAAAATGAAACATTGGAAGGTGTGACGTATAAAAGTGGAGAATTTTGAACTGACGTTTTTTACTTTTTTTTTTAAATTGCGTTTTTCTCAAAGTCATGTTTTTTGGGCTGGCGACAGAAATATTTTCAAAACTAATAATCAAAATTACTTGAAATTTGACATACCTATTTACTATATTAGTATCTACAATATACACAAGAATAATCTTGAGTGCTTTTTTGGTTTGGTAATTTTCAAAGATTTTGTGCCATCATTTATCCCCAAAATTACCTTAATTCACATAAATGCAAATATTTTGTTATTTTTTAGACCTAATTTAAATCTTTTAGTCCGCGACACAATGCCACGTGTAATATATCACCTGCTAAAATTTCAAATAAAAAAATATATCGGTTGCTGAAAAATCTCTGTCACCCTCTACCCCATTGTTTGGCCTTTAGCAATTAATAAGTTAAAAATTATTTTTTATTAATTTTTTAGTATTATTTTTTTAGCTATTTAATGGTGTATTAAACATTGTAGAAAAAAAAAAAATATGTAAAAGTTGAATATATATATTTTTTCTCTCATTACTGTACTACCACCTTAAAGAGTTTTTTAAATTTATTTTTATTGTTAGTACACCATGCAATGTTAGCGTAATTAAGATAGGAATAAAGGAAAAATATAAGAGTTTTAAACAACTTAAATTTAAAAAAGGTTGAATAAAAAGTATTTTTAGGGGGGCACAAGACCCTTAAACATCAGATGGTTCCTCATATTATAAAAAAAAGAAATTTTTTTCTTAAGTATATCATGTTGGGAAATAAATGAAGCAAAGTTAAATTAAAATTTTATAAAAAAAACATAAAAAAAAAAAAAATTATAATCAAAATGTTTTGTAAAAATCCATATTTTTCATTTTTAGTTAAAAAATATCATTTTCTATACAGTAAAATCTAAAATATAAATCTTTTATAAAATGATAATTTGTTTTGAAACTTTTATATAATTTCGCTTTTTTAAGACCCATCATGATACAATTTAAAAAAATCTTTTTTTAATATAATATTAGAGACCATCTGACCCAGTGGGCACAGGACCTAAACAAGACGTCTTTTGAACGTTCAAAAGACGTCCAAAACGTTCAATAGACGTTTAAAAGACGTCTTTTTTACGTCCTGTGCCCACCGGGGATGTGCAACCCCTAAAAATACTTTTTATTCAAAAAACTTTTATATCTAGTATTATTTTATTATATAGAACACATTTAGCGACTTAGAGCTGACACTTTCAAAGAACTTTATTTAAGAGCCAACCATGTGTATATATATATATATATATATATATATATATATATATATATATATATATATATATATATATATATATATATATATATATATATATATACACGCATGGTTACATATGGTTATATATATACATATGAATTTTCAGAAAAAGAAGAAAAAAACGAACAATAATGAAAAATAAGATTGCACTCCGCTGCGGGTCAAGCTATTTGTCAGTCGATGTATGTACTGAAGCCCAAGGCAACAGGCTATTTCAGTATGACATCAGACTGCTCACTTAAACCAGCAGTATAGGATATATACACATACATTCAAAATATTCTTTTATTGGGTTTTTCCATATCAAATTTTTAAATGACTAAATTTTTTAAATGGTATTATGTCTTACCGTGCAAAAATTTTTATCAAAAGTGCACCACTACAAAGACCTTTCATCAGAAAATTTGGGAACAACAACATCAGAAACAACTTTATTGATTTCATTCTCTATAGGTTTTTGCTTCTGTAACTTTATTTAGTATTGGCAATAGTTTAGCTAAAAAGCCAGCAATTATTTATTGCATGATGTAAAATTGCAACAGTAGCGTTCATTCTATACTTGCTTCCACTATGTTTTTTTTTTTTTTTGATATAATTTACATATTCTCTCTACAGATTTCAATACAGATTTTGTATCACCATTCCCAATAAAGTGTGGCAATGAATAAGAACTATCTTCAGTCTTTTTGAACAAAACATCCAACCATTTTTTTAAGAAACAAAAAAAACCACTGTTTATAAAAAAATTACATCCAGTGGTTATAGTTGGAAAATCACTTTTAGGAAAGGAAACATTCAATTTTTTTCTAGAAGTTTGATATCTTTGTACTCAATCATTGTTTACTTTTATTGATGAACTGTTGATATTAAAGTTATTGGTGACAATTGCTTTTCCGTTTCTTGATTAATTTTGTAATATCTGTTTTCAGAACTCATTTGAAGTAAAGATAGGATGGTGGCTCTTGTGAAGGCAGGGTGGCTTTATACATCAAGAAAACTGCTTGGGAGGTAAAAAATTAGTAAATTGAGTTGACGTTTGCGTTGAATTTGTTTTGGTAAAGTGAATATTTTTTTTGGATCGATATACTAACCCTATGATATAAACAATATCATGCTTCAAAAGTAGTACAACAATGTACTAACCCCATGATCTTAACAATATCATGCTTTATCACTCGCCGAATCGAAGACGGCACTGTTGAAAATTACGTCTTCCAAGACACTAGCAAACAATTAGCGGTTGTATCTTAATATTAACATTAATGTATTTGTAATGATGCGGTCTTCGTGAAGGTATTGGAAAATTTTGAATAATTCACCACAGCACTAAACGAGATTGGGTGCGTAACGATGCTAGTTTACGAAGATTTTAATTTTGCTCACACTAAATACGTAGATGTAGGCGCAGGTAGTGGAGTAGCCATTGTAGGTCATGTTTCTCAAAACTGAAAGACTAAAAAGATATATTTGAAGATATATTGAACAAATATTTATCAAATTTTATAAAATATTTTTGTATTTATATATGTATTTGTGAATAAAATTATAAAGAAATGCAAAAAATATAGGATTTTACTCCTTTTTTAACTTATATGTAATTATTAGACACTGAATAGTCGGTATCGAGTAAAAAAAAAAATGTAAACATGGTTTTGACAAACAGACACAAATGACGTTTGTCAAATGTAAACAACTTTTTCAAATATTAATTCAGAATTTTTTTGCCAAACTTTTCCAACAAGACAATGTTTTCTCTGATTAAGATGATTTGTTCTACTTTTGCTGGGTGTAAGTTGTGTCTGGATGATCGGACGACATTTCCACCTGAGCTAAAAACTCTCTCTGATTTAGTTGAACTTGCTGGAATAGCTAAAATTTATCTAGCTAATGAAGAGAGTTCTGGCAATATATTTGAATGCACTTTCCACCAATCAGGAATTGGAAAGTCTTTTTTGGCATCAGGGAGATATTCATGCTGGCACATTTCGCTCAAATAAGGATTCAGTTCAGATGTTGGCTCTTGTGTTTCAAGTCTGACGTTTAACTTGCGCTTCAGTTTTGAATTAGGGGACAAATCTGCTGAAAGGACTCTGGCAACAGGTTGGCAGTCAACATTATCTTTAACCTGTGAGGCTAACCATTCTTTTGTTGTTTGAAATTTTTTGAAGAGCTTCAATTGAAGTCCCTTTAAAGCAGGATTTAGGTAGTTTGCTGCAGCACTCAATAAGTTTCCAGTGTGACAAAGAGGAAATCTTTTCTCAATGCAGCTTTTCAAGTTTTTTGCATTCAAGACACTGTAGCCATTTTTTCCATCCGTCTCAATAAATTGATCAATTTTGTCATGGATTAAATAAAGAGAATCGGCGACAGTGTTAATTGTTGGAATAGACTCAGCCAACCACGTTTCTGTAGCTTCTTTAAGTGGTGCTAAAATTTCTACTGCTCCATCGATTGATTTCCACTGTGATGCACTGATGGTCTTTGAAGAAAAAATATCGTTATTTGCATATAAGCTGATAATTGCACTCTTTAGATGTAGGACAGAAGCCATGCAATCCAGTTCACTCTTCCATCTTGTGTCAACAGATTGGCGTAACTGTCTAAAATTTATTCCTTGAGCGTCTGATTCTGATTCAAGCAACTCAGCTGCAACTGTTGACTGGTGAGTTAAAGAAGCCAAATCTTTGCATGTTTGCAACGCATCATCCATTTCAGCAGTCATTCCAAATGAGTTTCGAACTGCACATTGCAAAATATGATTGTTGCACAAGTATTGGTCAAGGCGCTTTGACAATTTGACTGCAAGTTTCATGTTTCTTGCCTGGTCGTTCACGCAGTACATTGGCAAATCAGCAGTCAAATTTAGTTCTTCTAAGAAAGAATCCAGCTTTCCTTCAATTAAGATACCTGTGTGTCTGCCTGGGAACTGTTGGACATGGGGTGTCCAGTGATGTAGTCTCCTATTTTCGTCAACAGCATGAAAAGTCCAAGAGATGTAGCTGTCCTGAGCTCTAGAAGTCCAAAGGTCAGAAGTAAATGCAGCACTTTTTAGATTTGGCGTAATCTCCGTTGTTATGCTCTTCATTCCAGCATGAACTTCTCTTGACCGAATTGAAAGCTTTCTTGAATATGTTGTTCTGTGATGAAGGCTCAGTTTAGGGTTTGTAATGTCAAACAGTTTCTTAAAACCTCTTCCTTCGACTGCTGAAAAGGATGCCAGATCAGTGCAAAAGTAATCCAGCATTGCAGAGTCAAACAGTTTTTGAATGGAATTGTCTTTGTCATATATGGACTTTGTTTCAAGCATTTCGATCATGGTTCGTTGTTTCTTCTTAGGAGGAGGAAGAAGAGAGTCGTCAGTTTTTTCAGATTACTCAACGTAATCTTGGCTGTGTTTTTTTTCGAGGTGACGATGAAGTCCGCTTGTGTTTCCATCTTTTGTTTTCAAAGACTTTTTGCACGCCTTGCATTCAGCACCAGGTTCGAAACGAGCTCTGGACATATTTTCGCGTCACGGTAAGGAAGGAGGCGTGAACTTCCTGGTTAAATGCATTTCCGCGGTGCTCTGTGACAAGACCGTTAAGACTTCTTGGGGCACCTAAAAAAAAAAAAAAAAAGCACCGTCACTTGTTTTTTGAAAATATCTCCAGATTTTATTTTTTCTTGGTGACATTTTTGATCGTTGAAATGAGGCAAGAATTTTTCTTTTCAATATGAACAATATGTGTCAAGTTGAATTCCACTGGTAAACTAATGAAATTAAGTCGAAAGTGCACCATTTTATACAAAAAGTTTTTGTATTTAAAATCTAATTAAAAATATTTAAAATCTAATTAAAATTTTTTAATTAGATTTTAAAAAAAATCTGATTAAAAAATATAATTAAAAATCGCATTAAAAATCACGGCGTCAAAATATTAATTAATTAAAAAAACAAATTTTAAGCATTTTGTAAATTATAATAATTTTTTATTTGGAAAATAATATAATATTTAAGTCTCGTTCTACTTCTCGCGAGAGTTTTCTATTTCTCGTTTCTCGCGAGAAGTCCCATTTCTCACGAGAAACGAAAACGAGACGAGATCTCGCTCATGGTTAATAAAATTTAAAAACAATTCACAAAAAGCATAGCGCATAATTAAAGACGTCACATAAGTAAAAAAAATAAATAAATTGTAATAGTCTTCCGAAAAAACTCATTATATGGCTGCAAAACTATTAATGAATCTTTAATTGCTAAATCGTTTAATCATGTAATTGTAAACTCAGGCGCAAGTTTAGCATTAAAAATTAAAATTAGTAAATCTAATTTTAAATCATACCTAATCGCTAAGAATGCCATAATGTAAAACAATAAATTGAAATTGAAAAGAATTATTTAATACTGCCTCTTTTTTCAAATTAAACAAGGGTTTAGGTGTTGACGATGTTTGCAGTAACGTAATAATAAAATTAATTTTGTATTTAAAATCTCCGCTCATGCATACTTTTAAGGTTCTAGGAAAAAAAAATCCCTCAAAAAATCCCCTGAGATAAAATTCCCCCGCAAAAAATTGAATTTGTAAAAAAATATTGTTTTAAATTGATAGATTGCCTGCCCAAACCAAAACCCTCAGTCAATGTAGCGGCACTTCTTGCATGTTCTACCTATTTGTAAGTCGATTTATGAAAAATGAAGGATTAAGGTTCTGTTTGTATTATAATACGTATGTATAAATAATTATATTATAAGCAACTATTATACATCGTTATATATCGATATGTCGTTTATTTTATGCGCTGTAAAAAAAAATCCAGGGAGATTTTTACCGGGGGTATTTTTTCTCAAAAAGATTTTTTCCTGCTACCAACTTTTAATGTCTCTAGAACAAGGAATCTTTCCTGATAAACAAACTTGTAAGAGTGGTACCAATCTTAAAATCTGAAGATGTCACAAGCGCCCAAATTACGGACCAATCTCAATACTACCATGCTTTTCAAAACTATTTGAATACATTATGTATCACAAACTATCTACCTGTCAAGAAAATAACAATATTCTTTATAATAAACACTCTGAATTTAAAAAGATTTACTCCACTGATGAAGCAAATATTCATCTTATTAAAAATATTTTTCAGGCATTCGATAAAAATGAATACACGCTAGGTGTATTTATTGATCTTAGCAGACAGATTGGCCAATTGACAGATTGGCTGCTTGTCCTAAGCAATCGAAAAGAGAAGACTTTTTGTTAAGACAGGAGTATAAAGTTGAGTCACTAGCAAAAAGAGCTACTTTAGATGTAAGGTTCTCGGAAAGAACATTAATGTAGATAAGAAACAAAACAGGACCAAGGATAGAACCTTGAGATGTTACTGGAAATAAAGAAGAGTGTTGGCCTTCGAGGATGACTTTACTAAAGCGGTTAGCATGAAACGAACTGATAATCTTAAAAACTTTCCCAGATACACCATATGAAACAAACTTATGGAGAAAACCTGCATGCCAAACTTTGTCAAAAGCTTTAGATATGCCAAGAGCAATAGCCCTTCATTTAATGCACGATAAAATCTTTCAGTCACAGCAGAAAGCAAATCAAGTCAAGATATGACTTTAGCAACGGAAGCTGGAGTGATTTGAATGTCTAACTATAGGTTAACCTGTTTAATTGGAATGGAAGAAAGAGTATGGCAATAAGATTTGAGAGTCGAATTAGAAAAAAAGTTCTTTATAAATAGTTCTGCCTTATCCTTGGGAGAGGTAATAAGATCATCCCATGAAAAAGAGATAGAATGTTAGACCTACCCTTGTTAACGACGCTTTTGAAGATTTCCCAAAAATCTCAAAAGTCTAACTTCTAAGATAAGATACGAGATTTAGTGAACTGATAATAATGGAGCTTAGCATCTGACAACACCTTTTTACATCAATTTCTTGCAATAATAAATAGTCGTTTGTTCACAAGAAAGTTGTTCTTTAAGAGATTTTGTTCTCAAGAGAAAAAAATTTTGAAAACAACATCTTATTCTTTTGAAAAAGATGAACAGATTACGATTAGAAAGCTGCGCAAGTGAAAACCATGGAGAAAAATGAGGCTTGACTTAGAAACGACGAGCAGAAATAAAAGCTTCCATTCTTGCCTGAATCCAGGTTATTCTTAATATATTATTGTATGAAACCACATTATAATGCCAAAACAATGTCGTATATGACCAAAAATGTCGTTTATGACCAACATTAAATTTTCTTGTCGGGCTCTTACAAACAGCGTGAATTTACGCTTCTCTTTCGAAGGAGCCCCACGATACTGAACTATCTAATTAGTATGTACAATAAGAACTAGTAAATCAAAAAAAAATTCTTTTTTCAAATCCATGCTTTATGCAAGCAGAATTCTATTGGGCCTAGAAATTCTTTTTTTGTTATCTTTTGTAGAAGGAAAAATTACTGTTTTTTTTTTTTTAAATTTAAAAATTACTGTTTTTACTAAATTTTTCTTTTTTAACTTAATAACTTAAGACTTATTAACTTAATAACTTAAAACAATAGGTTTTTAACTTAATAACTTAAGACTTATTACTTAATAACTTAAAACGATAGGTTTTGAATCGCTGCGCTTTAATGTCTTCGAAACTGCAAATAATTTGCAAATTAATGATTTTTGTGACGTAGTACGCAATTCATATCAAATAAATAAAATATATGGGGAAATACAAATTAAATTTTTGTTAACTTAATTAACTTTTTTTGGTCAAATTTTTCCATTTCCTTGTATTGTCATCGAAAATGATTAAGTGTGCAAAATTTGAGCAAAATTGGTTGAGAAAAAAGCTTTCAAAAATTGATTTCAAGTTTTGTGGCACACAAACATATGTATATATATATATATATATATATATATATATATATATATATATATATATATATATATATATATATATATATATATATATATATATATATGTATACATATATATATATATATATATATATATATATATATATATATATATATATATATATATATATATATATATATGTATATATATATATATATATATATATATATATATATATATATATATATATATATGTATACATATATATATATATATATATATATATATATATATATATATATATATATATATATATATATATATGTATGTATATATATATATATATGTATGTATACATATATATATGTATATATATATATATATATATATATATATATATATATATATATATATATATATATATATATATATATATATATATATATATATATATATATATATATATATATATATATATATATATATATATATATATATATATAGAAAGTAACCTTATATAAAGCATGGAAAAAATATAGATATGTTTAGTAACGAAAATCTCGTAAAAGAAAAATACGAAGGCAAATTTATATCTTTTAAAAAGAAGATATAAAAAAGCGGGGCGGCCACCCGGTAAGCGGGGGGCTTGGGTGGCCGCCCCGCTTACCAGGCTCGTGACACGGGCCTGAATAAGTGCTTATTTTTTAGTAGACGATAATTCGTCTGACTTTTTTTCCCGTGAACTTCGGGAAGTCTTCTCAAAGTTCACGGGAAAAAAAGTCAGATGAAACATCGTCTAACTTTTTAGTTGTTTTTATTGGTTACTCTTTTTCATGCAAATGTTAACCCTTCAAAAAAAAAATTTCTGTTTAAAAAAAATATATATATAAACCTTTTTTCTTCATTAAAAAACTCTCATAACTATTTCATTTCATCCTATCTTACTCAATCAGATAAAAATTAAATAGAAGAGAAAATATGCAAAATCAGATGTTTGACCCCGACGTGAATTGAACACGCAACCTTCTGATCTGGAGTCAGACGCGCTACCATTGCGCCACGGAGCCATATATGCATCGAAGAATATTTACTTATTATTTATTATTTATTTTAAAAATTCAAATTTATTGATAACAGTTTTTTATTATTGCAATTAAGAATTCCGAATTAAGAAATATAATGAAAAGAATTAAAAATTTTAAGGAAAATTTTTTTGGTTTTATATAATAAGAAAATTAGAAATAAAAAATAAGAAGTTTTTAAAGAACCAAAATTTTCAAATCTTTGCTAATAAAATGAAAATGACAGCAAACATTTGAAAAGAACGTTTTTAATAGGTCATTTAAACGTATTAGACGTTTTTTATACGCTTAAAAGACGTCCTTTTAAGACCGAATGTTTGCTGGGATACAATATTTTAAAGACCAGCAATTAAATACAGTTCTAGAAGTAGTCATTCATGCTTTGATTAATTAAAATTATTTCTTTTAGTTTTGGGTTAAAAATATTTATGCTTGCAACCGTTTTGATGTCGTTTCTGATTGCTATACTCCATAGTTGGGGGCCTCTGGCGGTGATAGAAAACTTAGTGGCTTCAAAGTGAGTTTTAGCTCGAATATAATTATTGTTTGCATGTCTTGTAAGATATTTGTGCTGTATTTTTTTGAATAGCGTTCAAAAAATATTTGGTGTCGTATCGTTATTGATTTTATACATACAAATTTAACGATGATAGGGGAAGGTTGAGTAAGATGAGCAGGTTCCTATAAACGTTCCATCTTAAACTTCACCAAATACTATAGTATTTGGTGAAGTTGCTTAAGATGATACGTTTTTAGACGCTGGGTATTCTTATGGCATTTTTTTGTTTGTTGAATAGTTTGTTTAGTTTTTTTTTTATTGGTATTGCATCAAGAAATGTTAGCATAAGTGAGATAACAATGAATAAAAGAGAAGTAGATATATCTTAAGCAAATTTGACTTAGGTAAGGTTTTACCTTATAAAGTATGCCAATACTTTTAGAAATTTTATTTGCGATTAATTTTATGTGATTTATTCAAGTGACATTTTCGTCAAGAAGAACACCTAGAAACTTCATTGAGTGTTCTCTTTTTATAAATTATCCTAATCTAGCCAAAAATTTTTAAAAAAGATCACTTCTTTCCCCCTACTTCTCAGCTTAATTTTTTTGAACTAACTTTTGAAAAATTCGAATGTGCCTTTAAAATGCTAAAACTAAACAAAACGATTGGTCCGGATGATATCAATCGAAACATTGTTATCAACTCATGTGATGTCCTAAAACACATACATTTAAAGATACTTTCTTGTTTGATCAAACAAGGCGTTTTCCCCAACCAACTAAAAATAGCAAAGATTATACCATTATATAAAGGAGGAGATTTAACTAATGTAAGCAATTATCGTCCCATATCCATTCTCTCCATATTTTCAAAAGTTTTAGAAAGAATTGTTTATAACAGAATCTATAGTCATTTAACTAAAAATAATCTAATTTACAACAACAATATAGGTTCAAAAAAAATAACTCTACTGAACATATAATTATTCAGTTTACAAGAAGTATAACTAAATCCTTTGAGAATTCTCTATTCACTTTGGGAGTTTTCATAGATTTAGCAAAAGCTTTTGATACAATTGATTATGAGATTCTTGTTAACAAATTAAAATACTATGGAATAACTGGCAGTGCTTTAAAGTAGTTTAAATATCGAAGTAGTCGCAAGCAATTTGTCAATGTTGATTCTAAACGGGAAAATAAATTTCCCGTTTAGAATCAACGTAGATGTAAAATGTGGAGTTCCTTAAGGGTCAATACTGGGACCACTGCTTTTCCTTATTTACATAAACGAACTTTATAAAGCCTCAAACTTAATGACAATCATATTTGCAGATGACACTAACCTATTTTTATCCCATAAGAACATTATATCTCTATTTGCAAGCATGAACAACAAAGTTCTAGTTTTTTTTAAGTTTTACAAATTTCTTAGGTATTTATATCGATGAAAATCTTTCTTGGAAAAAACACATCGAAAATTTGTGCGGTAAAATATCAAAGAATATTGGAATATTAAGCAAAGCAAGAAGCATTCTAAATAAGCATACTTTATTCAACTGTATCATTCATTTATTCATTGTTACTTAAACTATGCGAATATTGCATTGAGTATGTTACACGCCTTATTAATTTTAAGAATCGTTTTACTCGTGCCAAGCCCCTCCTAATTGATGTAAAAGTTTTTAAAATATATGAGCTGAATATGTTCAATGTTCTTTGTTTTATATTTAAGTGTAAAAACAGTTCATCATCTGAACCTTTTCATAACTTATTTTCATTAAAAGAAAAAAACAAATATATCTTACTGAATAATAAAACTATTTATCAAACTGTTTACCATACAAAATTTGGAAAATCGTGCATTTCGTTTCGTGGAGCTTTTTTATGGAATAAAATAATTTTTAAAAGTTTTGATATTCTCGAAAATTATAGTTACCACTCCTTCAAACAAAAACTGAAAAATATTGTATTTTCAATAGATGAAATATCTTCGTACTTTTCAATTTTCAGTTTTAAGATATTTCAATTTTAAGATTTTACAACGACATTATTACTTTTTCTTTGAAAAATATATTTATGCAGTGATATAGTTGTAAACAAGAACGAAAAAGAAAAAAAAATTGATTTCCAACGCTAATATTTGGGAGCTTTATAGGAATTTCGTCTCTTTGATAAAGGCGATGAAAAAACAAATACTTAGTTTTGGTTAAGTTATTGGATAATTGTTGGTTAAGTTATTGGATAACTTATTTGCATTAAACCATTCAATTACTTTTATAAATTTTTTGTTGACTGCTTTAAATAGAATTTTTATATTACTATGGTAATAAAATAAACTGGTATCGTTTTTAAACCAAATTATATTTGCATTCTTAACCCCGTAGTTAACTAGTTTTTAAAATAAAATATGGTGGTCAACTGTGTCAAAGGCTTTGCTAAGGTCTTTAAAAATGCCTAATGTATACTCTTTTTTATGAAAGGCTCGAAAAATATCATGAACAAGTTTAAGAAAAGCATGATCAGTTAAATGACATTTTTTGAACCAAAATTGTTTATTACATAAAATATTGTTTGTTTTTAGAAAAGAGAATAGTATAGAGAACAGAATAATTATACGTTATTCGTTCCAGTATTTTAGAGAAGCAAGAAAGAATGGAGATAGGTCCATAATTAGAAACATTAGAAAAATCACCCGATTTAAAAACCGGTATAACTCTTTCAGTTTTATAATTTTCTAAAAATATTCCTTGTTTTGAAGCAAGATTAAAAATATGCAAATGTGACATTTTATCCCAACAAAATAGTTTGCGATGTATGTTCTTTCATCGTTCAATCGACGACTTAAAATACAATAACTTTTTATTTGCTTTTTGCAAAATGTAAAACCATAGCTTAGCAACAATATCAAAAACATTTTTTTGAGATTTTTATATTTAGAGATAATTTGATTCAAAAATTAAGGTAATTTTATAGCCCAAATATTTTTGAAAGAATATAGTGTTTTTTTGATTTCACAACTACATCAATCATAGCATCATCTCACCCCAACAGCCTGCATAATTATAAATGATCAGCGTTGATCACACAAAAGGAATTGCCTCCCACTAAAAAGTTAACTTTTAAGAAAACTATTTTTTTCTTTTAGCAATAGCCAATTTTCAAAACTTAACTTGGAAATTTAATGAGGGTCAGGTAATATCATCACTTTTTGCTATGTCTAATAACATCTGATCTACAACATCTGTAAATATACTAAGGTATAATAATATCTGTTTGACAAAATCTGAAATTTCAACTGATGTTTAATCTGTGTAAAAAGTGTATGATTACTACAGATGTCGTTACATCTATTCAATTATCTAAATATAATAACATCTGTGCAACTACATCTGGAGATTTTACAGATGTAGTTACATCTTTTCAATTAAATTAAAAATAACTGCATCTGTACAACTACATCTGTAAATTGTAAGATGTAATTACATCTTTTATTTATATTAAAAATAGCCACAGGATTTTATGAAATTAATAAATTATATACGTCATTTTAACCAGATGTAATTACATATATGGTTTTTTTCAGATGTAGTCACATCTGGAGAAAAATGTTAAAAACAAATGCATTATTTTAACCAGATATAGTTACAAATAAGATTTTTTTCAGATGTAGTTACATCTGGAAGGAATTTTTCCAGATGTTATTAAACTTAGTGAAGAATTACCAGATGTATTTACATTTTCCTAAAGAAGTTGTTAGAGATCATTGATTTTCCAGATGATATTGGACAGATTTTGTTGGAGTAAAAAAAAATACAGATATTCTCGGACGAAAGTGCATAGATGATCTTAAACTACTCTACAGATGTTGTTGGACAGATATCGTCAACTTTTACCAGAAAACAGACGAAAATACAATTTTTCAATTAATTCATTTTTTTGTAAAACCTCTATTGTATTAGTGGAACCTGTTGAACCTTAGCACTATGTGTACCTAGGCCACTAGGTTCGTTTCAAATATTCGCGCGATATTAACTTTTACTGTCTATGGTATTAGGTATATCACTACCGACTATTTAATGTGAAGTTAGCCACATGCTGCCACTAATCCGGTGTTTGCTGTTATAGACGTTAAAACTTTTTTTCGCGAAAAATTAAGTATTTCTAATTTATTTTGATGTCTGATAGTTTTAAACGTTTAATAATAGTCAATTACTTTTTATATGCGATAAGTTTTTTTATTTAACAAGTGTCCAAACAATAAAAAACCTCAAAACTATTTAATCAATCATTTTGTTAAAGTTGGAGTAGCGTTGTACCTCAGTCACTGTCGATCAGTTGTTCCTTGATCAGTCCCAATTGGCATGCGTTGTCCGGGGGACGCCTTCGGACATCATATGGACGTCTGGACGTCTGTGAGTAGTCCTACGGATGTCCCTCGTACAACACGTGCCCATTAGGGTGGCCAAGGTACAACCTGGATGTTGTACTTTGAGCTACTAGAAGATTTTGTTAAACTATTTTACACGTATCTATATATTATAATCCTGGATGATTTATTATTTGTTTTATTATTTTTCACCTAAAAACTGGAAATGGCCTGAAAAAGAGGACTTGAATCTGTACCCGATAAGTGGCATTATAGAAAAAATTAAAACCCCACCAAAAGCTAACAAGAACAGAGAAATTTATCAAATTCCAGAGATACAGAAGTACTGAGATTTCTACTAAATGCATAAGGCTGAATAATATATCTCATATTGATAGTATTCTTTCAAAAACTAGTCCAGATCACTGATTAAAAAATTAAGAGAGAAATGATCATTTATAAACTTAATTATTTAAATATTTAAATTTCTATGTTTTGTAAGATAGAATTGTTTCGATATATATATATATATATATATATATATATATATATATATATATATATATATATATATATATATATATATATATATATATATATATATATATAATGTGATATGTTTAAATCTACCTAGGCCTATGTACCTACTAATTTTTAAGTTTGTGATGTGACAATAATTAAAATATAATTAAAAGTTTGTTGCTTTTGTTTAAATATTTTGTTTAAAAAGCAAAAATAAGATTGAATATTATTTTGATTTTGTTCAGAATTTCTAAGGTGTTTTGTTAAATAATGTAATAGACCAAATAAAACGATTTTGGTTAAGAAAAGTTAATAATTTACTTAAATTACCTCCAAATTCTCAATCTGTCCTAAATACAGCGTAGTACTGGCCCAGGTACATAGGGTATGTTGTACCTTGGCCTTAATTACTATTTTTTTAACTTTAAAATCTATATACTAAGTATAAAACCAACATTTATGATATTTTGGTGGTGAGTACCCAAATAATTAACCTTTCTAATGATTCTTAATGCGGTTTTTAAAAACGTTAAATTGCAAAAAACGTCAGTCATACACACACCAAAAAAAAATCGTTAACTTTGTGGTTTGAAAGTTGCATAACTATTCAAATAATAATAATATAGCGATAAGTTGATATTTTTCAAACGCTATTATTTAGCTCTAACAATTTAAAACTTGTTTTGTTTTCATTTTACATTTTAAAAACAACCTTGAAGTGTCTAATTAAGATACATTAAAACATAGTGAAGAAAAGAAAAAAACAAAACAAAACAAAACAACATTTGTTTATTATGTTAATAATATTAATTTGAAGATTATAGGACGAGGCTAGTTAAGCAATTTTTATTAAATCAATAAGATTTTTTGATTATTAATTTTTTGAAGTGTCAACAAGAAGTTACATAACTTTTTCAATATCAGAAAGATAACTTAATCTGCTAAACTGGTTTAAAAAAGCAATTAAATTCCCTAGCAATTAAAGGGTGGACGTGTATTTCAGGCACCCCCATTTAGTAAGTCCGTAAAAAAGTCTTATACGAAACAAATATTGTTGAAAACCATACAATAACTAAACCTAATCCTGATTCTTAAGTTTTGGCTTAGGGTTTGGATAGGGTATAGCTTTCAATAAAATAAACTTTGTTATTAGATCCAGGGTTCAAATATAGTTTTCAATAAATGTTTTGTTTAAAAAATGACTTGTTTTTTAAGGACTAAAGAGGATGCCTAAAATACACGTCCACCAAGTAAAGCAGCTGTGCAGGGAAATTTATGCAAAAAATGACTGCTATTCAGGGTCGACAACACCGGGTGGGTCAGAGGACTTTTTTTATTTTCGGAATTTTTCTGCCCCTCCATTTCGAAATCTGTGTCGTTAGCCTTGTCTTTCAAAATTTTAAAAAAATTGTAAAAAAAATGTCTACGAAGGATTGTTAATTTTTCACATTTTTAATAGAGCTTTTCACTAAACACTCCTCATGCTAGTTAAAATGAAAACAAGCCCACGTTTTTAAAAATGGCGGTAATTAAATTAAAATGAAATAACAACAACAAAAGGAAGCTTTTTATTTTTCTTTGATATTCATTTATGTTAATAATAAAAACTTTAAAAAATCTAGAACTTCTAGTTCTAGATTTTTTTATTTTTTCATTGTTTCTTTTACTTTCTGATAGTATCAACTTACCTATTTATCATTTTGGCTAAAGCTTTATTAAAGCAGAACAGTATACCATTAAAATCTATACAATCCTTACAATATATTGCATCGTAGGAGGTATCTTTTAATACAACCTGCTGCTCGCATTAATCACAGCCTGTTGCTCGCAAGTCAAGTTTGATGTTAAAATTTCGATGTTAAAATGCGGCTCTCCAGTTCCATGCACAAATACTTTTATAATATTGAAAATAAGATGTTAGTAGCTCTTTAAAAAATGAAAAAATTTTATAAATTGTAAACTTTGGCTTTTCAGTCTTAAAATGTTGTCAAAAATTCAAAAGTTGCGATTTCTAAGCCATAGTAAGAATTTCGGAAAACATCGAGGAATACTCTCCTCCATCAAAGTTTTAATGTTTCTCTTTGTTCTTTTAAATTCCATAACTGTAAGTAGGCACTTCACACGATTTTACTTTTATCATTATCTCTGGCTGTAAATAATATCAAATAACACGAATAGTAAAGACGTTTTGAGAATGAGTTTGCTTTTTAAATTGTCATAACTGTTTCCCAAGTTATGACAATTTTTGTTGGGCTAAATAACGCTTATTTTGCGTCAAGATTTGTTGAGTTTTCCTTAAGGATTTATGGCACAAAATTATGATATTAGATTTATTTTTTAAATGCTATCAGTGAGAAAGAGTTTCATTGAAGTGCTAAATTATCTTTATTGTTTTCTTTTTTTACTAAAGAATCAAAGCATTCAATTCTAAAAATTTTTATTCTCATATTAGGGGCATGTAGGTAAGGATCCCACTGCTCGTTTGCCCCATTTAGTGTAATTGAGTCAAAAGCTATAAAAGCTTTGTTAAAACCGTAAAAATTAACTTAATTAAAGAAAAAGAGCTTTTTCAAACTGTCAGAGTGAACAAATTCATTTACATTTATAAATATCAAGAAAATATGTAAAAATCTTAGGGCTTGTTTCCCCCATTCAGGGCAATTGGGCCAAGAACAATCAAAGGTCTGTAAAAACAATAAAAATTAATTTTAGTTAAAAAAAGAAAGCTTTTTAAATCGTCAGAATGAAAAAATTTATTTTTATTTTTAAATATTAGGAAAATATGTAAAAATACACAGGGCCCGTTTTCCCATTTTGGGGCAAATTGTGCCAAGAGTACATAAAGCTCTGTTAAAACGGTAAAAATTGACTTTAGTTAAAGAAAAAGAGATTTTTAAAATTGTTCGAGTAAACAAATTCATTTAAATTTATAAATATCAAAAAAATAGGTAAAAATTTTAGGTCTTCTTTCCCCGAATCGGGGCAATTGGGCCAGGAGCAATTAAAGCTCTTTAAAAATAATAAAAATTAACCTTGGTTAAAAAACAAGTGCTTTTTTATATTGTCAGAGTAAACAAGTTCATACACATTTATAAAAATCCAAAATATATGTAAGAATCCCAGTGCTCGTTTACCCCATTTGAGACAATCGGGTCAAAGGCAATGAAATTTCTGTAAAAACAACAAAAAAAAAACTTTAGTTAAAGAACAAGAGCTTTTTTTAAATATTGTAAGAGTAAACAAATTGATATGCATTTATAAAAATCCAAAATTTCCGGAAAGAATAGACTTGAAATGTAAACCATAGAAATGCAATGCCTTGCTTTGTCCAATTACTGTCTGAAACACTCCATGTACTTTCTTCTGGGGCATTTTCAATTTAAAAACTCGAGAGAGACTTAGTAGTTTTTCCTTTAAATATGAAATGTGGTGGAATAAACATGAAATGTGGTGGAAAGTTACCCATTGCATTGATACAAGCTATTACTCTGACTGTTTCCCGGTTACCTGATTGACGACAATGTTGATACTTAACTCTTTTTTTAGCAACTATTTTTCCAGGACGATCATCAAATTGCATTCCAGTCTCATCCATATTGCTAATGTTTTGCGGTTTCTGAAGTAGGTTGTTTTCAGTTAACACATTTTTAAGAATGAAAAAAATATTTTGACACTTTACAAACATTCATACACTGATGTCTAATAGCTGCTGTACCTTCTGGTTGACGTAAAGTTAAATCTTTGTACCTTTTGCAGATCCCACGCCACCATTTTTCTGTAGGAGTTCTATTCTTGAATGATTTTTTATGTTTTAAAGCAAAATTTTCAGCTCATTTTGCAATCGAATCGCAAATTGAAGAAGCAGTAAAATTTTGTATTGACCACGATTACTTTACTGAGAGGAGTATTACTGACGGATATAGTTCACGATTCAGTTACTACGATTTAAAATACCTCTTCCAAAAATAATTTGGTTATTAATTTCATATCCGGACACTACCTGTGTAACTCAATTCTCGACCAGGTTAATAAAATCTTCATCACAAATATAGAAACGCTAAGGATTCTCTTTATAACCCAATGAAATTAATCAACCAAGAGGAGTTTATGACCATCTTAGCAATACATGACAAATATGGGCATCAATATATGTCCTTGATTTTAATACAAAAAAATGTTGGAATAACACTTTTTAATTTTATTTAGTGTAACAAAATAAATTGGAGAGCAGGTGCATGCATTCAAAAAGAAAAACCATCCTCAACACCAGTAACAAGTTTCTGGAAAGATAGGTTTGATTCTCTCAATCATTAATTAGAGATATGGCTGAACAAAGCCTCTATTTATTCATTGTGGTTTTTGAGGAAAGGTTGTTTTTTCAGCACGTACCAAGTGGGCATTAGACGTCCGACAGACGTCAAATGGACGAAAAATTTTAAAAGTAACTAAAAACACTTTTGAAGACAAATTCTTTCTATGAAAATAAAGAAATATTATATACAAGGAAACATACATATATATATATATATATATATATATATATATATATATATATATATATATATATATATATATATATATATATATATATCTATGTTGAATAACAAAAAATGATTATCTACATTATGTCGTTATAAAGTTCATAAAGTTAAAAAAACTGCTGATTTAAAAAATCCAAAATATCTTCATTGTTATCTGCAACGCCAAAAAATGATTTTAACATTTCTGTATTGGCGGAGGCAAACGAAAGGCAAATAAGAACATATTTTTTTATCATTTAAAGAACTGGTTATGCTTTTATAAAATGATTCGACTCATTTACTTTACCACTGAACCCAAATCAAAACAGCAGCAAGCTGTTTTTAGCAAGTTTTTCTATTGCAAACAAAAAGAATATATTAATAAAATTGTCAAAATAAAATAAAAAAAACTTCCACATAATATGTATAGTCTCATAGCAAGCGGGAAATCTAGGGTGATGCCACTCATGTATAGACATTAGTTTTTTTGCAGCAATAAAGTTAAATCTTTATTGAAAATACATAGCAGCGCAAAAGAAACAAGGAGTTTGAGAGATCTATAATTACTTATTTCAATGCATTAAAATTTTTTTAGATTAGTATAAATAAAACATTGAAAATAAAATGAACAAATATACTATGAAACAACGAACTAAAAAACAATTGAATTTTATTTTAAAAATTGTATAAACAAGAACTAATGCATAAACTAGATCATCAGAGTCAAAAATAGACCGATTTATAGCAAGTTTTCAATAACAAGACTCCGTCTATGATTTCCTTCAAAAACTGCTCTAAATAAAGAAAATGTGCAACGCATATTCGGATTCAGGATCACAAAACGTAGACGTTCAACGCTATGACTTTAGTTATCGTGGAGACGAATTTAACAAACTTTACCCACGTTGCAATTTTTTTCATGCAAATTACAGTTTGTAAAAAATTTAAAAATAATATTTTTAAATTTTAGCTTTTTTTGAGTTTGCAATTGGTTTTGAGCAAAAAGCCAAAGAAAGATCGAATTTTATACACAACCTTGTCACAAAGCTAATTTTATACGCAACCTTGTTACAAAACTAATTTTTCATTAAATGGTTTTGTCATTAAATAAAACTCCAGAAAATCCCTGAGACACATATAGGAGGCAAGTAAACCCTAAAAAGTGAACGGTTTGGTGTGGAGTATCATCTAAAAAGGATCATTGCTCTATATTTTTTGAGAATGAAGCGGGTGCTGCATTTACACACAATCATTTTTATAGACTTTAACCGTGACTGTCTCACAAAATCATTTTGTGAGACAGTCACGGTTAAGGTCTCTATAAAAACTTACTCATTTGAAATAAAAATTTGTTAAGTAAGATTGGCAGAGACCGGAGGGTAGGTATTTATGGAGCTAAAATATCCTGGATCTACAAACCGTTTCACCAGCTTGTTTAAGGCTAGCTTTAAGTCCGAATTGTGACATTTATTGCCTTTCTTTTAAGCAGCAAAAAAAGATAATTTTTTTGTTTTCAGAGTTATTCTGTTGCTTTTGCAGATTCATGTTAAACTAAGTTTGGCAGATTTTTTATTTTAAAATTGTGGATTATATAGATTGTAGGTAATCTATATAGTTTTGAAACTATTTGTTGTTCAATGAACTTTTAAATTTAGCGCTACGGCTTTTTATGTGCGCTCACATGAGAAGTCCTGCATGCATAAATAATGTCCAAAACAAATTATTTGTGTACCATTCAGTAAAAATGATCTGTGGGAAGTAGCAACTGTTAATAATGTCTTGTGGAAAAAATACCAATCATTAATAATGTACTTAGGGAATTATTTGTGTAGTAATCATTACAAAAAGTGAACAAGTTAAACGACTCATAAAAAATGAATCTCCCAATAGGCAGCGAATTTTGTTTTCAACATGGATCATCTCTACAGAGTTCATAAATTAGGCAAAACTTTAAATAATTAAAATGTTGCACAAAACTTCTGACCACAGTGTAATGGAAGCCTGATTATTATGCATCAAATAAGCCTCATTTTACTTCTAATGCATGGTGAATTAGATTTATGAAAATTATTAAAAAAAAAAGTTAGTAAAACGTGAGCTCCACAATCGTAATTGTGTTTTACGTATAAAAAAAGTTTTTCTAAACTATGTTGGGTCTCAAACGAAGCGAAGTAATAAAAAAAATTCAAAAACAATCTTCAAAAACAATCTTTGTTTTAAAAAATTATTTTAATTGTAATGTAAAAAATGTAATTGTAAATAAAAAAAAAAAAAGTATTTCATTTAAAGTAAAACTTAAGTTTTTTTGGCAACAAGACCTAACATGACATACTTTTGAATATCTTTTCTTTTGATAAAAATAAATAGTATTCGAGCAAAAAATTTGACATCACCCATGTAAAATACTAGATCCGCAACTAGATAGACCCACCCGCTAGATCCACAACTGCATAGTTGTTGCAAATTGCCGTTAAACACAAATGAAATAAGAAACGAAAACTGAAAATGCATATTAAAAAGGTACAGAAAAATAAAATGTGTAAACTAAAACTTACGAACTAAATTCGGGATGACCTTGTACTGGAGTTTTCGTTTTAACACTTGGCGGCTTAAATTCTGCCGTCAAAACATTGCGATCGTTTGCTTGTAAAACAGAAAGTGGTTTTGGTTCTCGATAACATTCAAGCGATAATCGCTTCTTCATTTGAAGTCGATGACGATAACTAAGTTTCTCTGTAGGCAGGACCGGAGTAGTCACATCCTTGGAAAAAAGAAAAAACATCTCATCAAAAGAATTAAAACTCCATGTATCACTAAAACTCCATGTGTCACTAAACTCCATGTGTCATTAAAACTCCATGTGTCACTAAAACTACATGTGTCACTAAAACTCCATGTATCACTAAAACTCCATGCGTCACTAAAACTCCATGTGTCACTAAAACTCCATATGTCACTAAAACTCCCATAATAATAAAAACTAAAATATAATTTGAAAATTCTAAATAGTTACCATCGTAATGTTCTTATTTTGAAAATTAGATTTCGGAGTTAAGTTACCCGGAGTAAAGTTTGTAGAATTAGCTGTTTTCAAATGGTTATCTAGGTAAGCTCGCAACTCACAAAGGAATGAAGGATGAAGCTAAAAAAATAAACTAAATGAAAAAAAAATAAATAATAATAATAATAATAAAAGATAAATTCTGTTCCATTTATGATACGCTTTAAGAACATATATATAATAATAATATATAATAACAAACACCCATCAATAATATTGAAATATTTTAGAAATATTTAAACGTAACGTTCCACTCAAAACTAAAAAAAATCAGAAAAGATTTTGTTTAAATACTGTAAAACTTATTTATATTTTATATATATATAAAAAGATCCTGAGCTTTGTTCGCCTGCAAGGACTCGCATTTATTTAGTTCATTGTATTAGAGTAACAATTAAATATTCACAAACAAATAATAAAATAACATATTTAAGATATAAAAGTGAGTTATTTAATTTGAATAAACTGAAGTAGTGTGATAGTATACCACTAAATGATAACTGTATATTAGGTACCTGCTAAATGATAACTGTATATTAGGTACCTGCTAAATGATAACTGTATATTAGGTACCTGCTAAATGATAACTGTATATTAGGTACCTGCTAAATGATAACCGTATATTAGGTACCTGCTAAATGATAACTGTATATTAGGTACCTGCTAAATGATAACTGTATATTAGGTACTTGCTAAAAAATTTGTTTTTTAATTAAATCAAATATTAAAACTTTTTTCTGTCACATGGTAAAAAAAAGGTAAAAAAATTTACCAATTTAACTGTAAGAGCGACGTAAAAAAACCTTATTATGTTATGTTATCTTTAATTATGTTGGCTAAAATCTAGGAAATGTATCCAGTGAGCAAGTTATAGGATTCTCAAATAAAAAAAATAAAAAAAGGTTTTCTTTTAAGACATCTGAAAACAATTTTCTTGTTGTTGTTGCACACCTATAATAAATGCAGCAGGAGTATCCCAAAGGAGCTATATTAAAAATCTCAAGTATTCTAAATTTAAGTAAAAGAAGGACAAAACTACTTTGTAAGAATATGCAGCAAAACTTAAGAAAGACAATACTAGAACCTAATATATCAACTCAGATTGATGTACTGCATCACACACTGTCAGATATTTATGACAAAACTGAATCATTTATTTCAAGGAATGAATAATAAGTTGCAGTGAAGTGAGGAGACAAGTTGCAGTCAATTAAGAGATAACACTATGTATTTTCACTTTTGCTCTGTTCCTGGGTTGAAAGTGTGTTTTCCTAACCCGTTAGGTCTAGAACAGAAAGGGAAAATCGCTGTTATTCCGGAAAAACTTTGCTTCTGTGACTGGGACAATGAAATTTGGAAAATCCCATGTTTTCGAGAAAATTTTCAATTTGCTTCCAATGCTGAGCTTCCTCCTATAATATTGTTGAACTGCTAGAGCAGTCCAGATGTTTCTACAATTCACCTAAACACTATAGAACGTTCAAGAAAATTCCATAACTTTCTAGAAACTCTCAAAACTTTCTAGAACATTCTAAAAGTAGCTGTACAAGTATAAAAGCACAGGTGTCTTGAACCAAGTTTCCAATTCATGTTATTGCAGACTGAAAGGATAACGATTTATAGTTGAAAGGAAGTTATTTATTTGATATGGCATCAAGAGATTGTTGGCATCCAGCTGATTCATTCTGCTACGTGTGCCGACAATTCATAAAGACAAGAGCAAAAAAATATTCAGTGGAAGCAAGTTGTATAATGTCTGAGGCCTAACAAGGCATACTTTGGCATGCCGGTCGGGGATGAAGACAAATCTTGAGCACCGCATTTCACGTGCAAATATCACAAGAAAACACCTGAAGGTGAACAGTTGCCTCTTGCTTTAGATGAATTTTAGATCTAGTTCATTTCATGAAGTTTTAATTTACAAAGTTTTATCATAAGTTGTGTATTGTAGACAAATATGTTTCATCTTGAAAGCGTTCCATATTTTGAAATTTTCTATCCTCAAATTATTATCATTCTTATGTATTATTATGTGCTATGTTACAGGTTGGTTCTTAGGAGAGAAACCAGCCATGATATTGCTATCCCGCAAATTTGGTAAGAGCTGACGGACCATTTAAGCAACTTCTACTTCTGCATGGTAAAACCAAAAAATTGTCAAAAATGCCCCTCAGATCGTTTATCCAGACATATCTTATTCCATTGCCCCAGTACCACACAGCCCTGATCTGCCTGTTCCGACTCCTCCTAGACGGAATTGGCCACCTTCAGGAGACAGCAGCAAGTCAGATAGCGAGGCAGATACTGGAGATATGGACTACCATTCTGCAGATGAGGTTGGGGATAGAAAGCCATACTTACCTAACCAGAAAGACGTGAACAATTTAATTAGGGACCCCGGGCTTACAAAATTGAATGCTGAGTTTCTGATACCTAGACTCAAACAATCGAACTTGGTTGATGATAGCGTACAAGTCACGAATCAGAGGAAGCAGCATCAAAGATTCTCCAATTTCAGCCAGCATGATGGGCTGTGCTTCTGCAAGGATGTTGCCAGTCTATTCCAAGCTATAGGTATTGGATGTAATCCTTTTGAATGGCACCTATTCATAGACAGTTCTTCATAATGG
This sequence comes from Hydra vulgaris, assembly GCF_038396675.1. Classification (NCBI taxonomy): domain Eukaryota; kingdom Metazoa; phylum Cnidaria; class Hydrozoa; order Anthoathecata; family Hydridae; genus Hydra; species Hydra vulgaris. The sequence continues at coordinate 35,788,643 of NC_088931.1, read as the reverse complement.
AAACAGCTACCCATCTCTCCCGATGGCCTACTCTGTGCATCTCAAAGAGGACTACACCAGGGTCAAAATGGTGCTGAGTGCATTAAAGTATGACCATTACGGATGGGAGGTCATCAGTGATTTCAAAATGATATCATTTATCATGGACCTTCAAGGACGTTTCATGAAATTTTTTTGTTTCCTCTGTCCCTGGGACAGCCGTAACACTAAGGCATGTTATCGCATAAAGCACTGTTCACAACAGATGGAGTTTTCTGTTGGGAAGAGCAATGTGAAGTTGGAGCCACTGATAGAACCTCATAAAGTGTTTATGCCACTGCTGCACATCAAGTTTGGCCTCATTAAGCGATTAGTCACAGAGTCAGCAGCATTTCAATACCTCCAAGATCTTTTTCCAAAGCTGTCTGAGGCTAAGATCAGGACTGATTTATTCGTCAGACCACAGATAAAAAAGATCATAGAATGTGAGGATTTCACAAAGCTATTGAACAGGACGGAGAGAGCAGCTTGGAGCAGTTTTGTTACAGTTGTTCAGGGCTTCCTAGGTAATCACAAAGTTGAAAACTATGTGGAGTTGGTGCAGGCTATCATAAAGAATTATGCCAAAATGGGATGCAGAATGTCTTTGAAAGCCAATATCCTTGATTCACATCTCAACAAATTCAAGGAGAACATGAGACCGTACTCTGAGGAGCAAGGCGAGCGCTTTCGTCAAGATATATTGGACATTAAACATCGTTACGAAGGACAGTATAACGAAAACATGATAAGGGACTACATTTGGGGGCTACTTTGAGAGTGTGATTCACCGTGCAATCGTAAATCTAGAAAATCTAAACATTTTTGAACCTTGTTGAGTGGTTTCCAACTATGTTTGTCTATTCCTCGTGCAACTTTGTTTTTATCTGATCATAATGAAGAAAATGAAAAAAATCATATTTTCAAAAAAAAAGGAGTTTTCTTTGTACTGTTGTCGTGTAAGCAAAGAGTTGACATAAGCAATGGGAATATAACACTTAGAAGCCAGGAACAAAAAATGTGTTACATAGTGTTGTAGTTTGATATTTGTAAAAGATACTTCTTATTTAATTTGTGGTATGATTGACAAAAAAGGTTTGAACCTTTTAACTATGATTTAATTACGATTTAAATAGAATACATCTTACTGACTGACTTATGATTTAACTAAAATACATCTTACTAACTGGTTTATGATTTAACTAAAATACATTTTATTGACTGGCTACTGATTTCATGCTTATTTATATTGCATTTAATAAATTTGAATTGTTTGATAAACCTTAATTTTACAAACAAACAAAAAAACAAAAATAAAACAAAAAATTCATTAAAATCAGAATAAGTACATTAAAAAAGAAAAACAAAAAAAGAAAAAAAAGAAAAGAAGGTTCAATGTCCATAAGTCCAAACATTGTTCTAGTAAAATTGCAAATAAAAATTATGAAAAGTTTGGTTTTTATAATACAATTAGATTATTACAATATAATAATAAAGTTTATTTTTTATTTTTAAAATGTAATTACCACACACTTTTGTTTTCTTGATTAAAAACATATTAACATGTAGCAAGGAGTTGCTGTGCTTATTCTAATGAAACATTTTTCTTATTATGTGATAAATGTCAAGTGTTTTTAAAATTTTTTAATAAAACTTAATATGAATGTAAAAAAAAAATTAAGTGAGCCTGCAGAACCTAAACTAGGTAAAATTTAATTTACTTGTGCAAAGCAATTTTTTTAAATTCAAGGTGAGTTATTATCACTCAAGTTTATTTTTTATGTTTATTTATCAACTTAAGATGGTATTTTTAAATATTATTTAATGTGATAGACTTATAAATATTTTTTTATTATAGACACCTTTTATAGCTGATAAAATAGATTTAGCGATTGTTTTCTTGATGTGTGACCTATTAGAGTCAAGTCTTATAAATACAACTTATGTTAAAAATAAGAATCTGATAAATGATGATGAATAAAAGCATGTTACAAATAAAAATGTATTACAAATAAAAATATGTTACAAATGAGAGTTAAAAAAGTGACAAAAAAGGTATGCCTTATACTCTATACAGAAAAAAAAAAAAAGAACTAACTTCAATAAAGTTTTTGCATCTTTTTACTGCCTTGCTCATGTAAGGGGGATTTACATTAGATACATTTGACAAGTCTGAATAAATACAAAAAATATTTTTTGCAGGATAACACTTATCATTATGATCCCAAGTTAAACTTGAAAAAGAAACCAAGTGACTTTCTTTAACAATGTTTTCCACTGAATAAGCCTAAAAAAAGTTCACATAAGTGTCATAAGAGTCTGTAAATTAAGTTAATATATTATAATATATAAAAAAACTCATGTCTGTTTGAGCTTGTAAATAAGTGAACATTTTCAACAAAAACAGCAGAGCAAGCTAAACTAAAGTTTCTGAAAGTAACTTTTAAAAACAGAAAACTTGTAGAAATTTATTTAAAGATAAAATACCAACTCACAATTTCCAATACAAAAAGTTATAAAGAAAAAGAAAGGGAAACCCGAGTAGGGGCCAGTAAAGTAATTGTTTTTAAATTCTCTCAATACTTCAACTGTATGTGAATAGATGAATTTCCTTATAATAAAGAAAAATATTTTAACAAGTTTTTAATAAAATTCATTTATTAAATTACTTATTCAAAACAAATTTTTTAATAATTTTAACAAAAGCTCTTTAGTCATTGACTGAATTATAAAACAAAATTTTCAATTTTGCTTGAAATTATAAGTGAAAATTTGAAATTTTATTTGAAATAGAAAATTATAATTTAAATTATAAATATACATATATATGTATATGTATATATATATATATATATATATATATATATATATATATATATATATATATATATATATATATATATATATATATATATATATATATATATATATATATATGTATATGTATGTATGTATATATATATATATATATATATATATATATATATATATATATATATATATATATATATATATATATATATATATAAACATACATATCAGTCTTCTCCACTTGGCTGGTGCTTTCACACTTGCCCACACGCACGCAAATACTTTAGTAAGACCTTAAAAAATCACTTGCAACACTTCGTTTTGCAGTTTTTATTTATTTTATTTTGAATTTATTTAAAGCATTTTTTTAAATTATTTTTTTAAATTGAAATAAAAATAAAAAATAAAAATGAATTTTTAAAATCATGACCACCTGACTAGCGCTTTTTCATTTGGCATTAAATTTCGAATGGAGAAGACTGATTTAAATATATATATGGAAATTACGCTTGCTTTTATGAATAACTAAAGATTCTGTTAACAAAAATTTTGATTTTTACAATTTAACAAAATGTTAAATTGAAAAATCAAAATAAAAGTAAAAAAGTTATAAATTATGCAAATATAATTCTTAATTATGACAATATAATATTGAATTATGCTAATCTTCTTTTAATCTTGTTTATAAAAAATAATTTACTTTGAATTACAAATAAATCTGACTTTTAATAAAAGCTTGTTTAACTATGGACTCAATTGTTTACAAAAACTTTACAGTAATACAAATCTACAAAAAATCTTACATGTAGTACAACCTTGCATAATATATTCAGCCAGTAATCAATTAAATTCAACCAATTGATTACACAGTTATAACAAGTTTATATTAAAATTTATTTGAAATACTCTGTATACACATTATTATGATGCACAATCCAAAGTTTATTACCTTTAAACCACCATGGAATTTAACTATAAGAAATTGTTTTGACCTATCATCACAAAGATAAACTGTTTGGTCAACTCTAAAAGAAGAAAACAATTCTAAACTAAATGCTTTTTAAAATTTTCCAAGATGTTTCAATCTGAATAAAAAAAAAGAAATTGTAAATGTTTATAAAGCACACTTACCCAAGCATACAGTTTTCAGGTTCAATCTTTACAGCAAAGCCTACAATATCAACTTCATTGTAAGGTATTTTATTCATTCTGCATAAATCAGCTATACTGTATGCCTAATAAATGTTTTGAAGACAAAAATTAAAAAAAAAAATTGGAATATTTTTATTATATATTAACAACAGCCCTTCATGTACTGTGATTTATGAAACATCAAACATTTTTGCTTTGTATAGTAAACACCTGTCATTATTGTGACACAGCATGCTTAACACCAGGCTTTAATAAAAAATTGTTATATAATTTTCATCAGCCTTTGTTGTGTAGTCAAACATAAACATAAGTCTCAGTAATTTATAAATTACAAAACCCACTGAGACTATACCAGCCAGTATGTATATATGTATATATATTCCAAAATATGTAATTTCATTATAAATTATCTATTGTTATAAATCCACTGGACCTTTTCAAACCAATTATAATTAAAATAAGTCATTAGAATCATTTCATTATATATTACCACTATTGTATTTAAATGAAATACCCACTTTTTAAAATTATAATAAACTAAATGAGGGAAGGAGGGAAAATAGGGTGTTATAAAGCATATATAAAACACACCAATATAACATAAACCAATAAAAAATTTTAAATCAAAAAAAGTTTATAAAAGAGAAATTTTTGAATTTATTTCTAACTATATCTTGAATGTTTGGTTTAAAAAAATAGAAAAATATCCACACAAAAAAAAGAAGAAAAAAAAAAAAAAGATTCTTAAACTTTAACAAAATAAAACTATAAAACATTAAAAGTTGAAACAGTTTACTACCCTGCCCACTACCCTTACAGGAATATTTCATGGGTATTCCATGGAAAACCCGTTACTTATAGAATTCCATGGAAAACCCATGGAATTCTATGAGTAAACCCATGCTTACTCTTAGAATTCCATTAAATTTCCATGGGTGAATTTCCATGAAAATTGAAATCCTATGGAATTTCCATGGGCTTTTTTTTAATAGCTCATGTTGCACCATAGGTTTTACAAATGCATTTGTAACACGAGTAAATAATATTTTCTGCATTCTTCTGTTTTTCTGTATTTAATAAGACTATAAATTATATATTTTTTATAATGCACATTTAATATGATTAAAACTAAACATACAGACATAAACAACTAGACATATTTGCAATAGCTATGATAATGATAAATGTAGGCATTTTATAATGCATTATAATATGATATTATCAGAGATGTTGGTTTCGAGATTTAAATCTTGGTCCTGAGACATCTCAAGACTCATTTAATTGTTTTGGTCTCAGTCTTGGTATTGAATCTAAATGTCTTTGACTTTAGGGTCCATATGTCTCTGGATATTATCATATTTTGATGCATTATAAAAATATTATATGATGCATTATAAAAATATTATGATGCATATATTATAAAATACATTTATTTATTCATTATTTGTATATTTAATTATACATTATTTATGCATATGCTTATTCTAGCTATTGAAATAGCTTTGCTTACTTTGCATAACTTGCAATAGTATAGCAAGTATGTCAAGTGAATCAGTTTGATTTTTAATGTTGATTTGGTTGACAACAAATGTTTATTTGGTTTACTACAAATATTTTAGTTTTAATGTACATTAGATATTTGAAATATACAACCATATTAGTATTAGATAAGATTAGATAAGCAGTGTATCGGATAAGATTAGATAAGCAGTGTATTGGATAAGATTAGATAAGCAGTGTATCGGATAAGATTAGATAAGCAGTGTATCGGATAAGATTAGATAAGCAGTGTATCAGATAAGATTAGATAAGCAGTGTATCAGATAAGATTAGATAACTAATGTACAAAAGATAACTAGTACTATCTGTTTGCATAAAAATGTTTGAAGTTAAAACACTTTATAGTACGGTAAATGTTTGTTAAGTATTAAAAAACTTTATTTTATGATAAATGTTTTATTTAATTTTAGTTCTGTTAAGTTGTTTTTTGTCTTTTTGTTGACATGACCATTCAAGTTGGGATTTAGTTAGCGACTAGATCTATTAGGGATATTTATTTTTTCTTTACTTTTAAATAGTAGAATTATTAGAATATGTAAATAATAAAATATTTTGTGTATACATCCTTTTATTTTTACTTTATTATTTTATTTAAATTACTTCATTATAAACAGGTTTGACTGGCAATATAAATAATGTTGTTCATCATTTATATCGTTTATAACATTGTCAGTTTTTATGTGCATTTAATATTTTTTAAAATAGTTCAAAAGCTGCCTAAATAGAATGGCGAATTGAGTTCGAATTAACCAGATAAGATATAACAGTAATCTTTGGGATTCAACTTTTAATGATGTTCCAAGAACAACTTAGTTGGAGAAGGAAAACTATGATGTTTTAAAATATCAGAAAGGGAAGTTAATTAATGCACAAGATTTTACTTCACAGTTAAATATAAGCATACAAAAACATTTATTACAATACAATTATTTTTCTTTGTTTATATTTAACTGTGTTTATATTTAAATGTGAAGTGCTTATCTTAAGTAAAAATAAATTAATTTATGCACAGACTTTAATATTTATGTTTTTACATTATTATACTTAACAAATCACATATTTATTATACTTATTATGTTTTAAATAGTAAAGTAAAAATATAATAAATTTTTGAATTTAATAGTGTGCACATAAGTCCTTTTATTGTAACTTTATCATTTTATTTAAATTACTGAATTATAAGCAGGCAAGTTTGACTGGCGATAGAAATAATGTTTTACATCTTCAGATAGATCCAACAAAAAAGAAGTAAGCTTTTCTTAAATTACGATTTATAAGTAATAATATATTTGTTGCTGCCTTGTTCTATATAAATGTTAGCAACATACAGGTAACATTTATATATGTGCATAAGTCTTTTTATTATAACTTTATCATTTTATTTGAATTACTACATTATCAGAAGGCAGGTTTGACTGGCAATTTAAATGATGTTGTACATTATGCAGATAGCTCAGACGAAGAAGTAAGTTTTTTTTTAAATTACAATTTATAAGTAAAATTATATTTGTTACTGCCTTCTTCTATATAAATGTTATTAACATGCAGGTAACATTTATATATGTATTAGTTTGTGCATAAATCTTTTTATTTTAACTTTATCATTTTATTTAAATTACATTATAAGCAGGTACGTTTGACTGGAAATATAAATGATGTTGTACATCATGCTTGGACAGAAAAGATATAATAATCTTTTATTATTTATAATATCTATATATTATCTTGTATTATCATTATTTATAATAACTACATATATTATTTATAATATTTATAATAATCTTATATATAGTTATTATTTATAAATAATGATATATTCATTGCTACTTTTTTCTATATGTTACCCAACATTTGGCAACATTTATATAGAACATTCAAAAAGTTGTGTGCTGATGCGTAATTGTAAAGTAAGTTATAATAGATAATAATTATAAGTATAAATAAATTAGTAAATAAAGATAATTAGTATGTAGATGTTAATCGTATGATGTATTGTCAAGATTCGTGAAATGGACAATGATACTGTGGTAAAACAATAATGAATATCAAAATGTAAATGGCAATTTTTTTGACAATTACCTGGTTCTGCAATTACAGTTAGCGGAGCAATTGCACTTATAAATGGTTTTGATGTTTTTTTGGATTGAATATGTTGCATTGACAATTATTTTTAATTTGTTGAAACTTGAAGTTATTAACTATCAAATTTATATATACAATTTTTGCCAAATAGGTAATATAAAATAATAAACATGTAAACTGTTATATTTTCTGTAAAAACTGTTTTCTTAATCTATTTCAATTGTTTATCACTGTATGTAGGGGAGAGTCGCCCATTATGGACCGTCCCCTTTTATGGACCACCGATGAAACAAATAAATGCGATTTTATTTTTAAATTTTGGAAACGTAGCATTAAAGAGTGACTTCCGTTCAGTTAAATCGCATTTCAATGATGGCGGTCAGCAAGATTACTTCAAAAAGGTAAGTTAGTATTTTATTTGGTTATTTTTTTCTAAAAGTACACTCGCTTTTTTTTGTGTGTCATTCTACAAATAAATGAACCAGGACAATGATTCTATGCAAGATTACTTCAAAAAGGTAAGTTAGTATTTTATTTGGTTATTTTTTTCTAAAAGTACACTCGCTTTTTTTTGTGTGTCATTCTACAAATAAATGAACCAGGACAATGATTCTATGCTAAATGGAAAGCTTTTTCATTTTATTTCTTACTAATTACAAGCGTGTTGCTCCAAATGACATCATTTTGGTTTTATTTAGTAAAATTAGATGCCCATGTGGTTCTCCCAATATGGACCAACTGCTGTCCCTAAAATGGACCAGTGGTTCAAGATGGGAAACTGTAGTCCATATTGAGGAACATAAGTTCTTATTCTCTTGGATGTTATTATTTTATCATAGGCTATTAATAAATTAAATTATCTTAATCTTATGTTTTATTTTAATCTTTGATTATTATTATTTGAAATTTGACTAGACTATAGCCAGACTATAGAATCTATAATAGATTATAATTATTTAATTATAGTAATTATAGATCTACTAAGTATTTACTATTACTATAATTGACCTATTAAATTTAAATTAGATTATTATATAATAATATAAGTTAAGATATAATTATAAGGCTAAGGGTCTAAAAATAATTAAGAATCATTATTAATATTATAGTATTATTATAGTTATAGGCTATAGGCCTAATGATTAAAATTAAATTAATAATAATAATAATAGCCTATTAATAATAATAAATAATGATAAATATTTATTAAGTATTGTATTTGTAGTGGTAGATTGTAGTGGGTAAATTTAGACAAATTTATTTTTAAAATTTTGCCCTGTCCTACAATTTATTTCAATTTTTTTTTTTAATCAGGGGCTGCTGGACTAATGATGATCTTCAACGTGCTATTGAGGCGTACAGAAATGGTGATATTGGCTTGAACAAATGTGCAGCCACATACGGCATCCCCAAAGCAACTCTAAAGAGGCATTTTGATAATGCTAACAAGTTTGCTAACGGTTTTAAAAAGCTAGGCAGAAGTACTATCCTTTCTGCGGATGTTGAGCTAGAAATACACAACCTAGTTTTAAAATTGGAGGCCATGTTTTTCGGAATGTCGAGGAAAGATTTAATGACTCTGGCATTTGAAGTTGCAGAACACAAGGGTTTAAATCACCCATTCAATAAGGATAAAGGTCAAGCTGGGAAAAAGTGGTATTACAAATTTTTAACCAGGTTCCCTGACCTCTGCCTCTGCCAACCAGAAGCTACTTCCATGTTGCGAGCCAGCGGCTTCAACCTGGGGGATGTTGACAGGTTTTTTAATTTACTAGAAAATTTAATAAAAGATCATTGCCTCAAGGCCAATAACATTTACAATATTGATGAATCTGGTATTTCAACCGTACAAAAGAAATGCCAGCGCGTGCTTGGCCTAAAAGGCAAAAAACAGATAGGTAGCATAGCCAGTGCAGAAAGGGGTGTTAACACAACAGTTGTCTGTTGCGTAAATGCTGGTGGAACACATTATGTTCCACAAATGATTATATTCAAAAGAAAACGGGTTCCTGATGAACTGGGAGATGGTGCACCAGAAGGCAGCATTGTAACATGTTCTGATTCAGGATGGATAAATTCTGAACTTTTCGTACAGTGGATGAGAATGTTCATCAGTCATGTGAAGCCAACAAAAGATGATAAGGTTTTACTTATTTTAGATGGCCACAAATCCCATACTAAAAATCCATTTCCAAGAGGCCATTCAGCTTGCCATTGACAACAATGTCATAATGTTGTCACTTCCACCTCACACAACACACAAACTGCAGCCTCTGGATAAAGCTTTTTTTAAGCTCCTTCAAGTCTACTACGACCAGGAGGTGGAAAAATGGCTGAGACTAAATCCAGGACGTTCAGTGAGTTCATATCAGGTGGCCAATCTTTTTCATCTGGCATATGCAAAGGCTGCTACCATGTCAACAGCAATTAATGGTTTTGCATCGTGTGGAATTTGGCCATGCTCACAAGATGTTTTTAAACCTCAGGATTATGCGCCATCATTCGCTTCTCAAGCAGGAGACCGCAAGACCATGCTGTCTTCACCATTTACATCAGGGACATTACCAGCACAAGCCCAGGAAGCTTCGATACCAGCATTGGTATGTGTAACTAGACCAGCACAAGACCAGGAGGGTGTGTCACCACTTGACCCACCCAGTGTCACTGGCTGTTGAAACGTCCCATTCCAAAATAGTTCTGCCACAGGTGCTGGAAAATTTTTTGCTCATCCCAATTTACTCTGATGGGAAATGTTTTTTTAAGTCAGTTGTTGTGTGCACCAGATCTTCAGTCAGCTCAGCAATTAAACGACAAGCTGGTCAGTCCACTGCTTCATCTGAAGGAAACTGCTATGGCTGACTCACTTCGTAATCAGCTTGTTAGCCATTTGATATCTAATTTGGAAATATTGTCTGTTGACGTGCACGGGGATGCCTTAAATGCTGACCAACCCCAGCATCTTCACTTTAACTTGTTAGAAGAGCGTATTGCTCACATTGCCAAACCAGACTCGTTTGTGGGAGAATGGGAGATAAATCAGATCTCCTGTCTTCTGAAAACAAAAATTGTGATTCACAATGCAAACAGGAATGTGCTGATGTATGGTGAAGAACATAGTGGTAACCCCATCACAGTGAAGTACACCATATTTGAAAATAACTCTGGGCACTATAACACACTAATTTTTTACATCCGGGCTTTGTCTCCAATTCAGAGACTGGTCCCTGTTCTTCCCCCAAAGGGTGCAGGCAAAAGGAAGTGTCGCAACGAACAGTCAGAAATTCTTACTTCAAGTCCATATAAAAAGCTGTTCCTACAGGAAAGTCCAAAAACAAACACCAAAGTTAAAAAATCCAAAAACACAAAAATAATTAAAGAAAAAGTAATAAAGAAATGTAAGAAACTTAAAATGAATTCAACAACTAGTACCAGTATTTTAAATGAAAGTTCATGGCTTTGTTTTATGTGTGGAGAATGTAACATAGAAAATATGATATGCTGTCGATCCTGCAAAAGATGGGCACATGAAGAATGCGCAGGAACTTCAGATTGTGACTTTATTTGTGAACTTTGTAAATAAATTTTGAAATATTATTACACATAAGTATTCATGTTTTTGTGTGTGCTAAATGTTAAAATAGTAAAACACTTTATAAATAAAACTGAGTGTATGCATACATGTGCATGAGACTGGTAGAATTAGAATCAAATAAATGGTGGCTGGCTTAAACTTAATAACTTTTTTTTTTTTTACAAAAAGGACATCTAAAAACCTGTTAAAAATTAGAAGCTTACATACTCTTGAGTATTTATATTCTAATAATTTTATCTTTAGTGTTTATATAATTTGTTTAAATGACCAAGTCAAACCGTTTATAACTAGTCCATAATAGGAACCTCAATGGTCCATATTTGGAGCACAAGCTTAAAGTATCCCCAATATGGACCACTTACTTTTTTGACGCATTTTATAATTATTAATAAATCAACCACTACAAGCTTCATATAATATGTTCAGCTGAAGGTAAGAAGTGGTTTACAATATAAAAGTTAACTATTTAAGCAAAAGTGAGTGAATTATACACTCTGCAACAAAAGTGGTCCATAATCGGCGACTCTCCCCTATATCACCTTTAGTATGATAATAATTGTAATTTTTTGTTTTATTTATTTTCAGTATGCTTATATATATGCATGCTTTAAATATTGTGGTGAAGTCAAACTTTAATGTTTTAGGTGCATTATAGTTATTATTTTTCAAAGATTTGTAGGATTCAACAAGATTTAAATTTTATTTTGTTCATTGATTTTACTCCATGAAAGCGATCTCATAGATTAAAAAAACTCAATAATATTAGCAAGTTGCGTGATAAAATTTGCTTTTTATGGATTAATACGACAATTGAAATAACATTAGATCAAAAAAACTTGAAAACAAAACATGCTTTTTTACCACGGAAAATCCATGAGTTTTTCCTTGGAAAGGTGTTCAAATACCCATGGAAATTCCATGGTTTTTCCATTGGTTTTTTCATAGATTTTCCATGGAAATTTTCTGTAAGGGTAGAGAGTTCATCTAAGTATATTTTAAAATGCTTTTAAAATTGAAGTAATTGCTTTCTCACTTAAAATAATTTTAAACATTTTAAAATTCAATTACCTCATTCAGAAAATGTATGATCAGAGGGATCATACATTTTCTGAATGAGGTAATTTTTAATCTTAGTGTTAACAAGTTAGAAAAAAATTCTTAAAAATTTTTTTTTTTTAAATATTTAATCTAAATAAAAATAAAAAAACACACATTCACTCTCAACTGCAGACTATTAAGTTTTTAAAGACTAGGGTATTGCGATATCACTACCGAACTATTGAAGTATCAAAAAACACTGAACTATCGATAGTAATGATATTGAAAGTGCGATATCAAAAAACTCAATTTCAATATCAAGTGTTTGAAAGTGAAAACATTTTTTCCAATAATGAAAATTGTTCCAATCACTACTGAAGTCCTTTTGCCACTACCGAACTCAATATAAAAAAACAAAAAAACATTGGTAATAATACGAATTTTTTGAAATAAATTTAATTAAAATTAAAATATTTTGTCCTAAATTAAAAATCTTCAGAGCATAATAATTTTAACTGAACATTTGACATTTTTTTAAAATTAAATTATGTAAATTTAATCTAAAATATTTGTCCATTAAAATTTTTATTAAAATTGAATTATACAGTACAACCTCTCTAATTTGAATCTCCTTAATTCGAAAAACCCCCATAATTTCATTAAATGCAAAGTCACCATGAAACGGGTTTAAGAAAAATCAACTTTTTTATAATTCAAAAATCTCTCTAATTCAAACTTTCATTTTTCCACATAAAATTCAAATTAGAGAGATTCTACTTTATTAAGTAAATTTTATAAAATAATTATTTTTCAATTATTTTTATGGTTGAATTTTTTTTGCAGAGGTTATTTCTTTTAAAAAAAAACTGTCTAAAAAAATTAATTCTGAGAATAAAATTGTTTTATTGTTTTGAAGAAAGTGACATCTTAAGAGTTGATAATTGCCACTGATATTTTGCCGATTAAGTGGAGCATTTGTAAAGTTAATGTGTTTAAATACTGTAAATAGCAAGTTCTTTTAATTGTTTGGTTTAAGTATTGGTTATAATTCTTCAAAAAAAAAAAATAGTCAAACGAGTTTTTATAATATTGTATGAATTTTTTAAAATTCATTGCTTGTATTTCTCACAAGTGTTGGAGACTTGAGTTTAAACTATATTTAGTTTTATTAATAAAATATTAAATAAAAAACCAATGTAATTTTGATCAAGTCTTGATACATTTTTGTCTCTGGGGAAATAAAAACCAATTTAAAAATGTTAATTTTTTTTGAAAAATTTCAAAAGGGTGGAGTGTTGTAAAAAATATGAACATTTAAGATAGTATATTTTGTCTTGTAGGCGAGCTAAAAGAGGTGTTTGGTTCTTTTGATAGTGGTGATAATTTAAGTTTACACTATCAAACACTTTCGAAAAATACCGTTCAATACCGAACTTTTGAAAGTGTTGATATTTAAAAAACTTACTTTCAATTTCAATATCATAACTTCAGTAGTGACTGGTTATTAATACCGACCAGAATATAATACCAACTTTTTTCACTACCGCAATCCCTTATTAAAGACTATTAAATTGTTGTTAAGAACTGAACAAAAATTTATGAACAAAATTAGATAAGATTGCGAAAGATCCATTTTAGAGGCATAATTATAAGACATACATTTCCCACAGTCTTCAGTTTTAGTTCCCACACTCTTTAGTTTTAGTTCCCACACTCTGTAATTTTAGTTTCCACATTATAAGACATACATTTAACCTATCATTATAATTATTATCAGTCAAGTTTCCACTGGATCAACACCAAACAACAACACAGCACAAGTGTAAAGCGACAACACCTAAAAAAATCTGTTGTAAAAAAAAACAACCTTGAACCTCCTTGGTCCAACTAAAATCTTTTGTTTTTATAAACTTAATAAAATTTTTTTTAACATAATAAAATTCTTTTTAGTTTAATAAAACATTTTTTTTCTTACTAAAATCTGTTTGTAGTTCAACAATTCAAAAACAAAAACAAAAGACAAAAAAAAATGTTTAATGAAATAAAATTCTATGTTTTTTAAATCCATCCTGTTTGATCATGTTAAGCAATATTTTAGCAAAAACTTAAATGAAACCTTTCTTGAATGAAAATTTAGATTTGCTTCGTTCTCGTGTACAAAATATTTTGATGTGTGTGTAGTAGATAGCTAAAAATAAAAAAATAAAAATTCCTAACAATCCTTATAATCTAAATTCTTTAAAAATATTATTAAAGATTTTTGAAAAAAATAGTTTAACACTAATATAATTGTTTAAAGTAATGAAAATCAAATGAAATTCAACTCATTTTCTGGATAAACCTAACATTTTAAAACAACAAATTTAATACTTTAAATATTTCCACTTTTATGGGTATAATGGCCCTACTCACTTTGTATGAATATCACATAGGCTTTTATGTTTTGGTTTCAATGGGGGCATTTGGCAATGAAAACTGATAAATAATATTTTTCCAAGTTTATTGTTTGCTTAGTAGTTCTTAGCTTACTTTAAAGTAAAATAAAACTTTGAATTGAAAGAAACTTTGAACTCAAAGAAACTTTGAGTTTTGAGAAAGATTTTAGAATCAAAGATTTGAAAAAAATTTGGAGGTACATTTTGTGCGTGAAAGAAGACGATTTAAACTAAATAACAAAAAGAAGCTTAAAAAGCTTTTTATTTACAGAAAGAAGAAAAAACATGACATTCAACTTGACTGTGATTTAAAAAAAATTTAATATGGGACCTGTCTTGCGATCACAGGTCTTGCTGGGAGACCTTTTTTGAAAAGTAAATAAAAACAACTTTTTTATTACTCTTAAACCAAATTTCATCTATTTTTCATAGGACCAGGAGGGGGTGCCAGTGTAGGTAGTTCTTAGGGAAGTGTGCATAGTTTTTAGGGAATTGGGTGTCACTTATTCTGCACTCAAAAATCTCAAGGTATTCACAAATTTCAGACTGAAATCTAGTCTTTTATTTAAATTTCATTACAAAAGTTAGTCATACAAACATACACTTTATGTATATTGATAGAACATACACACACACACATATATAGGCACATATATTATAGCAGTAAATTTATGTATATAGATAAATATAAAGTGCTTTCAAAAAAATAGACAGTAAAATTTTGTTGCTTAAAGCCTATTTAAACTACCATAAAATAAAAACTAAAGAAGATATTGAATAATTTTTTTATTTTATTTGCAAGAAAATTTTTTTTAAACAAATCTTGGATCTTGGATGGCGTATTAAAACATAAAGGTGTATATACAAACATTATCAAACATAGTAACAAAAATTATCAATAAAAAAACTGCAATATATAAAAAATTAAAGCAACAAAAATAACATCTCAGCTAGTATTTAAAATATCCCTCACAAGCATTTTTGCAAGCAGCACATCTTTTTTGCATTGATTCTACAAGATTGTTGCAGATTTCGTTTGGAATTCTTCTCTTAATGATATCTAATTCTTGCTTTAGGCTATTTATGGATTGTATTTGCACCTTGACTAATTGTTTATCCATCCAAGCCCAAATAGATTCAATTGGATTCAAATTTAATGATCAAGCTGGCCAGAGCAATAAATCTACATTATTTTCTTTTGTCCATGCTTTTATAGGACAAGCTGTGTGGACAGGCACCATATCTTGTTGAAATTGCCACCATTCATTTTGATCAATCAGCATGTCCACTGATGGAACCATGCAGTTCTCTAGCGTCTCATTATATGTATGTTAGTTGATTCACCTTCTGTAAATATTACACAATCCTACTTGTTTAAAATTAAAACAACCCCAAATACAAACACTCCAGCCACCACTATGCAATCTACGTACAACAGAGTTACTATAGTTTTCTAAAATTACTATACTTTTCAAATTTTTTCAAAATTATTATACTTTTCCAATTTAAATCTTTTAACAATAACTTTGCTTTTTCTATTTATTACTTTAAAGTTATTTTCATCACTAAAAATTACTTGCTTCCACTTTATCAAAGACCACTCAATTCTCTCCTTACACCACCTTAAACACATGAGCCAACCTTTGTCAACATTTTTTTTCTAAAAGCTGCATAGGCACCAATTTTTTTCCTTAGTAAATTATTTTTAACTGTACTTGACGAAATACATTTTTCACAGTTCTGATTGAATGAGTCTGTGAGTTCACGATAACTTAAACTTGATTTGGCTCTTACTTGACAAAATATAAGACTATTTATAACATTGGATGCCACTTGTTGTTTTAAATGTCTTTAGAGTATATCTGATGCAGTTTTTTGAAATTTTTAGTTTTCTTGCTTTTTCTCTGTTACTGATCATTAAGCCATCCTTCATACCTACTATTTGCCACTTTGCTGCTTTGCTTACTGCTTTTTAACACATTTCTATGCGTATTTACTTTTAAGTCTTATCAAAAGATTTAAAAAAAGCTTTAAACTGGTCATCATAAGTAATTTTATATAACCTTTTTTTAGAAAATTGTCAAACATAATTTAATAAAGTAATAATAAACATAAATTAATAAAATAATTATGAATAATAGTTGAGTTGACAAGAAAGTAGAACAGAAATTAATTAAAATCTTTGTGCGCCTATTTTTTTAAAAATCTTTTCTGGTATGTTTTCTGTTTCTTTTAAAAAAGTAAATTATTAAAAAAAAGTAACTGAATATGAACTAGTTGTTGACAAGTTAGTCGTAGAGAAATAATTTTCCTATCATTCAAAAAAATCAAGTCTTTAGGAAGTATGGATAGGTTTTTACGATGTTTTAAAAAAGAAAATGAATTCAATTTTTTACTATGCCAATTTTTTTTGAAAGCACTGCATATAAACACACATATTATTAACAAATTATAAGCTAAAACCAATACCTGAACTTGAGACTTTATGTGCTTATACCTAAAGAGAATGAAGAAATAAAACATAACTACTTATTCTATAAATTTTAACATTCTAAAATTATTTTTGTTTTTTACAAAAAGATTCGTATTATAGAATCTATATAAAAATATCAAAATCAAAAAATTTATGAAATTTTTCTTTTCTTGCAGTTTTTGCAGTCCAAAACTATACATGATTACATTCAGTGCTGTGGCCAGTGGGTTAGAGCCCCCCCCTCCAAAAAAACCCTGTTATTAGGACTTCAATTTCTTAAAAAATTTTCTACTAAACATTAATTAAAAAAAAAAATCCATAAATTTCCAAAAGAGCCCCTAAATTTACAAATGGATCCCCTAAATTTGATGGTCCCTCTCAATTGTAGGAAGGGGTGTGGGGTAGCCTAGCCACAGATCTGAGTACAGTGTACTACATGTTTATGAGTACTGTTTTAAATAGATTCAAATTAAAGGCAACAAAAATCATAATTCTTTGCTGTATCCTGCATACCCAGCAAAAGTGACAAAGTTAGTTTATCTTTCCCTAAAACAATCCCTAAATAGAAAACATATTTAATAATGCTTATATAAGATTTAATATATGCACATACATGCAATAATTTATGCATATACATGTAATAATTTATGTATATACATGGTTTATTATACGCGTATACATAATTTAATATGTACATATACATTATCCAATCCTTTATCAAAATTATCACAATTATCAAAAGAACTATAAACGTCCTAATTTATAGATATTTAATGTTTTAAAATATACTTCGCAGAAAGCATATCTTTTGTAACAGAATATTTTTTGGCCTGTTTTATGTGGTGTGGTGGAATAGTGTCGCAAAATTTTGATCGCCATAAATTTCTATTGTCAAAAATGTGAAAAAGGAATATCCCAATTTGTCGCATTATTGATAGTCGAATAACAAAATAAGGAATAATGTTGTAAATGAATTTAATGAATAGTGTCGAAAATAAAAAAAATAAATGCTGCAAAGGAGCTTAATGAATAGCGTTAAATAATAACAAAAAAAAGAAATAGTGTTGCAAATAGTAAAATTGGAATAGTGTCGAAAATAAAAAAAAGAAATTCCTAAAGGAGTTGAATGAATAGTAACAAAAAAAAAAATAAGAATAACTATAAATGTGTGTTTAGATAACATGTACTGAAATAGCCTGCTGCCGGGGGCTTCAGTACATACACCAACTATCTTATAGCCTGCTACCGCAAAGGAGTGCCGCTACATCGACTGAGGGTTTGGTAGCAATCTTTTCTTTCATTATTTTTTTTCTGTAAAAATGGTATGCTATAAAGATAAGTAAAACAAGTAAGTAATTAAAATGTTTTTGCAATTAACTATTTGCTTTCTCTTTAAGTGATCTTAATTTTGCAATTTAAATACTTATATATATATATATACATACTTATATATATATATATACATACTTATATAGACTATATATATATATATATATATATATATATATATATATATATATATATATATATATATATACATATATATTCTCTTTTCTACAAATACTATAATGGGCACTGCTCTAAAGAGCTAGCGTTTCCTGTGCCATCTACTAAAATTCATTCTCGTGTTACTCGTCATTCAATTAAATCTCATCCTTATTCTGTGACTGTTCCTAAGTGCTCCAAAAATGCTTATTCGTCAAGTTTTTTTCCTCGAAAATCAGCACTTTGGAATTCGCTTCCTTCATCTTGCTTTCCTGATTCACATAATTTGCAATCCTTTAAGTCGACTCTCAATCGTTATCTTGCTCGACAATCTTCATCTTTTCTCTTTTAGTAACTTCCAACTTTAAATAGTGGCTGCCTGCAGCCTTGTCGGAAGCAACGATGTTTAAAAAATATATATATATATATATATATACATATATATATATATATATATATATATATATATATATATATATATATATATATATATATATATATATATACATATATATATATATATGTTTATATATACAGGCTTCGGCAGGAGTAAAAACCGCACGGGCTATGAAAAGCCCGTCACAAATAGACTTTGCGGGCGAAAAGGGCCGCCCGTCTCGATGATCTCGCACGGGCTTTTACAACTTTAAATTTTTTTTTTTTTTTAAAGTTTATAAATTTATCTTCTATTTTTGAATGAAAATATCATTGAATATGAAATATTTTGTGAATTGAACTAAAATAATAACTTAGAGAGCCAATTGTTTGAGAGCTAATTAGAAAAAAAATCTTTTATTAATAAAAGTAAATGAGTTGGGTACTTTTCAAGTTTCAATAATTGTTTTTCAAAGTTTTTTATTTGCTCAGAGCTATTTTCGTTTCACGTGGGTTAGTTGTTTTATGGTTGCTTTTATTTAGATTTGTTATTTGAGTAAACTTTATTTAGTTTCATGTTCATTTTTTTCTTTATTCCAGATATAGGCAAACCAATAAACTTGAAAACGACAGAAAAAATCATAGAAACAACCATGGCGTTTCATCACGTTTCCTTATTTAAGCATCCTGACGTGTTTTTTTTACCAAAGTCAATTTTAGTATATTATTAGTATATTTTTTTACCAAAATTTATTTTACTATATATTAGTATATCGTGCTTCTTCAGTTCCTTCGTTTCTAGTGAATAAAAATTTTATAGAATGATAAAATTTTCAAAACTAACTGCGACTTTTTTAAGCTATAGCCACAAATAGTTTGAAATCTTTTTTTTTTAAAGCTTAAATGAATGAGTTCGATAGTTTAAGAATTGTTTAGTAACTAATGTTAATGTTTCAATTCAATTGTTTATATACTTATGCATTCTATTGGGCGTGAAAACTAAAAACTCAATTAAACTGTTTATAATTTGTTTTATAATTTTTATAACTTCGCTTTACCTATGCCTATCCTGATCGGAAATAGTTAATCTGATACGTAAATAAAAAATTTGAAATCAAATTTCTTTAAATAAAATTAATAAAAAGTTTTTATTTAGAAGTACTATTAATTTTTTAAGATACCGGGCTTCCATTACTTCTTATACAATATAAGCATGTATTAAATAATTCTTATACAATATAAGCATGTATTATATACAATATAAGCATTATTCTTTTTTATACTGAATGCAAACTTTACACCATATCTTCACAACAAAAATTGTTCCATTCTCCACCTCGGTTTCTTTTCCACAGACTCCATCTTTACCCCAACTTAAAAATGTTGTTAGTGTAACTCTTCTACCAGAAGATGCCATTACTATCTTTACTGAAAAACCAGAAAAACTTGAAAACTTGAATGACTGGATAACTTGAATAACTTGATAACTACAAAGCAGACACACTATTTATATTATTCTATAAAAATTGATTAGTCGTCTGTTGATTTCTAATGAGATATTTCATTTTTAATAACGAGTTATACAATTGCATATTAAATAAACTGCCGTCTCGTTAAGAAAAACCATTAAGTTAACGCGGAAGTTAACAGGGAAATAATTTAAATGTCTTTAAAGTAAGACAAACAAGTTTATCGAAAAAAAGATCACATGGATAATTTTTTTTATTATCGTTATTATTATAAATACCAAAAACCCAAAATAAAATCCTAATTCTTGTGCATCAAATGCGTATATTTCCCTTTTTTAATCAAATAATTATTAAATTTATAAAATAATACTGTAACTCGATATTATATCGATTCGATATTATACTCGATATAATACGGTAATTCGATATTATATCAATCAGTTATCGTCGTTTGAAAAACTGTATGATTTAGTTATATTATTTAAATTGTTTAAATTATAATTGTTTAAATTTTACATTTGAATATAAAAAATTATAACATGGATTTTGCTATCCATATTAAAATTATGTCATAAGAGAAATTTTAAAAGATTACATAAATAAAAAAACATCATAAAATTCACCTTAATTTTTACCCAAAATTTATTTTTGAGACGGGCTTTTTTTGGCCCGTCTAAACTGACTTAGACGGGTGCGGAGACGGGCACGGGCCATAGCCCGCCATTCCTGCCGAAGCCTGTATATATATATTTATATATATATATATATATATATATATATATATATATATATATATATATATATATACTATATATTTATACTATATATATATACTATATACATACTAATATATATACTATATATATACTATATAAATATACTATATATATATATACTCTATATATATATATATACTATATATATATATATATACTATATATATATATATATACTATATATATATATATATACAGGCCTCGGCTGCAAGCTGAGAGCTTTAGCTCTCGAAAAAGTTTTTTTTCTCTCTCAAAAGTTTAATTATTATTGTAATTAAAATGAAAAACGCAAAGTTAAAAAAATTTAACTTATTGGATAATAAACAGGAACAGTTTTTGCAAAGTTAAAAAAATTTTATGTCTAAAGAATTTTTTCATGGCACAATAAATGACTCTTGTTATGCGTATATTATTGTAACATTAACATTACAAACATATGCTAGTAACAAGTATAAAACTAGATTTTGTATTTAATAAGCAATTTTTATATAAATAAACAGATAGCTTGTGCAAAAATTAAAAGCTCTCGTAAAAAGCAGTTTAGAAGAGCAGCTTGTATGGCTCGCCATGTTGGTTTTAGCAGAGCTTTTCTCCACTCTCGCGCTCATTTACTCCCGCCAAGGCCTATATATATACCTATATAAATATATATATATATATATACTATATATATACTATATATATACTATATATATAAGTATTGGTCAAAATTATACCACAAATGTAAAAATCGAATGATAAAAATTTAACGGAGGATTGAATGAAAATTTATAATAATTTTTTTTATCTGAAAAATAACATTTTACTTTTTAAAAAAATGAATGAAAATTGAAAATACATTTAAAGTTATCATATTTAAAAGTTCACTTAGGAATAATACAGAAAAATAAGCTGGTCAAAATTATAGCACATAGTACCAATTTTAGATAAAAAAACATTAGAATTTGATTTAATATGAAGAAATGTTTGATCCTTTAGCTTTAAAAATTCAAGAAAAATGATCTAGAACAGAATTTACCAATTTAATGCAAAGATCAATTGAAGTCTTGTCCCAAATGTCTTGAATTGCATGCTTTAAGTCATTGGTGCTTTTGGCCAATAATTGACCATAGATTTTCGATCGGATTTGCATCTAGTGAATTTGGTGGCCATTCTAGGAGCTGAATATTCACCAGTGCAAGCCATTCCAGAGTTTTTTTTACTTTGTGACACGGTGCGTTGTCTTGCATAAAATAACAATCTTCAGCTTCAGAATCAAAAAGAGTGTCCATTTAGTCAGGTAATTCAACAACAATTTCTAAATAATAAGAATCATTCAAACGACCTTCATAAAACTTTAATAAATTTATTCCATTTTCAGAAAAAACATCCCCATACAAAAATAGTTCCACCACCACCTTGCGCTCTTGTTATAAAATTAAATGGTAAATCTTTTTCATTAGGAAGATGACATACAAACTTACGATTCTTTCCATTTATGACTTCAAAATGTGATTCGTCACTAAATATTACATGATGCCATGGATTTTGAGTCCGATCAACATAGGTTTTACACCAAGTGAGTGTCTTCTTTTTGTGAGCCTTATTTCGATAACAACGTCATTTCTGTGTGTAACTTTTCAATCCTTTTTTTAACAAACGACAACGAACTGTACTTGCACTAATAGTTTTTTTCTTTTGCACCATTTAACTCCATAGCAATTTTTTTACTTGAATCAGTACGATTCAAATACAAAACTTGCTATGGAGTTACAAAACAGTAAGGTCTTCTGTAGAACTAGTGCATCTACGACGTCCTTAACCTGGTTGATTTTTAATTGGTAAATTCAATTTAATTTTATCAGCAATATTGTAGGCAAATTTTCTGGAAGTATCAGCATGTTTAGCAATATCAGCAATATTAAAGTGCTGTTGAAGAAAGTTTTTTACAAGTTGTCACCGCTCAGAGCTCAGGCTTTGCGACCCATTGCATAAATTATGTTTTAATTTTAAAATTACTGAAAAAACATTGAAAAAAAGACGCTCTGACCAACATTTTTTGTATATGTTTGTAAAATTGTTTATTTCTAAGATAAATAATGAACAAAATTTTTAATTTTATGAGCACATTTTAAATGACTAATGTAAACGCATTTCAAAAATTTGATACAACAATCTTATTTTAAGAGGTTGTGCTATAATTTTGACCAGTATATATATATATATATATACTGGTCAAAACTATAGCACAACCTTTTAAATTGTATATTAGCCCCTGATATATATATATATACATGTATATATATATACATATATATATATATATATATATATATATATATATATATATATATATATATATATATGGGCTATTCTAGGAAAAAAATTTGGGCGACCGTATCCCCACGTCCCGGCAAAATTTGGTGGAAATATGGCGTTTTTTTGCGAATAAAATAATATTTGCCCCAAAAAACAAAAAAAAAAGCCCTCAATTTTGAATTAGGCCGGCACCTAAATATGGTTGAGGCTGTCGAAAATGGTCTAGAATATCCCTTGTTTATATATGTATATATATATATGTATGTATGTATATATATATGTTTATATATATATATATATATATATATATATATATATATATATATATATATATATATGTGTGTGTGTGTATATATTCTGCATACATATATATATATATATATATAAATATATATATATATAAATATATATATATATATATATATATATATATATATATATATATATATATATATATATATATATATATATATATATATATATATATATATATATATGTATGCAGGGCCAGCTGGTGGCGTGTGCCAAGTGTGCAATGCACACAGGCGACAATTTTCTAGGGGCGGCAAATTTTAAGATCAATGTTAAATGAAAATTTGCCAAAAAAATTTGTTTTGATAAAAATTATTATTATATATATATGTAAAAAATTACATCGATATTTCAATATTTAATATTTGTAAACAATTTACTTATAAAAATGTCTCTATAGAAAGTTCCAGGACTCTTTTTTGCTTATTCAGCATATTTTAGTACTAATAGAACTTGTTTCTTTGAATGGACGAGTTTTCAATGTTTTTATCATAATAGCATTAATATTGTAGTTGATCAGTCGTTTAAACATGTTAGTATTTTTATTTTTTATTAGTATGTTTAACAATAATTACGAAAGTATTAAATATTGTCTAACGAGTTTTTAATTAAAAATTTTATTTAGAAGGGAGAAACTTTATATAATTTGATAATGGATAAAAGAAAAAAGTTGTCCGGTTTCCAGTATCATCTGAAACGGCTAAAGAAACAGGAAGAACATGATAAAAACCAAACTAAACTAGATACTTTTTTAAGTTCAGAAACATTTTATAGCCCCAACAATGATTCTGATATAAAAACTTTGCCATATAAAATCAATTCAAATGTGATCAGAGTACATGAAATCGAGATGGAAGGTGAAGAATCAAACCAAAACAGAGAATCGAGCAAAACTGGATTCTCAATCGAGATAATTTAACTGGCGTGCTCCCTTTTTGTACATGGGAAGAAATTTATGATTGGCCTCAGACTCTTGCAAACCATAATATTCAAGAAATAGTTATGAATGGCCCAGTAAACCGTCAATTGAACAGTTACCCAAGAAATTATGATAATCGTTCCTTCAGCTCAAGCTTTTTTAGCCAAAAAATTTCAAATGGTGAAAGTCATCCTAGATCATGGCTAATTTATTCAGAAAAAGTGAATAAAGTATTCTGTTTCTGTTGTAAACTATTTAACATTACAGATACTTCCCTTGCGAGAACAGGATCTGCTGACTGGAGGCATTTATCACAAAATTTAACGAGGCATGAAGTTAGTGTTGATCATATTGAAAGCTTTGGCAATTGGATTGAGTTGAAAAGAAGACTACAAAATTCAAAAACTGCTGATTGTTTAACGGAATAACAACTTTTGAATGAAATTGATCAATGGGATATTGTTTTAAAAAGAATAATTTCCATAACCATTATGATGGCATCACAAAACATAGCATTTAGATGATCATCTGATAAACTGTATGAAGAAAACAATGGAAATTTCCTAAAAATAGTTGAACTTATGGCAGAATTTGACCCAATTATGGAATATCATGTCTCCAAACCAGGGGAAAATCCAAACAAAACTCATTACTTGAGCAAAAATATCCAAGAAGAAATTGTTCAGTTAGTGGCTTGTGCTACTAGAGAGGAAATCCTTAAAAAAATTCGGAAAGCCAAATACTACTCCATTATTGCGGATTGCACACCAGATGCCAGTCATCAGGAACAGTCAACTCTTATTATCCGCTTTATCGTCATAGAAAAACATAACGATTTAGTGGTTGTCGACATCCAAGAGAGTTTCTTAAATTTTATTATTATTGATGATACCACAGGTTTGTAAATTTTTGAAATTTTCCTGATGTTTTTGATGTAATATATGTTAAAAGTTAAGAAACGTATATAAACAAAATTTAATTTTACAGGTCATGGATTAGAGCAAAAAATTGTGGCTTCATTGAATGAAAATAAACTTCCACTTGAAGGTATGAGAGGTCAGGCATATGACAATGGTGAAAATATGAGAGGCAAAAACAAGGGTTTACAAAAGAAAATTTCAGATAGAAATAAACGAGCACTCTTTGTCTCTTGTACAGCACATTCACTTAATCTTGTTGTTGTTGATTCTGTAAAAGTTGGATCGGAAATTGTGACATTTTTCGGAATTTTTCAAAGCCTTTATATCTTTTTTTCCAGTTCCACAAATAGTTGGAGTATTTGAGAATCGAAGTGTCCATCACTTACAGTTAAATCTTTAAGTGATACAAGATGGGAGAGTCACATCAGAGCTGTAAAAGCGATCAAGGAAAATATGCAAAGGATTTATGAAGCGTTGTGTGAAGTTGCTAAAAGTTGTGATGGAACCACCAAATTATCAGCTGAATATATTGCTGCTAAAATGGATACTTTGGAATTCATATGTGGAATTATTATTTGGCATGATGTATTGAACAAAATAAACTGCACAAACAAAATTATTCAGTCAAGTTCATCAAATGTTAAAATTTCCATTGAAGTATTAAAATCCACTCTAGCATTTTTGGAATCCAGTTACAATCAGACTAAATTTGATGAGTACGTTACCACAGCAAAAATTTTGGCAACAACTTCGGGTCTAACATTTGAGTTTACCGATCAGTCAACTGAAAGAGTCAGGAAGAAAAAAAAGTTTTACGACGAAGTTGAAACAAACCAAGTTCCTGTTTTAGATTCCAGATCAAAATTCAAAAAAAATTTCTTTGATATACTTTTCAGTCGTGCCATTAAATCTATGAAGGAGCGTTTTGAAGACTTTAGAACAATCATGTCTCCTTTTCAGTTCTTATTTGAAATTCCGAATATTTCAAACATGAAAGAAGGTATATTGAGAGATAATTGTAACTTGTTGGAAGAAACTTTAACCAACAAAGACGAAAAGGATATTTCTGGTGAAGAATTGATGACTGAACTTTGTTTGTTGTCACGAAAAACAGATTTAAAAAATCCACTAGATGTTTTAACATTTATAATTACACGTGATCTAGAAGAAATACTCCCCAATACTTGTATTGCATTGAGAATCTTACTAACTGTTCCAGTCACTGTCTGTCAACGCGAAAGATCTTTTTCCAAACTAAAGTTGATCAAAAACTTTTTACGATCAAACATCAAAAAAACATGAGTGCCACTTCCAAAACAATAAAAAAAAATTATAATTTAGGTTTTGATATATTTTCGAATTTTCCATACTTTTTTTTCAAACTTAAAAATTCGATGATATTTTCATTTTTTATATGTATAAAAAAGTAGTCAATAGTGTATGAATTTAATGATAAATACCAGATTTTAATATGAGTTTAATTTTTTTAAATTTAGAATAATGATTTTTTCTTTAATTAGAGCGACCCTTTGTTGAGATTTGAAGGAATATTTGTATATTTTTGCTTTCATTTTTTTGACTAAATATACCCACCACGTCCCTGGTAGTACCGCGCTCAACTTGTTTCCCTGCGCAGCGGCCTTGTTCGTTGAGGTTCGTGTTTCGGAGTTATAGAGTTGAGAGAGGGTTATAACCACTATTGAGTTGACTACTCATCTGTAGTGGCCTTCATGGCCTTGAGGAGGTAAATAACAAAAAAAAATAATTATATATATATATATATATATGATATATATATGTGTGTATATATATATATATATATATATATATATATATATATATATATATATATATATATATATATATATGATATATATATGTGTATATATATATATATATATATATATATATATATATATATATATATATATATCTATATCTATATCTATATCTATATCTATATCTATATATATATATCTATATCAAGGCTCGAAGTTAGTGATCGCAATATCTGGAAATGCTTCCGGTGTTTAAATTTTTAGCTTTTTAAAAACCATGAAAACTATACATGTAACGGGTGATGCGGAAGTTATCGGACAAAATAAAAACCTCAATAACTTATTTATAAATAAAAAAACAAACTACTATTATATTTTTTTTAAATTAAGCATTTATCTTTTAATAAAAATATATTATTTTTTATATGAAAAAACACCAACATCTGCAATTGGTCTCAATTTTGCTCTGACGCCTTACATATGCGACTGTAAAAAGTTTAAATCAATTTCTTGTAGTTTTAGTTTAATGCGATCAATCAAAACTTGCTCTGTTGAAGCTTGCCAATCTCCCTCGTAAACCTTCTGTGTCAAATGTCCCCAAAAGTTTTCAATTGGTCGTGCTTGAGGCACATTTGGGGGATTGGATTCTTTATCAACGTAATAGACATATTGGTCCATCCAATTTAGAGAATCTTTAGAATAATGAGAACTTGCTAAATCTGGCCAAAATAAATAGTTAAAGTCTCCATGATACTTGTGAATAAATGGAAGAAGTCGTTTTTCTAAACATTCATTAATATAGATTGATGAATTGATTGCTACAGCCTTGGAAGTGCGAAACAATGGCTCGGACATACCACGGTCAGATATGGCTATCCACATTTATAACTTTTTTGGAAATTTTATAAAACGAACACTTTGGAAAATTTATAAAACGAACACTTTCTGGGCATGTCTTTTTGTTGTTTGTGTATCCAGAATTTCCAGGCATGTTGTCCCCTGCAAAACAAAAGTATTTTTCGTCATCGATGACTAGAAGCGATTTTGTGTTATAGAGTCGGTTAACTAGTTTCCTGCTTCTTTTCTTTGCCTTTATTTGTTGTTCTATAGTGTATTTTGGAGTCTTTTCACGTTTTCTATATTTAATATTCATTTTTTTTAACTGAAGACCAATTGTCGATTGATTTACACCGAATTTAATACCTATTTTTCTCTGACTGACCCCTTTTCGATTGTTGACAAGTTTCGTTAATTCGGCTTTCTTTTCTCTAGTTCAGGATGTCGGAAGACCAGGGCGCTTTCTATCAAAAAACGATTGAACAGTTTCAAGTCTTTTTAGGTTATCATATATTGTACTTCGAGCAAATCCTTCCTTTTCAAAATGATTTACGATTTTTTTTATATTAGGTTTACTTACAAAAAACATTTTTAGTCGCTTTCGAAAAGAATCTCGTTCAGCTGCATTTAATCTCATTTTAAATAATTGTGTTTCAAATAATAAAGTTTATATTTTATAGAACGTTTATGCCTACGCATAAAACCACAAAAACTAATTATTATGCTCAAATAATGAAATTAGGATTTGTCCGATAACTTCTGCATCACCCGTTTTGTGTGTGTGTATGTATATATATATATCAACTTGTTGCTCCACGCAGCGATCTTGTTCGTCAAGACTCATGTTTCAGAGTTATAGAGTTGAGAGAGGGTTGTAACCACAAAAAGTAGCCTCCTTGACTGTAGTGGCCTTCTTGGCCTTAGGAAAGTGAATAATTAAAAAAATATATCTGTATATATCAACTCTTGGAATTGGGAAAAAAGAGGTTGACAAACTGTTAGAGGTCGACATAAGGTCAGCAAAAAAAATTGAAACAAAAGGGTAACCATAAAACATAGAAATGAGGTCAGCAATTTTTTGCTGACCTCAAACACTTTTAGTTTCGGCAATTAGGTCCGCATTGCTGAATGCCGACCCTAATTCGGAGGGCTGATATATATATACATATTAAATGTTGACATCTTCAATAGATTTTATTTGTATAAATATTGTTTAAAAAAACTTCTTTTTATGGATTTATTACTATTTGATTAAAAATATATTTATACGATATTTCGAAGGAATATTGATACCCTCGTTATCAAGTATATTAAAAACCATTATAAAAAAATGATATTATACAAAACCGTATAAATTTACGAAACAATGTTCTTTGTAAGAGCTTTTCTTTAAGAGAGTTTTTTGTGATGTATGAATTTGAACATGGGTTTCCGAAATGATGTTGTCACATAATTGCTATCATCCTGGTTAAGACCATTGTTGCAAAAAGTACTTTCATTGTGTTATATTTCCAACGCTTCCCTAACTTACCTATTAAAACTATTTATTTCTATTTTTAAGGTGTTGCGACCGTTCCAGTGGAAATTTTCTTGGCAAATTTTGGAATGTGCTACAGCTGAATTTTTCCATTACCTTGTTGTGCACTTGTTTGATGCTGGCATATCCAAGACGATATATTCAGTTCAGTTTCACCTACATAACATTTGCCATAAGAGCACTCTAATTTGTAAACACCAGGATAGGAATTACCTTTAAATTAAATTAAAAATTAGTGTAGATTTATTTTTAGAACTAATTAGACTTTAGAGATTTTTCGGAGGCTTTAACACTGGTGCACATCCTGGTCTTTTAAAAACTCTTTGTACCTTAGGACAGACTCCTAGGATCCAGGGTAAAGACACAAATCTTTTTGGAGACATTAGGAAATGTTGATTTTTCATGAGATCTTTTTTGTTGTCAGCACTTTCTTTTGTAGACTTAACTAGTTTTTCAAGACTTTTCCTTTCATAACCGTTTACTACAAGTACATCAATATGAAACAATAACTCATCATCAATGTTATTTATTGTGCATAAACATATTGCTCTATGGACAAAACCAATAAAGACACCATTGATAATTTTAGGGTCATGGCATGAGTTCGGTTTAATTTAAATATTTGTGATTACATTTTTGCGATGTATTTTAAAACTATACGTACCGGTTTTATTGTTGGTAACTAAAACATCAAGATAGTTTAATGTATTGGTTAAGTCGGCAGATTCCATTGTGTATTGAATACTATTGTGTCATTTGTTAAGTAGATCTAAAGACTTTTGCGCATCTTCTTCTACTTGGAACCTTGAATGAATATCATTAACATATCTTTTAAATGATTTCACATGGATGTTATTGTTAAGCGCCAATGAAAGAGCATTACTTTCAAAATATTGTAAAAAACACTCAGTGTTTTTTACAATATCATGACCCTAAAATTATCACTGGTGTCTTTATTGGTTTCGTCCATAGAGCACTACGTTTATGCACAATAAATAACATTGATGACGAGTTGTAATTTCTTATTGATGTATTTGCAGAAAATGGCTATGAAAGGAAAAGTCTAGAAAAACTAGTTAATTCTACGAAAGAAAGTGCTAACAACAAAAAAAATCTCATGAAAAATCAACATTTCCTAAGGTCTCCAAAAAGATTTGTGCCTTTACCCTGGATCCCTACAATCAGTCCTAAGTTATAAAGAGTTTTTAAAAGACCAGGATGCGCACTTTAAGTTAAATTAAAAATTAGTGTAGGTTTATTTTTAGAACTAAGTAGACTTTAAAGATTTTTCGGAGGCTTAAACACTTTAAGCCTCCGAAAAATCTCTAAAGTCTAATTAGTTCTAAAAATAAATTTACACTAATTTTTAATTTAATTTAAAGGTAATTCCTATCCTGATGTTTACAAACTAGAGTGCTCTTATGGCAAATGTTATGTAGGTGAAACTGAACTGAAAATATCGTCTCGGATATGCCAGCATCAAACAAGTGCACAACAAGGTAATGGAAAAATTCAGCTGTAGCACATTCCAAAATTTGCCAAGGAAATTTCCACTGGAACGGTTGCAACACCTTAAAAATAGAAATAAATAGTTTTAATAGGTAAGTTAGGGAAGCGTTAGAAATACAACACAATGAAAGTACTTTTTGCGACAATGGTCTTAACAAGGATGATGGCAATTATGTGATGACGTCATTTTGGAAACCCATGTTCAAATTCTTGCGTCACAAAAATCTCTCTTAAAAAACTCTTAAAAAGAAGCTCTTACAAAGAACATTGCTTTGTAAATTTAAACGGTTTTGTATAATATCATCTTTTATAACAGTTTTTAATATACTTGATAACGAGGGTATCAATATTCCCTCGAAATATCGTAAAAATAAATATACTTTAACAAATAGAAATAAATCCATAAAAAGAAGTTTTTTTAAAAAAATATTTATACACACACACACACACACACATATATATATACAAACACATATATACAGTAACAAGTAATATTAAGTAATGTTATGACTTAAAATCAAAAATAAGACATTTCATCAAAGGCCAACTTTATATATAAAATTTTAAAATTTTTTTTAACTTCAAGAAAGATTTTATTTAGTATAAACAAAAAAAATAAAAAAACATTTAGCATTTGCAAAATTGCATAAATTTGCAAAAAAAGCAGTTTTTCCTGTGTTGTGTCTAATGAGAGTAAATTTCAGATATTTATTTCCAAAAAACAAGTTTGTGATGCTTGGAGTTCAATTGGTATTGTTGCCATGTCAACATGCAGGGATTGGAAATAATAATAACAATACCAATTGAATTCCAAGCTGAAACTTAGAATTCAATTGGTATTGTTGCCATGTCAACACACAGTGATTGGAAATAATCATAGTGGGATTAATTCCTGATATGCTAAAATATGGAAAACTAATAAAAATCATTGTTAAGCTTTTTCTTAGTCTAAAAACTTATCTTTTTCTGCATTTTCAACCAAGAAACATAATTTTATAAAATATAATATAAATTTTATCTACATTGAAGTCTGAAAGCTTTAATAAAATTTAATAAAACCTTATTTTAATAATAAGGTTTTATTTAATTTTATTTTACATTAACAAGATTTAAAAAAACATGACCTCGTTTGACTAGGTTTTGGAGTTAAATGGTTCTTTTTCTTAAAAAAACTGTTGGATTTAATTAAGCATTTTAAAATTTATGTTTTGCAAAATATTTGCTTAATTCAGTGTATATATACATATAAATTTTTTAAGTTATGCAATCACATCACAAGTTCACTAAAGTTAATGAGTGTATATATTTTGGTTAACTCAAAAATTTCTTGTGTTATTATAAAATTTTTCTCATCCTGTTAACCATACTCATTTTTATTACCTATTTTTTGTACAACTCAAATTATATATAGAAAGTTTAACTCCTTCATTCCATAGCTCATTAATATCATTTGTTGGTTTCCACACACTTAAGATTGTATCTATGAAGAAAGAATAATATTTTAGTCATAATATTAAGAAAAAGTATTAAATATAGAAAATATTATAAATATAAACACAGAAGAATTAAAAATTAATATGAAATAGTTTATATATAAAAAAAAAGACAAACTTTGGTTTGTATTGCACATGCATTGCACACGAAATCGTTGTAATTGCACAGTTGACCTCTCTTGAAACTGGAAAAAAGTAAACTCACGAAAATCTCTTGACTTTAAAGATAAATAAACATGAACAATCGACTTTGATCTATAAATAAATTAAATTGTTTACCTCACTGTTTTTCCATTCTTCTTCAAATCTCTTCTTTAACTCACTTTGAAACTGGTCTGTCAAGTTTTGTTTGTATTTAATAACCAGGTTTTTTTGGCTATCACTCAACAATTGCTGCAAATATTATTAATCCTTTATAAACATTATGCACACCTATTTAGTTCTTAACACATTATCTACACATATTTAGTTTTTCAAAGTCAAATATACATTAAAAAAAATTATTTCAAGATAAACCTTTTTATAAATACCTCTAACAAAGAAAGAAGATTTTTTAAAGCAAACGATTGCTCATCACAACTAAAATAAACTAACACAACTAAACCAAGTCTTTAGCGCTTATTTTATAAAAATCTGAGTGATAAGACGTTCATTTACTTAATAACATTTAACTTTAAAACTGTATACGATTGTTTTTGTAATAGTTGTGTAGTTTATATTAAATAGAATATAGAACTATTTTCATTCCAAAAGTCTACAAATGCTTTAGACATACCCAAGTAGATTTTAATATCTTAATGTCATCTTTATTATCAACTGTTTAATAGATCTTTCAAAATTATTTATGATTTGTTATGAAGTCTGTTGTTGTTTTTATTTTTTTAATACATTTAAAAAAAAATTACTTCATTGTTTTTCTTTTTATTCTGTTTTTATTTTATTATAATATAGAGTGTTGTTTTTCAAATAGCCTCTGCCCTCATTTTCTTCTTCTTTCATAACAATGTTATTATTGTAATTTTCATTTTCATTATCAGTAGTTTGGTGTTAATCCTTTAAAAAGAATTGTTAAAAATAACATCTACTTATGTGACATTATCTTTATCAATCATTTTCTTGTTTTTACATCCTTATCATAAATATTATTTTTAATATTATTATTTTTAGTGTTGTCATTATTACTTTTAATGTTGCTATTATTATTACATTAAATGTTTGGTTTCATTTTTTTGATCAGAATACTTTTTGAATAACACCATCTTCAACAATCATTTCTGAATCACTATAACTATATAACCATTATTTTTAGTATTATTAATATTATTTTTATTAAATACTTATTTTTAATGTAACGATTCTAAAGAAAAATATCTTGTTAAATTACACCAAATATTTGTCTTAAATATATAAATGAAAAAACAAATAGTCGATTCCATCAGCGAAATCATAGCTATAAGAAATACATCTCAGTCGATACTGCCATTTTCAAAAATTGTGCTTTGTTTAGATTTTAAAAAGCGCAGCATCATTTTCACAGAATGGTTTATGAAAAGCTCTATTAAAATTTTAAAGCTATCAATTGACAAAATGCTGATTTCAACATTATTTACATTTTTCACTTTTAACAGAAAACATTTGAAATAAAATCAGCATAAAATATATAAAGTTATAGTCTTTATAAAATGTTGATAATGCAATTAATATTAAACAATTAAATTGTGATTAAAATAATATTTTTATTTTTTGACGTTTTGTAAAAAATAAATTGAAAAAAATAACATCAAGTGCAGCAGAAAAAAACAAACACAAACCTCTAGTGCAGCAGGATCAGTTGCACCATCAATTGCTTCAAAAATATCTTTCCCACAATTCAGTAACTTAATATTGTAATTCTTTTTCTTCTTTACATTTTTATCTTCTATAATATATAATATTAAGTGCGTAAAATATGTTAATTGTATAACATATGTATATATGTGTGTTGTATAACTTGTGTTGTGTCTGTGTGTTGTGTGTGTGTGCGTGCATGTGTGCGTGTGTGTGTGCGTGTGTGTGTGTGAATTAGTTAAACTAGACAAAAAATGAGATCAATATTCTTAAAGAACAGAGCAGTAATATAATAGAACTTCTTGGTGATAACCCTACAAAAGCAGGAAATAGTATTTTGAATAAATATTATAAATGATGACAATGAAATAACAATTAGAGTTACATCTTAGTCAAGTAGCTGTTGTTAACATCTAGACAATGACTACAAAACAGCCTTATTAACATCCAGATCAGTAGTCGGGAACCTGCGGCTCCAGAGTTGCATGCGGCTCTTTTGTTGGAGAAATGTGGCTCTCATATAGATTTACAATATTAAAAATTTTAACTCCTTTTTATTTTTACTTTTGTATTTTCTAGAGAAAATTTTTACAAAAATGAATAAGAAAATTACTTATCCCCCCCATATATTTATGGACTATTTTTTGTTTCTATGTTTTCTAGTTTTTTATAGATTTTTTATGCACTATTCTTTAATGTGTCTATTTTTTCCAATTTTTCAAAAATGAAGGAGAAAACTAATCATTTTTGAAATTTATTTGCACATATTTTTATGTACTATATGCCTATTTGCCAATTTTTTCAAAAATGAAAAAGAAACATATCATTGATGCTATGGTGCTTTGAATGCAAAGTACAAAAGCAAAAATATATTTGAACAATTATTCGAGTTTATATTACATATAACAAACTTATTTTAATTATTATTTATTTTAACTTTCAATTATTCAAATATATTTTGTAATTGTAACTTAATTTTAGCTTTTTTGATATATTAAGACTGGTAAGTTAAGAATTATTTATTTTAGCTTTAGTATTCAATTATATTTTTTAATTTTTTTTTAGCGCATTAAAACTGGTAGATCATAATGAGCACCAAAAAAAGAAAAGTTGCGGATGAAAATAGAAGATTTAATAAACTGTGGACTGAAAAATATGCAGTTATAGAAAGTGATGGTAATCCTCTATGTTTAATATGTTCTGTAAAACTTCAGAATAATAAATCAAGCAATGTTGAACGACATTTTGAAGGAAAACATAAAGAATTTGCCCAAAAAAATCCTGTACGTGAATGCAGAAAAAAAGCTATTAATGAATTGCAAAGAAAACAATTAATTCAACAAAATTGCTTTTCAAATTATATTCATTCCGGATCAACCACAACTGAAGCAAGCTTTGCATTATCATTGCAAATTGCAAATGCTGGTAAACCATTTGCAGATGGTGAGTTTTTGAAGGATTGCATGTATACTGTTTCTGGAATTCTATATAATGATTTTAAAAACAAAGATTTAATACTATCAAAGATTAAAGATTTACCACTCTCCGCTAGAACCGCGAAGGAATGAATTTTGAATATTGCAGAAGAGGTTTCAAACATGAAAATAGAAGATATTAAAACGGCTGAATTTTTGTCCCTGGCTATTGATGAATCTGTAGATGTCACTGATATATCTCAATGTTGCATAATGGTCAAATACTTAACAGCTTCCGGTGTACAAGAGGAACTTCTTGAATTGTTGCCTATGAAAGGACAAACGAGAGGGGAAGATATCACAGAATCAGTTTTGAAATGTTTGGAAACAAAAAATATAAACACTGAGCGTATAGTATCAGTTGCAACTGATGGAGCATCTGCTATGATTGCAAAAAACAAAGACTTTATCAAACTATTTTCCAGTCATATTTCTCATGAAATTATTTCATTTCATTGTATCTTATCTACATTAGGAAGCTTTGGTTGCAAAATCTTTAGGAGCAATACCATAGCTGAAAAATGTAATGGAAGTCATTGTGCCCATAGTAAATTTCATCCGAGCAAAATCGTTAAATCACAGAATCTTTACAGCATTGTTAGAAGAAATGGATTTTATACATAAAGAATTAGTTACATTCACAGCTGTACGTTGGCTGTCATGAGGAAAAACTTTAAAACAATTTTCTGAATGCTGAATGCTAACTAAATTTTTAGCTGTTACAAAGAATTGTTAACTGTTAAAGAATTCAGAATGGCTGTAGAATTTTCACTTTTTGCTTGATATGACAGAACATTTTTATAAACTTAATCTGAAGATGCAAGGAAAAGAAAATATATCTGCCTAGCTACTGGAAGAACTTATTACTTTTGAACAAAAATTACAGTTATTTTTAGACGATATTTCAGGAGACCAATTTATATATTTTAATAATTTACAAAACTTCAGGATGAAAATAATTTTTTTGAGATAACAACTACAATTGTTCACCAATTTGCAAGCAGATTTCATGATTTCAGGAAATATCAGGAAACATTAAAGTTTGTAATGCTACCATTAAAATGCAATTTGACATTGATGGATTTAAATGCATATCCTGAAATAAATATTGCAGACTTACACTTGGAGCTTGTCGAGATTCAGAATAAAAGTATCTGGGCTGATAAATTTAAAGCAATGCTTGCACATATCGCCATCTTTGAAGAAAACATGAAAGATACGCCACAGGATATCATATTCCAATGCTGGACTTCACTGCCAAAT
Source organism: Hydra vulgaris (assembly GCF_038396675.1). Taxonomy (NCBI): domain Eukaryota; kingdom Metazoa; phylum Cnidaria; class Hydrozoa; order Anthoathecata; family Hydridae; genus Hydra; species Hydra vulgaris. Next base: position 35,751,209 of record NC_088931.1, on the reverse strand, counting down.
ACTTATATAAATTCCAAAAAACTTGCTTTTGGTCTATTAACCATTTTTAGCTCAACGTATAATTGTGAACAATTTTTTTCATCGATGAATTTTATTAAAAATAAATATTAAAGTAGGTTAACAGATGAAAGTAGGAAGGCTCTAATACAGTTGCATTCAACGAAATATCAGCCAAATTCAACCATAATTATCAAAAAAAGTTCAAATCCAGAAATCACATTAAACTTCATTTCACCAATTATAATTGTTATTAACTATAGCTTTTTCAATCTTTCTAATATAATATGTGAATTTCATTTTATGATTTCAAGTTAATAAAAAAAAATTTTTTAATTTTGTATTTTTGTGGCTCTTCATTTCTATTTTAAATTTTTTTTAGCCAATATGGCTCTTAGGTTAAAAAAGGTTCCCGACCCATGATCTAGATGATGACTACAAAATAGCATTGATAACACTGGATGATGAATGAAAAATGATGGTCACAAAAGGATATAAAAATTACTTTTCATCTCTAATTCTTTTTTTAGTTTTACATAGAGCTGCTCCATTTTGATACTTCTTTCCTCCTCATACTTTTTCTTCACTTGCTCTTCAGCAAGAAAGTTCCTGAACAAGCATCTGCCCCCCACTTTTTCCATCCACTAAATTTTATGCTATATATATATACATCTTACAAGTTGCAAAAACATGATACAAATTGTTACTACAAAAATACATATTTTATAGATTGTTGTAAAAAAGCATTTTGCAAATTGATTAAATAAAAAACCTGCATTGGATATTTTCTTAAAATAAGTACTTTGACACAACCAACTAATCCACCATCTGTATATAAAGATTTCAAGGACACCGGAAATGCTACTTTCTCTCTTTGATATCCTAACTTTGCATGCCATCGTGCTCTTCGGGTAGAATTAGCAGATAACTTTAGCATAGTAGATTGAGATATCTTTAAAAGAGAATGAAAGATTTTTATTCTAATAAACAAAAGTTACAAAAAGCTCAGAAAAAGAGCTGACCATTGCAAGCAAAGAGTTCCCTTATGATTTAATATTTTTGCATTGCATAGTGGGCCAGAGATCAGCATAAATTCTAAAAATTAGTAAAAAATTAGTTTTAAGAAAATATTTAAAGTATACAACCACAGAAGCAAAGAAATCAGTTTAAATATATTTTATTTTAAGGAGTCCTGTGAAGATTTTTAAGCTCATTCATGTAAAAACAGTTTTAATATTTAAAAAAAAAACAAAAAAATACTTATAAAACTGAATTTCATCTAGTAAGCACAGTTTTTTTTTGAATTTTTGAATTTTAGAAAACATTTAAAAAAATTAATATTGCAGTTTCTTATAAAAAATATTTTGTGCAAAGTTACACTAACTTTGCACAAAATATTTTTTATAAGAAACTGCAATATTAACTTATTTAACTTACGTAACTTATTTAAGTTATAGTTTATTTATATATTAGTTGACTTATTTAATTAATTTAAAACATGCAACATGTTTGTCATTTACATTAGGGTTTCTCATTTCCCCTAAATTTAGCATCCTGGGATTCCAGGTGTGTAACTTATTTATCCCAGGATTTCCCGGCATAATTTTTAATATAATAACAAGCGGTTTGATTTGCCACTTAATCGTAAACAAATTTTTCCCATAAATAGACCCGCAGCAAAAAAGCTATTTCTGATTCAATTGATGTCGGCTTGATGGTCATTAATGTGGAGTATATTCTTTCTAAACTTTCGCTACGCTTTCCAGTTGCCTCAAAAAGTTTGATTTCTTTTGTGAGGTTTTTTAAATTGCTAATGTCTTCTAGAGCTGCTTTTTTACTTATTTGACATTACAAATAGTTGCATCCAATTTTTGTTCAAGTGTCAAAATATTTTTGCCTCAATACTTTAACCTGTTGCTCCAAAATAAATTTGAAGCAACAGGTTAAGGTATTGATGGGTCAGAAACCATGCTTTTTTATCACGGCTCACTAAAACTGTTTTCATTATTTGATGAACTAGTTCTATCATCCTCTATGTATAACCAGGTATAAATTTTTTTTGCTGCTTTTAATGCATGTTTGATGGTAAGAGTAGTTTGGAGTTGATATTTAATTCCTGATTATAACTAATTGGATTGTTTAAAAATTTTAGTAGTTCAATTAAATTAGCATTTCTGCGTTATTCAATTCTCTGCTGAACAGATTGAAGCAGTTTATTAGCTATCAAATTTTTTTTCTCCGCCAAATCATCTAAGATGAATATCATTAAACCTTCTGCGTCAAGTAGAGTAGCATTACTTCAATCAAGTCTTTCTATTTCAACTTTTATCAGTTGCCGAAAAATTGTTATGGCGTTCATAATTGCATATTCATCTTCGGAGATATTCAGAACTTCTTTTAAACCGATCATTGCTTTTAGAATACATGTTTTTAGTTTAAGGAATCTTTCTAACATTGCAAGAAGTCTATTTCACCTAGTTTTGACATCTAATATCAGCTTCAGTACTTTAGGAAACAGATTTTACGAAGACTTGTAAAACGTCATTTTTAAGAGGTGATTTGCGGAACATTTGTACCACTTTTCGAACCATCTGAATTGTTAAGGCTGTATGTATGCTATTTTGTAAATCATCAATAAACATAACGCCTGTTGAGCTGCATGACTCATCATTACAGTCAAATACATCATCAAACTAATCGTAAACTGTGATTCAAATTCAATATATTTTGCTGGAGAGTCTGACTTTTTGTAAAGAATATCACATACTGCCAAATGAAGTCTGTGGGCATAACACAATTTTTTAAAGACGTATTCATCTAACGATAAAGAAAATCGTGACCCGCTAGATACTTCTTTTGTTATCTCTTAAAACAACAGTTTGTCTGGCTAAATCATATTGTTTTTTTATCATACTCATAACATGGGATGGATTTTTTGGTTATAACATGCCTTTTTCAGACAATGATTATTTAATGAATTCACTTTTTATGGCATTTATTGAGAAGCTATCCAACATTGCTAGCTTTGACACAATTTCCTCGATAGTACGCTGCTTAACAAACAATGTGATTTTCTTTTGCACAATTTTAATTTCCGAACCAGAATCTTCATGTAGACGCTTCATATTCAAATCCAAATCTTTATGTGCGTTTTTTAAATGATGAAGGAGCCCACTTGTCCAAAATCCTTTGCACATTATCTTTACATTGCACTTTTTGCAAATTGCAGATTTGCCAGATTTTTCTTTACAAAAATACAAAGACTTTACATGTCTTTGTTTGCCGTTTTTTAAATACAAAAATTATTAAACATTTCAATAATTCAATACAGAAAAAGTTTAACTTTTCAATAATTTAGAAGTTTTAAATTCAAACTTACTGTTTTTGTCGCAGGAAATCTTTTTTTTTTTTTCGTCATACTTTATTATAACGAGAAAAAAAAAACATTGCATTACAAATTGCAATGCATTCCTTGAATTAGATAGTTTCAATAACATTTCTTGTTGCCACTTTTATCCCCAGGATCCCAGGAAAATGGGATCCCGCAATCCCGTTTGAGAAACCCTAATTTACATTCAAAGCACGTATTTATGAATTATGAAACAAATAATTGTGAACTATGAAACATATAACTGTGAACATATGATTGGGAGCTATTGCAATGAAATTACAATAGCTCCCAATCATATGTTCACAGTTCCCAAGGATACTA